>NC_140123.1:126874760-127457260 GCF_964035555.1 Netta rufina
GTTGTGTGTGTGCAATGCTGCTGTTTTCTGGATACTTAATGGAGCATGTCCCATGTACCCTCTGAGGCTCTGCACTGCCCACCTCTGTGGCCCCTCCTCACCTCTCTGCTGCTCTGCTGTTTTATCTTCACTTTGGACCTTAGACACAACTCACGGACATTATGCAGAGAGTCTTCAAGAGGCAATAAACAGTATTAACCTGCTTTCATGGAAGTTTGATCATGCTTCTTTGTACAGTTTGTTTTTTTTTATTATTATTTTATTTTAAAAGGAATGTAATAAAATGGCTTTTTTTTTGTAGAATTAAATATTATTATTAAAATCAAGTGAAAGGTTGACTATTGGTGTTAAGCAAGAGAAGTGGACCAGCTGGTCCAGCAACAAAAGGAGCTTCAGCAGTCAAGGTATTTTCCGATCTTCTGAGCCTTCAAGTGCACAGGTTATACTTGAAGGATATAAAGGTCTTCAACTTCTGTGAAGAGTTGCAGAAACACAGAACACAAAAGAAACCTAATTTTCTGGTCATTGAGCAGTCTCTTCAGAGGCTCTTATCCCCTGGTATGTTTATCTAAGGGGAATTTGGGTGTTAGTTCTTTGTTTTTTTTTTTTTTTTTTTTCTCCCTTCCTGTTCCCCCCCACCCCCTTTTTTTTTTTTTTTTTTTTTTCTTTTCCTTTTTCTTATCAGTGGTAGGTCCCTGCACTTCCTGAGAGGCTGGTAGGGTCAACCCATCCCTTTTCAGTTGTCACACACATTGAGCACATGTAGGATAACAGCAGAGAGTAAGCAAATGCTTGTTGGTACAATAGGACCTCTGTATTTCTATCACAGGAGATACCTTTTAGAGTAGAGAGCAGGTAACTGAATATTTTTTGTGGCTCCATTCTATTTTGTGGAGAAATGCTGTGATGCACAGGTTCTTTACATTTCTTACCACCCTTTCAGAATGTCCAGGTAACACCTTAAAGTAATAACATTTGTGAAGTAAACACGAGATTTTTTGAAAGACAAGCAGTGGATTGAGAGACTTACAGTTTGTTTCCCTTGTGATGAGGTGCTTCCCCAGCAAGTTTGGAGCTAAGTCTTTGCATAGTGGTCAGGGAAGAAGACAGTATTTAAAACATCACGTACGTTTGTTTGTACGTAACTTGTTGATACTGCATATGGAAACCTTGCTTGAAGACTCATTGGTATGAATAGGCACACTTGTCTGATATATTTACTCAGTATTTATCCATTGCTTTTGAAATAGTGAAATGTATAGAATGGGTGGGGTGTGGAGGGAGTTTCTTGTGTTCACTTAAAGCAAAAAAAAACACCACCACCCAAATCTAGTCTGTTGTAACAAGGCAGTATTTCCCATTTAAGGTGAACTTTACAGATATCAGCTTTATATGCTGTATTTCCTTCAGTTCCATACACTGAAAAAACACATGCTAAACTTTCATGCAGTTGCACTAACACTACCTCTGTACTTGAGTTTGGAAGCTTATGGTGAAAAAGCGGTCAATGTAGTGCTGTATTATAATAGCATTAATACATCAGATGGTGATACAATTATTTTTGTATTTTTTAATGTTTGAAAGAACCCGTTAGAAACTCGTATGCAACAATAAGTTTCTTAAACTACACCTGATAAGTTTTTTTTTCTTTTTTTTTGTAACAGTGCAGATTTTCTTCTGTTAAATTTAATATGCTTATAATTGATGTCTTGCTGTGTCAATATATGAATTATATGTTAAGCTTTGTATTTAATGCTTTAATGTGTTTTATAAAATCCTTTTATGGAATGTTATACCATGTCACCCATAACGCAATAGAAGGTTAATGCTTGATGCCTGTGTGGACTGTTGACCTTTTTGTTCTGCTAATGGTCACCCTTGGAGCATTTTCTTCCGCTTCGTGGGCTATCTTCCATGTGTGATACTTACTCAGGACATAACCTGTGGAACATCGGTGTTTGTCAAATGCAAAGGATACTTCTTAAGATGTTACATTGGACTTCAAAATCCAACACATGTGACATTTGCTAAACCTTTTCTCCGCCTTGTTGTGGAAATTTGTCAGTTAAATGTGTAAGGGACCCTAAAGGATTAGAGAGACTTTGTGGAAACAAATCCCATGTACAGTATCTTTCTCATGGCTCACTCTTTTTGAGAAGGTTTATGGGCTTTATGGCTGGTGTGAGACATACGACCCACTCCTGTTCTCTCTATGGAATTGTAGGTGCTCGGACAGGTAACCTCTGTTGCTACTGTCTTTTTTAATTTTTAATTTTTTCACTGTTCTAGGAGTTGTTTTAAACTGAACACTGCAGGATTTATAACCAGGTGTTTGCTGGCTTTTCCTTTTTTTTTTTTTTCTTTAAGTCTTAATCTTTGAGGGAGACTTTCGGAGCATTCTGATGGTGGATCTTGCTGTTGGAAGTCTCCAAGCCTCTCATGTTTCCACTTTGAGTTGAAAAGTTTTTGTTTTGTTTATTTGTTTAAACTGGTGACAGAAATTTGATGCACGAATTTTGGGTGGGTTTTGTTGTTGCTCTACTCTGTATGACTTATTTGACTTATTCCCTCCCCCCCCCCTTTTTTTTTTTTAACAGAAATGTGTTCTAACAGTTCGCACTTTCTTACTGTTCTTTGCAAAACTTTTCAGGAGCCAAAAAAGTCAAACAATCCAGAGAAAACCTTCCCTTCTCCCCTTTCCGATGGCGAGAGTGAGAACTTATGAAAAGTCCTTGAGAATGTTTCTTCCTAAACTTTTCCCCCCAGTAATGCAAGCGGGTAGAATGGTAAACGCAGCAGTTTGGTGACATCTAAAACCGACCTGTTGTCAGGTAAATTGACTCTTTTCTGCTCTTATGTAACCTTCGTAAATTTGCTAACTTGTTTGCCTTCCTTTCTTCCTGTTTCCCAGTTGGTCCATTTTGGTGAAAATTTCTGAATGATTTATTTATCAGTGATATTTAGATAAATCCTACTTTTCTTTATATCCCCTCTATACATGCTGACCTTTAAGAAATCTGTTATTGTCCTTTGCTTTACTCAGATGAGACAAAAATTAGGGCAGGTTAAAAGTCATCTCATGTTAGATATATGAGAGAGTTTTGTAATACATTAATTCTACCTCGTTATCGCTTTTAGGTAGTTTGCTTTTAAGTGTCGTATTTTAGCTTAGGTTCTTGAAAGACATAATGCTTTCCAGTTGCAAAGTGAGCATAACATTTAACTGCATCAGTTGGGAGCTGTGAGGTACATAAAAACGAGTACTAAGGAAATTAAATTAAATTTACTAAAATTCAGTAGAGCTGGATCCTGTGAAGAGGACAGATGGGAGAATGTGTGTGCCAGAGGAAAATAAAAACAAAACAACAAGTTGTGGGTCTGATTATTTGTTAGCAAAGGATGGGGGATGCAGTTTATGTTGCCCTCACTAATAGATCTAAATACCTGTAAATGTTATCCTTCTCTGTAAACTCTCTCCTTCAGTCTCAAACCACTTCAAAGTTGATGAGAACTTCAGGTTTTATTTTGTGCGAAGAGGAGAATCTGTATTTTATATACAGTGGTAAATATCAGACAATCGGAATACTATTCGAAGTAGAAGAATGCTAACCTTCAGACGGGCTTCCAAGTTTTCCTGATGCCGTATTTTATTTCTCATGACATCTGTAAAGAATTAGCATTTGTTTCAATCTTTTCTTCTGTGCACTTTAAATAACTCCTCTGTATTATCATTAAATACTGTACTTTTCTCAGTTTATGTTTTCCTGGGACACAGCAAATTTGTCAGTGCTACCATAAATTGCAGCTTCAGATTACAGTGGGAGGGAATCATTTTGGAGCCAAATTTTTCTCTCAGCTATGCTGAGATAAACGTGGAGTCTCTATCTGATATCCAATTCCACTAGTATAATTGAGTGTATAATTTGTTTCTTTAATTTTACTTTTAAGATAATTTTACAGACATGTTATACTTATGTTTCTAATGCTTTTTCCTTTCAGACACACCCGCTTCTTGCGTCTCAGCACTGGGCAGGCCTATTCCTTTATTTGTGTAAAATTTTTGTACATCAGCTGCTATAGAACATGGGTGTAACACTTCTCAGGCATGTGGTTGGGTGTCTTTCTGGGGGAGAGCTCAGTGGGTTCATAGTAATGTCTGAAAAAGAGTTTATTTTCCACAAATTTGTTGAACAAATTCACGTTGTCTCATGGTTTAATATCTCCAATCTTACTTCTGAAGTAATACTTGAAGATTTTCTTGAAAGAAGGACAGTACTAGTTCTGTGTAGTGTCTGCAAATGATCTTTTGGGGGGAGAGTTAATCAAAATTTACTGCATTCTGCAGAAGTTAATCTTTAATATTACTTGAAAGATGTTTTTACAGATTATGCTCCTGCCTGCTTATGGAATAGCTTTCAAAGCCTTATTGGTTGTTCCTTGTTCATGTTGATTGCTCCCAGTGCTTTGCCTGGTGTATAGGGAAACATTGTAGAACTTGAATAAAACCATGACATCTTAGACAAAGGATGGTGATTATGTAAGTGCTGAACAAGAACTTCTTCTATATGCCCTTCTGCTGCAACAGAATATTAAAACTGGTAGGTGGCAGCAGCAGCAGCAGAAGAAACTCATGTGACTGTGACCTGAGAAACCTACAGCACTGGGAGAGATGGATTGCAAAATGTTAACTGGAGTAATGGGGACGGAAGAGAGAGGCAGAGTCCCTGAACTGTCCTTTTGAATGGTGAGTTGAATTTACAGAATTCTAACCATCACAAGACTAGCTGTATTGCAGTAGACACATGGTTCTATCTGATTTACTGTTTGGTTACCTGATGTCCTAATTCGGGCCTTTCAGTCAACGTTCCATTTTCCTCTCTGCTTCTGTAAGGTACAGTATATGCCCTAAAAATTTAAACTTCACTAAAATTGCCACATCTTAAGAATATGGAAAACTAGGGCTGGAAGGAATTAATCTAGTCCATTCATCTATCTGCCCCACAAGAAGACCAGTCCAAGTGATGCTGTCGATGACATGTTAGTTTTAACATATTAAAAAAAAAAGGAAGTAATAAATGAGGAACGTTCTGCAGTTTTTATCTACAGATTTTTATTTTTATGAAGGGAGGAAATGACCACTGCCAGACAATGGTCAGTGTTACAGACTAAAAACTTGTCTAATTTTTGCTACTTCATTTTGGCCCATCTGCTACCTGATACTACCTTTTGGGAGATTCTTTTATGTACTTCTTTTATGTACTTTTATGTACTATCTCTTCTTGAAATGTTTTTTAGTTCATCACAATTGTACTTGGTGGAAACTGACATTGCATGTGTGTAAACATATATCTAACATTTCTCATCAGATGTTTTTTCCTCTGCATCTAAAGCCTGGCCCCCCTTTGAGCGTGAAGATCTTTTACTGTTGCCCACATTCATTGTTTTTGTCCAAGGGGCATAGTTTATAGCTGCACATAGTAAGCAGCCAGTTTCATGTTCTAATGACACTTTAGGAAATTGGGATTCTCATGTAGTACATAGTGGTCATTTGAGATTTAGGGACAACAGCAGGGCTCTACCTTAAACAAATAAATTGGTTTGACACTAAGTCTAAATTGTATCCTTGAACCATTCTAATTTTGATCAGTAGGGCACAATGGTGCACATTTATTCAGATGGAACTAGATGTATTTTTTCAAAATTCTGGTATAAGGTTCCCTATGTGCAAAAAGACTCTTTGAGGCTTTCCCTTCCATTTCTGAATCCTGGCCTCTTTTTGTTTAATTTAATGATTTTAGTAAATCCAAACTGGTAAGTAAAGAAGATAAATTGCTTTTCAGGTGGGTGTACCAGTCATTAGCCCATCACAACATAAATAATATCTTATTAATTGAGATGTTTAAATGTCTTTACATTTCACATGTAAGAAATAATGTCTCTACATAATAATAAAATATCTATATATAATGTTAGGTAACAGGTTGATTACAGGTACAAAAATAAAAGTGCAAAATGCCGTCAGACACACAAATATTGTCAGTTCGAAATTTGGAGGTATTAAGAGCTCTAAACCAGAAAAAGCCAAAAAGCAGATATATTTTCCTCTTCTGTGAATCTCATATAAATATTAGTTATTGTGTAACAATACTTATAGAGCACCACTTAGATTAAATGATAGATGCCTTAGAAACACCGTGATAGTAAAGTACGGTATGCTTTATCGAGATTTCATATATCTCAAGATAGAAAAAATACTCAAAAGACCAAATGTTAAATTGTGTATGGAAGTGGGAGACAGTGGGAAATGTAAAATCTAGTGTTTCTGATGTAATGACTAACAGTGAGTAGTTTTAACTACCTCTTCAGTTATCTGGACTTCTGTGCCTCACACGTTTTTGATTGCATGTCCCTATCCCATATTTTTTTTTGTGTGTGTGTGTATCCCGTAAAACATTTTGATCATGCACCCCAATATATGTATATTAATTTATTTATACAGTATGCACATGTACTACTGTACTATTATGTACGTTATTAAACATACACAGAAATAAAAGAAAGGATGAGGTAAAGATGAAAAAAATACTATTCTAAAAAGTATTTCATTTTATTTATTAATGGTACCAAAAATAGTTTCTTTTTGCACCCTAATGGACTGTTTTGCACACGCCACTTTGGAGACCACTGATCTAGACATCATAAAGAATTATTGTTGCACAAGTATTAGTATGTTTCATCACAACAAGACCTCCATTTTAACTGTATCTCCTACCAGAGATTAAAATGCTGACATCCAGAAAGATGACTTCTGTTTCAGAAAAGAAAAGAAAATGGGAGAGAAGAGACAGGTTATGGAGGTACTGAAGAACAGTCTAGCACGTGGGGAAGTTTGAATCTGGATCAGTTCGATGTGGAACAGTTATCAAGCATTAGTTGATAAATCACAAATTCTCTTTCTTGTAGTTATCTGGGATGGTCATGCTAAAATTGGAAAGAATACTTAAACATGGGAACTAAGCTGGATCTGAGTTTTTGATATTCAGGCTACCAAAGAGTTTCCAGTGCATATCAGGTACCACCTAGGACTACAGACAACTGATGTGCTTTACTTAGCAGCTTCTCGGTTCTCATAGAGCTTATAGAGGTAATATGTGGACCACAGGCTTTAAATCCCAGAACTGAGTTACTGCAGAGTGAAAGGGAGATCAAATGCACAACATGAAAAATATTTTGGACAGAGATTTGAAAAGAGTTATTGAGTATAACAATGAGCAAAGTCTATGCAGCTGATGAAGCCCCATAGAGAAAGTTTTTACATCCAGTCAGACAGCAGAGATGTGAAAGGGAGAAAGTATCTTCTGGTAGTAGAGGCAAAGGAGTCTAAGCATATATCAGTCTGTCATCAGAGATGAAGAGAAGGCAGTAAAACAGCTTTTGCTGATCTTGAGCATTCCCAGCTTTTTGTTGTAGGGAGGAATGTCACCAGACTTTCTGTACATAATATACGATAGGCATGCTAGCCTTTGGGGACTGGATACCAAGGAAGAGAGCTGAATGCTGATTATAGAGCTGTTGATATGGAAACTAGCTGTAGTACTTGCCTACTAGAATGGATGGTCATGTGGATTAAAAATGCTACTGTGCTGAGACTAGATGACAGTAATTTTTGGAAGGAAGAGTTGGTCATCTGTCTCCAAACCTCTGAGCTTTTTCTTCTCAGCAGTTTTTGGAAGCCATTTTAGGTAAAGCTTAGAGGCATTAGAAATGTATATAAGCCTTTTTAGCAGGAGCCACCATTTTAGGTGATTCAGTCAGCTGTTAAGGAAAGATTTTTTGTGTGTAAGACAAGCACGGATTTAGAGTATTCTCGTAGATCCTCCACATTTTTACATGTGACTGTTGATACAAAGTGTTTTTTTTTTTTTTTTCGACTAGATATGACATAGTAAAGCAACCGATACTGTTCTCTGCAACCCTGAT
This sequence comes from Netta rufina, assembly GCF_964035555.1. Lineage (NCBI taxonomy): Eukaryota > Metazoa > Chordata > Aves > Anseriformes > Anatidae > Netta > Netta rufina. The sequence goes on from NC_140123.1 coordinate 126,882,741, forward strand.
CTGGTATGGATATGAAGAATGGAAAAATAATACTTTCCATTCTTATTCATAGACTTCCGTGGGTTGGGAAGGGTAGGTATATATGTGAAGGGAAGAAAGGACAAGTTCCTCACTCAGGAGGAGAAGCAGGTTATGAGTTAGGCTGATAGAAAAGTTGACATTTACAGTGAATTTAAGGAAGACCATTTTGAGGTTGTTTCTGCATTTTCATGTTTTGTTGCATTTAGAAACAGTGCAAGTGTTAATACAATGTACAGAGTCTGGATAGTAGTGGATCAGCATATTAAGTTCTGCCTAGTTTGTGGGTGAGAAAGGCCTCATAAAATATTTATGTGAATTTCTGTTTCTACTAAGTCTACTTTTTTTACTTGGAGGCAATTGGTAGATGCAGTTACATATAACACTGTCTCAGCAACAGATTTTGGTTTTGGTTTGGAAGGAAATGTGTTTAAGGAGTTATATATGTCATTTGGTTGTTCATTCCTGTAGGAAGCAGAATTGATAAGCAGTCAAAATACCTACCTACAAGATAGTGATATCCAAAGCCCAGTCTCAGTTGGGCACTCATCGATGTTGCTAAGGAGAAGGCTTTTTGGTGTATCTATTAATAAGAGGAGGTAAAGAAACATGTGAGAAAGGACTTTGAAAGTGTTGCATACATTGAATTACATCTTTTGTTGCATTCAGAACTCTCTGATGTACTTCTGTACATGTATGTACCTTATTTAAGAGTATTTGCTGCTAAAATGTCTCTGGTTCTTGAGGCTAAGGTCAGTTGAACAGGGGAAATAGGTTTGGAGAGCTCTCTAACTGAGAAATGTCAGCTGTGCTAATCTGGACCATGACTAAGTGAGTACAGAGTTCGAGCCTAACATTAATTTTGCAGGTCTTCATATTGTTAAAGTAGTAGCAAAATTCTTTATATTGAATATTTGGTACCAGAAGGTGTAGTTGTGTTTTCCCACCATACTATATTACATTAATTTGTGGCTTAACCTAAGACATACACAAAATAAGGAGTGAATTTTTGTTTTAGACAAATTGCAATATAATTTCAAATATACTTCAACATAGGAATGGAATAGGAATGAAGTTTTATTACAGGTCACTGGAATTTTTTGGAGTAAAATATTTTAATCAGAAAACACTATTACATTGATATTTTTGGGGGAACACGTGCTATTTCCAGAATTTTATGGGATGATCTCTCATGTACAAAATGGCACTTGTTAAAGTGGGAGGAAAAAACAGTAACCCAGTTGTTGCTACCTCTTTGGCCTGTCACACATTTTTGCTATGCATATTTCCTGTTTATGCTAGAAGCAATGGCACTACTAAGCTTCCTTGATACTTAGTTTATCAGTGTCATAAAGAACTTACATCTTAGGGAGGAAGGATCTGGACAGGTGAATACAATACACAGTATTACATGGACAAACCAGGAAGGTGTCCTGAAGCAGAGAAAGAAGATTGAGCAGAAGCTGTATACGCAGGTATTCATTCAATTCGGTTTTATCAATGTAGTGGAAGGACAGGAGTCAAGATGACTGCTTCAGTTATACAATGGTGAGGAATGGGAATGTTGTATTGACTGTTGGTACAGCTGTAAATATATCACAAATATTTCATCTCTGGTGTTTACAGGAAGTGTGGTTTACCCAAGGAGGTGTGTATAGTTTGTCTTCCTCACTACTACTACTATGCAAAGTACTGTCTGCTAATATTATTCCCTGGATTCTGTCTGTCTATCAGCATTGTGTATTAAGCATAAAAATTGTATAGTATTTTATGAGTTTCAGGAGGACACTTTAGAAGCTGGTGTTTATATTTTCCCATCCATCTTACAAGCACAAGGGCAAAAGAAACAACAGAAATATTAGTTACTTGCCCCACCTATCCTTACAGCAGTGTGTGGGAGGAGTAGCACAAATGTGTTGTGATGTAGGAATTCATGTGCATGCCTAAATGGAAATGTTTGTTTACCAAATGGCAAATATGAAAGTCTTATCTCATGAGATACTAGGCAGAAATAAGTTGCAGTTTGACTTTGCTGAACTTAATATACAATTTTTCCTCCACATGAAATATTTCCACAGGAATGTAATGCTTGTGAAAAGCTGATGGATCAGCAGTTGCAGAGACTGAACTCCTCTACCTGCAGGAAAGGTAACAGGAACTAGATTTCACCTTTAGAACGCCGTACCTCACTCCTTGAACTGGAAGGGCCTTTTCCTAGGTCAGAAGAGGAGTTTGATAACCCATGGCTCCACCCTTGGTGCACCTGTAATGCAGATATCAAGGAAATGAGATAGAGGCCAGTTAGAGAAATCGTTTTTATGATGTCTGATTGAATTTTTGATGAACAGTTTTTTGGGAAAAGCCTAACTCTTTGAATGATTTTTTTCTCTAGGTTTTTCTGCATCAGCAGGATGTGTGCTTTCCTTCTTATCAGGACACTTATCTCTTGGTAATGCCCCCTTCACAGTAAAGGGAAGAAGGGACAGACCAAAAGTAAAGTGGAATGGGGAAATGTCCAGACATGGGTTTAGCAGTCATAATGAACACTGTCTTACAGAGAACTGAATAAAAGAGTTAATACTTCTAATTCATGAGAGTGTGTGGTTTTTCTTTATGTCTTCTTTACCAACTACCCTTTCTTCAAGTGCTGGTTAACTTCAGAAATCTGTTGATCTTGCAGCTTTGACACAGACATTAATGACAGAGACAGGGGGATCAAGTGCACCCTCAGCAACTTTGCAGGTGACACCAAGCTGAGTGGTACAGTCAGTACGACAGGAGGAAGGGATGCCATCCAAAGGGGCCTGGACAAGCTTGAGAAGTGGGCCCATGTGAACCTAATGAGGTTCAACAAGTGCAAGGTGCTGCACCTGGGTCTGGGCAATCCCAGACATGAGCACAGATTGGGGGAAGAACTCATTGAGAGCAGCCCTGCAGAGAAGCACTTTGGTGTTCTGGTGGACAAAAAGCTCGACGTGAGCCAGTGTGCACTTGCAGCCCAGAAGGCCAACTGTGTCCTGGGCTGCATCAACAGAGAGGCCAGCAGGTTGAGGGAGGTGTTGTCCCCCTCTGTTCTGTCCTTGTGAGGCCCCACCTGCAGTACTGCATCCAGCTCTGGGGTCCCCAGCACAAGAAGGATGTGGATCTATTAGAGCAGGTCCACAGGAGTACCCTGAAGATCAGAGGGCTGGAGCACCTCTCCTGTGAAGAAAGGCTGAGGAAGCTGGAGCTGTTCAGCCTGAAGAAGAGAAGGCTCTGGGGTGACCGCATTGCAGCTTTTCAGTACCTAAAGGGTGCTTATGAAAAAGATGGAGAGCAACCTTTTTCTTGGGCAGATAATGGTAGGACAAGGGGGAAAGGTTTTAAACTGAAAGAGGGGAGATTTAGATTACAGGTTAGGAAGAAATTCTTCACTCAGAGGGTGGTGATGCACTGGAACACTGGAGTGCCCAGAGAAGCTGTGGATGCCCCATCCCTGGAGGTGTTCATGACCAGATTGGATGAGGCCCTGAGCAACCTGATGTGGTGGGTGGCATCACTGCCCATGGAAGGGGGGTTAGAACTGGATGATCTTTTGGCTCTTCCAAGCCAAACCATTCTGTGATTTTATGGTTTTATGATTTGATATAGCTAAGCCAGAAAAGTAAAACGCATTGGATGCTCTCCATCATATTAGGCTGTGTTTTTTGTTTGTTTGTTTGTTTGTTTCCCCCAGCAATTTAATTCCCAAGCATTCTAAAATGCTTTGGAAACCCAATGTCAGGCCTTGGTTTTATCAGTCATGTTATCAGTTCACCTAAGTCCCTGAGAGTACAACTCTTGTGGGTTTTCAAAGCAAAATTATGCTATCTTGATAGCATTTGTGACTGCTGGGGAGAAAGAACTGCACCTCTGTCAACCAATCAGAGATTCTTTATTAAGATGAGGTGTGTTTGAATCTCGGGCTTTGGCAGTTATGTACGTGGATACGTGAATTCTTACTATGTGTTTTTCCTGACAAGAGCTAAGGTTATATAGATCATGCATGTATCTCTTTAAATTTCTTGTTAGTGAAACACTGTGAAGACTTAAGCTGGTGCTAGTTGTGTAAATAGTTTTGTAAATATCTCTTGTTCTCAACAAGGTAGAATGTTAAGTTAATGAAGATGTCTACTTTCAAGTCAATGTCTCAGCAATAGCCAGCAAACTTTAATACTGAAAAGATCAATAGGTCTCTGGCTCTTGCACTCATTTAGCAATATGGGGAGAGGTAATGATCTCCTGGCAGCCTTCATGTACCTCACTTAAAGGCTCTTGCTAAAGAGCTATGGTCAAGAATGTGTTAGTAACATGTCAAGTTTTATTCCTCTTTGTATTTCCTTTGTATCCTTTGGATATAAATACTGGGTATCAATAATTATATAGTACTTGGATATTCATAATAAAATATTTGAATATTACTATTCGACTCAAGCGGTACAGTGGAAACAGCATGAGAATACGCCTGTGGTGTTATTACTGACCTGTGCTGTGACAGCTAGGAAAGCCGGGTATAAATGGTTCCTTTTGCACTTCTTGCATTTCCTCTTAACTGGAGTTGTGGTTTTGTGCTGGCTACAGAAATGGAGCCCTTGTAAAACTTGGGTCTGCTTACTGTAATGAGGTCTTGGGGTGGAGCGCGTTTGTATCAGGGCCATACAGGGAGAGAGGCTGTAACTATGTTTATAATAAGCTCTGGAAAACCTCTGTAACTTGGCTGGCCTGCATTCCCAGTTGTGCATGAGCTAAGCAGACAGCTGTGTTTTGATCACTGTCTTTTGTTTTTCTGGGTCATTTTCCTTATCTTTTGCTCTGTCACCTTGATTGCTTCTCCAACCCACTCTTTCCCTCTCTGAACGGCTTGGTTTATGACTGTATATTTACTTCAGGTTATCTCAGGCTCTAGGTATCAGATTGGAACTACGCATCGAATCATCTTCTCTGCCACTTTCTCATCCCACGCTGTCATCATTTCAATATTTTTCCAGATATGCTACATTAGAGGACTTCCTCTGTTGGGGTGGTAATGTTGAGAAGGAGAAGAATGCAATAAAATGTCAAAGTTGCCTCAGAAGCCTCAGAGGTGTAATACATGGTGGAGAGGCTGCCATTCTGTACTTACTCTTCTATAACCCCCCAAGTATAGCCTGCTGGTGCACGGGCTAGTAAGCAAAAGACAAGCTAATAATCATGGAAGCACAGAATGGTTTGGGTTGGAAGGGACCTTAAAGCCCAGCCAGTTCCAACCCCCCTGCCATGGGCAGGGTCACCTCCCCCCAGACCAGGCTGCCCAAAGCCCCATCCAGCCTGGCTCTGAACACCTCCAGGGAGGGTACTCTGGGCAAGCACTTCCAGTGTCTAAATACCCTGATAGTGAATAATTTATTTCATATATCTGATCTAAATCTACCCTTTTTCAGTTTAAATTTTTTATTCCTTGTCCTATCACTACACCCTCTGATAGAGTCCCTCCCCAGTTTTCCTGCAGGCCCCCTTTAGGTACTGGAAGGCTGCTGTAAGGTCTCCCCAGAGCCTTCTCTTCTGCAGACTAAACAACCTCAACTCCCTTGGCCTGTCTCCACAGGAGAGGTGCTCCAGCCCCTTGATCATCCTTGTGGCCCTCCTTTTGACTCATTCTAATACTTCCATACCCTTTTTGTGCCAGGGGCCCCAGAGCTAAATGCAGTACTCCAGGTGGGGTCTCAGGAGAGCAGAGGGGAAGAATCCCTTCCCTTGACCTGCTGGCCATGCTTCTTTTGATGCAGCTCAGGATACAGTTGGCTTTCTGGGCTGCAAGCACAGGCTGCTGGATCATGTTGAGCTTCTCATCAACCAACACCCCCAGGTCCTCATCACGGCTGCTCTCAATCCATTCTCTGCCCAGCCTGTATTTGTGCTGGGGATTGTCCCAGCCCAGATGCAGGACCTTGCACTGTTTATTGGCTTATGCACTTTATCTTAGATGTTGGCATGCTTCATTGGTTAGGATAAACAGTACTTCTTCCTGCCAGTTGGTGAGATCAATGGTTACTGCTGCGCTCTTTCTTGCTTTTCAAATGTGTTTGTTTGAGGTAGAGGCAAGTTCTTTGCCTTCTGCATTTGTTTGTCCTGGTCTGTTGTGGATCTGCTGTCCCAGTTTATGGAAGTGAGATGAATAGTAGTGGGCTCCAAAAGCATCTGAAAGCCATTAGGAAGAGTTTCTGTCAGAGATAGAGTTACAACTGCTACATTTTTTTTTCTCAAGCTTTTTCATTATTTTTTTTTTTACTCTTTTTGTTTCAGGGCTTCTGAATATTTCTAATGAAGAAAAAAATCCTCCTCATTCTGTCCATATTTCCCTTCCTAGAGAGAGCATACAGCAGCTGTTAGAGCTGTCCAAAGTATTATCATTTCTTCCCTACAGTTCTGAAGATCCAGGATAAAGAGACGCAGAAGAATATAGTGGTGTTTTGATTTCAGCTTCCAAGAGAAAAGAATGGGGTGTGACTTTCGAGCATCCCAGGTGCCCATGTTCTGCTTGTGACACTGGTGGTGACACTGCTTGTCTCTGAAAACGTGGAATTGAGAGAGGAGGAAGAAGGGGCAGAATCACTTCCAGCTGCAGAGGTTATATCTTTGGTGGAGGAAAGAGCTGGTTGCAAAGCTAGGGCTTTCAGAGTAAAGAAGTAACCACCGCAGTTCTCTTGTCCTTTCTTTCTAGGCCTGTGGCCAGAGCTGTGTAACAGGGAAGAGTATCTCTTTATTTCTCTCTGTAATATCACACAGAACAACTTTTTGTGGCCGTTTGGAGGATAAGACTGAGAGAAGAACGCCTTCACAAAATCATTCAGCCTGAATCTTTTCATGGCTTGGTTTGGTGATCTTTCATCTTAATCAAATTTTAATAATGGTGCATTTATTTTGAAAACAGCTGAGTCTGTAAGCAAGAAATTAAAATGAAAAATAGCAGCCCAGTTATGAGACTTCATTCTGGAACAAGCAAACTCTGAAACAGGAGAAGAGAAGAGGCCCTGTAACTGGAGGGAAGGGAAAAGTATTTTCAGCATCTAAATTTTCAGATTTTCATAGAATCATTGAGGTTGGCAAAGACCTCTAAGATCCAACCACCTATTTTGATACATGGGTGTGTGTAACTTCCTGTTACAGCCCCCCTGGTCCTGAATTCATCAGATGTCGTAGGGAGTCAGTTTGCTTATATGGGAAACATTGAAGGAGTATGGCTTTGGTTAGATGCAGCTGACTATGCTGGTCTCCTGGAATTTCTTACAGGACTGGCTCTTAATTTTCAAAAATCTGTGTGTCTGTCACAATTTAAAAGGTTGTAAGGGGAGCACTTCCATTTCATTTTGTTTATTTATTTATTTTCTATTCAGTTTTAATGTGCTGTGGTTTATATTCCTTTGTGCAAGACTTCCTGCGTCATCACCATCACGGAATTCCTGATGGGCTTTACACTAGGAGAAGTAGCTGTGTTTCTTTGGAAATTTAGTTACTTATTTAGAGGACAGTGGCATTGAGTGTGTGGTATTCTAGGCTTTACAAAAAGATGAACCTACCCAAAAGCATACAGTCAAAGCAGAAGACAAGATGGAAGAATGCAGGGGAACTACATGCCAATAATTAAAAGTTGGACATCTGTTCTTGAGCAGCTAATGCATTTCCCAGCCTACATACTCATGGGAAAGGGTGGTGGTGACCTCCCTTCCCAGGTTGAATTGTCACAATTTTATTTTTCACTTAGGGAGCTCCCAGTGAGCTGTATGCAGCTGAAGATGATAGAAGCAGAAGTGGGGATGCAGTCACAGGAATTTAATACTTAAGATGCTCTGTAGACACACTTTAGATGACCTAAACTCACAAAGGTACATCAGTTCTCTGTGTGCAGTGGCAACAAACTCTTCTGCATAGTGGAGGCAGGAGAGAAGTATGAGTTCATTTGTGATGCTTTGCGGGGAATGATTCAGTGTGCTTAACTTTGTCCACGCCTTCTGACTTCAGAGAGAAAAGAAGATGCTCATAGCATCTAGGATGAGGCTGTCTCTGACTTTGGACATGTCAAGGGGAAAGAAGAGAATATATTCTTAAGGGATCCAAATCTTGCAAAATTACATCATTGTAACTATCAAGTTTAATTAAATTTCCATCTCTTTCTCTTAGCCCAAATGACCGGTGTTTAATATCGCTGCATTGAGTGTCCTCTGGAGTGGGGCATGCTATGCTGCATTATTTTGTTTGTGTAGAGTTGGCAAGCAGGTCACAGTGTGTGTTTTTCCTTTGGTTGTCTGGAGGAGTTCAGCATCTTTTAATTATTATTTAATATTTATTTAAATGTATATTAAATTATTTTAATATTTATATATATTAATATTTGTATAAGTGTCCTTTAACAGATGTAACGCTTAGGAGCTAGAACAGTGAGTATGAGAAGTAGGCTGGTTTGGAGGGATTTGAAAGCAGATGCTCTGAGCCTGGATAGTGAGAACTTTCAGAGAACTGAAATTCACACTCCTAGGCAGACCCACTCTTGGAAGACTTTTTAAAGTTCCTACCTGCCTCATTATAATTAGAAGTTCTCCCAGTGTTTTGGATGCATGCTGTCTGAACACACCTCCATAAGAACAAAAATCCTCCCCTTCTAATAAAATCTAGCACTGGCTTTCTGAACATCTACCTGCCTGACATTGTATTTCTATTTTGCATAGAAAGGGTGTCAGTCATCAGTGTTCAGGACAGAGGTGCACTGAACTGGTGCAGGAGAAGTACTCATAGAGCTTGCATATCATGCCTATTTCTTCTGTTTCTTTTTTTCCAGAAATGGTTTTATCAAAAACATGTACTTACTGCTGCAGTGACTAATACTTGAATGACATCTTTCAAGGTGAAAGATGTGAATTCCAACACACAGAAGTCACTTCTAACTATGCTGACTTAGGATCGTATTTTTCCAAATGAATTCTAAATCCATTAACTTCACGTAGAGTGGGAAGCACTTAATAACCTTGAAAAAAATCAAGCTGTAGATGTCATAGTCATATATTAACAAAAGCAATGCAAATCAAAGACCACTTTTATGTATTTCTGGTGATGTACATAGTATATACAGGAAACAAGATGATATATCTTACCACATTTCTATAAGTCTAATTAATCTCTGGGTAAATAAATCAGTTTTAATGGATGTGTTGGGTAAAAAACAAGGTAAAAACATCTCCAAAGGAGATTTGAGTTTGTTTTCTTGAGGCTGTGTTTCCCTCTGCTGGCATGTAGTTAACACTGCCTTTTTTTTTTTTTTTCTTTGCTTTTTTTTTTTTTTTTCCCACTCACAACTAAGCTTCTAAAGGTGTTGCTTCCTTGTACTTCCAAGTGAAACAGTTGAACTATCTTCTTCAGTGACCACAGCAACAGGGCTAACCAGTGAAACAGGCTTACTTTCTAAAAAAATAAAAATTAAATAAAATACAACAAATAAATACAATTTTGAACTGCCAAGGGAAAACACACAAAGACATTGGAAATAAATATCAAAATAAAAATTTCCTTGCAATATTAAAAAAGAATCATTCCAGTGAAACTATCAACAGAAGTAGAATTGATGTAGTTGATTGTATTCTCCAAATGCCACAAAGTATTAGCAGGAGATTTTCCTGAAGATAGAAGATACAACTAAGGCTACAACTAGGAAAATATGAATTAGACGTGAGAGGAAGTTACTTAGTGTGAGAGCAATGCAGCATTGGAGCAGGTGCCTGAAGATGCTGTGGAATGACCATACCCGGGCCCAGTATGACCTCATCTAGATGTAAAGTTGGCCCTGCAACCTGCTTAAAGCAGTACATTGGGCTAGAATGGCTTGCCTATTTTTGTGTGTGCGACATGCATGTTAACTTATTTGGAGAGGATGCAAACTGAAGAGATGAAATGACGAAATTTTGCCTTTGTAAGCTGACAGATTGTGTGTCTGACAGCGTTGTCCAAATGCTTCTTGAACTCTGTCAGGCTCAGTGCTGTGACCACTTCCCTGGGGAGGCTGCTCCAGTGCCTGACCACCTTCTTGGTGAAGCATCTTTTCCTAACATCCAGCCTGACCCTCCCCTGTTGCAGTTTCATGCCATTCCCTTGGGCCCTATCACTGGTCACCAGAGAGGAGAGATCAGCGCCTGCCCCTCCACTCCACTTCTTGAGGAGGTTGTAGATCGTGATGAGATCTCCCCTCAGTCTCCTCTTCCTCAGGCTGAACAATCCAAGTGACTTCAGCCATTCCTCATACATCTTCTGCTCTAGATCCTTTACCATCTTTGCTGCCCTCCTTTGGACACTCTAACAGTTTTATGTGGCACCCAGAACTGCACACAGTACTCAAGGTGAGACCACACCAATGCAGAGTAGAGTGGGACAATCCTTTCCCTTGACCAGCTCGCATTGCTCTTCTTGATGCACCCCAGGATACAGCTGGCCCTCCTGGCCACCAAGGGACAATGTTGACTCATGGTCAGCTTGCAGTCAACGAAAACCCTGAGATCCCTTTCTGCAGGGCTGCTCTCCAGCATCACTGATGGGCTGCAGTATCTTCAAAAGCAGCTTCCTGGGGGACTTTACTAACTAGTTCCCTGAGCATCCTGAAGTCTGCTATCTCTAGATCCAAGATTGAAGTTCTGGTGGCATTTTTCTTCCTATCACCAAAGATTTTAAACTCGACTACTTCATGATTACTATGGCCAAGATGTCCACCGATTGCTACTTCACCCATGAAATCCTCTCTGTTCACAAGAAACAGATGTAGTACGGCACCATTCCTAGGCAGCTCCCTTAATTATATTAATGGTACCTAGAAATTACCATCAAGGTGCTTGAGGAATCTTCTGGATCTGTTTGTATCAGCTGTCTGATATTCTCAGTTCACATTTGGCCTGTGCACAGCTCCCACAGCTGTGCTCGCTGTTCCCCTCAGGCACTGGCAGATGACTCAGGTACACCCTGCAGCCCGGGGCCTGGATGGCCGCATGTCTATCTGGGTAGGCGCATTGCTCCCCGTGGCTGGAGAGGCCGCGAGGGGACACAGAGGACATGGCTTTCTGCAGGGCAGATACAATGACTGGAGCTCCTTGTGAGTGGGCTAAAATGGCCGCCGCAAGCAGCCATGGCAGCACTGTCCGTGCACAGTCCCTGCCCCACTGCAGCCTTCATAGGTCTCGTGGTGGCCGCCACCACCCCAGGTGCACCCAAACCCCGCCAGCCGATCTGGCGGGCGCTGCCTCCTGCGAGCCCTTCCTGCACACCCTGGGGTCCCCTCGCTCAGGTCCCCTGAGCACTCTTGCCTCGGTGCGTGTTGTAATGGGATCAGGGCACAGGGTGCTCTTTGGTACTGGAGTGTGCTGCTCCTGAGACCGGGGGATGAGCTTTGCAACAGCAGCGTGAATGGCTGGCTGTGACAGGCAGCAGAACAGGGAGAAAGACATTAAAATTGTACTGAGTTGGAGTAGGAGTTGAGCTGGTGAATGGACAGCAGGTGTTTGTGCTGAGAAAAGAACTGGGGTCAGAACTGCAGTGTTTCTGAGATAAACTGATGCAAACTGAAGTGCTGTAAATCATTTATGTAAATACATTGAAATGGACAGATATGAAGTCTTAAAGCTGTTTCATCTTCCCTTGGGGTAGTAACCAGTACACACTGAATAAACATAGTTTATGTTACATTTTAAACTATTTTTGCTATCCAGAAGTGTGCATACTAAGGCTGTGCCTTTTAATCAACCCTGTTAAGTTAATGGTTTAGATTCTGCACTTTTATCATTTTTCCATGATAGATAAATAACTAGATTAGCATTAGGTTTTGTTTCTCAACTCATTTCAGTATAGCTTCGTGGAAGCTGGAATTGAGTTAATGCACAATCCCTCAGCACTTAAAATTTGTCATTACAGCTACCTTAAACATGTTGTTTTCACAAAAAGTAAACTTGTCTAAACATACTTGACACAGACATGGATTCAATTTAAATAAAGCAAGATTTATCTCTCAAAAAATAATTAGTTGATCGATCTTTTTTCTTTTTCTGGTTACTTATTTTCTGTGTTTCAGAAATCAGGGAGCTTATCTCCTCAAAACTAGTTCCTATTTGTAGATATGGAGGGAAAAAGCAATTTCCATGCTTTTGCAGTCCCCTAAGCCTCTTTTAGTTTGAATAAGCTAGTCATTACTTTGAAACAGGTGAATAAACAGAAGGAAGGAAATATTCTGTGAGGACATGAACAGACTGCTCTTGTCAAAAACTGGCTGAACACCTTTGTAAACTGTTTTCTGGACTGTTACTAATGACATACTTGCTCAGTAGTTTGATCTTCAAAATGTTGTAGAAAACTTGTAGGGCTTCATTAATTTTTTAGTTTAGTTAATTGGCTGTATTCTAAAAGGTTAATCAGAACTCAGCATATGTCTGTTATGATTTTAAAATGAATTGTAAAAATACTTATTTTTAAACCAGCCTGTTAAATAAACACCAAAAACTAAATCAGTTTGACTTCTTGACTTATATGTTATTTGTCTACTTCTTTCTCCTTCATTTTAAACTGCTTTTTATGAATTCTTAGTGTCCTAATTCTTATAACCCAATTTTCCTGTATTTCTGTTCTTCTGGCTAGGGCAAGAGGCAGTTCATATTCTGTCTGACTGAGAACTATTTGTTTGCTCTCTGACTAACCTATAGTCATCCACTGACCAGCTGGCCATGTAGCTTCTGTACAAGATAGATCACTGCTGATCTTCAACAGCATACTCCTCCTCAGTGAAAAATATACCTGGTCTCTCTTTTCTTTATAATTCTACCTTTTAAAACCTGATGATCTTGTTTAAATATTTTTTTTTTGGTGCTACAGTGCATGGTGGCTTGCTGGTATTTGAAATGTAAGGAAGAAGGAAATCTGTGGGGTGATAATCTATCATGGAGTCACCATCCCTGGGGGTGTTCAAGGAGAGGTTGGACGTGGTGCTTAGGGACATGGTTTAGTGGGTGACACTGGTGGTAGGGTGATGGTTGGACCAAATGGTCTTGGAGGTCTTTTCCAACCCTGATGATTCTATGGTTCATTCTATCATGTGTCTTGTCTGCAGTGTGAGCCTTTTGTTCCTTTCTCTTGGCATTCCTGTGTGATAGTACGTGGGATAACCTCCATTTTGAGATTGAAATTGATGAGGACATTGACTGCTCTGTACCAGGGACTTTCCAATACCTTTCCAATACCTGTCATTGATCCTATGTCCCTAAAATGTAGAAGATACCTTTTCTTGTGACTTAATCAACCAGCTTGACTTCCTCAGCTTTCTAAAGGTAGATTCCTACAAGCTCTTCCTGAGCTGAGAAGCTGTGCAACACCTACAGTGAGGGAGAGAAACCTGCAGGAGAGAGACAAGCTGTTAATGCTTGCTGTGTTTTAACCCTGGTAGGCAGCTAACCACCACGCTCCCCAGATGGGACGGGGGAGAGAATCGGAAAGGTAAAAGTGAGAGAACTCGTGGGTTGAGATAGAGACAGTTTACAAGGTAAAGCAAAAGCTGTGTATGCAAGCAAAACAAAACAAGGAATTTGTTCACTATTTGCCATCAGCAGGCAGGTGTTCGGCCACCTCCAGGAAAGCAGGGCTCATCACACGTAATGGTTTCTTGAGAAGACAAATGCCATCATTCCAAACATCCTCTCCCTTCTTCTTTACCCCAACTTTTACTGCTGTGCATGATGTCGGGATGGAGGGGAGAATCAGCCACGTGTTGGTGACCCCCTTGTCCCACCCACACCCCAATATATGACATATGGTATGGGATATCTCTTTGGCCCGTTTAGGCCAATTGTCTTGACTGTGTCCCCTCCTGGTTGCTTGTGCACCCCCAGCCTCCTTGCTGGCAGGGCAGTATGAGAAGCTGAGAAATCCTTGGCTCTGTCTAAGCACTGCTCAGCAATAACTAAAAACACTAGTATGTTAACGCCACAGTTTTCATCAAACAACCAAAACAGAGCATCGTATGAGCCTCTGTGAAGAAAACGAACTCTATCTCAACCATGACAGTGCTAAGAGGCTGGTTTTCAAATGATGTCTGTTAACGTTGCTCTCGATCATTTCATACTCACTATAGGCAAATCAAAATGGAGTCCATCTGGGCTGTGTTCAGGTGCCGACAATACAAACTGTCAGATACATTTTGTCTTAGATGTCTGAAACAAATTAATTTCCAGAGTAAAGCCAGTGAATGTAGCAGAGTGGTCCTTAAGTCTGAATTTAAGCCTGTAAGTTTCCATGCTGAATTCTGAGTCCTGCAGCTACAAAAGGATCTGGGTTTACTATTATTATTTTTTTCCTCCAAGTTAAAACAAACAATCAACACTAACAAAAACTCAATTTTCTCTTTAGAAGTACAGCTCTCATTGTAAATATCTGATACGGACCATAGCCTTGTGCCTTATGGCTTGCTTTCTGCAGCTAATACAATGTACTACTGAAACAGTCAGACTGATCCTTGGGCATTCTGCTGCTGGCAGTGATGACGACAAATGGGACAACCACCCACCTTGTGGAATCATTAAGTTTTAGTTTCCTCAACTTCTATGAAAAGACCTCAGGAAAGACTGGAGGAAGAAGGGAAGAAGAGATGGAGGGTGCTAAAGAAAATGGAGGGAATTAGTTTAGTGACATACCAAGAAGCAATACTGTAAGGAAACATAGACTTCCATTTCTAATGTTTTATTTGTTTTGTTTTTAAAACCTGTAATGAAAAGAAAAGACACAGGAGTGAAAATTCTTGCAAATGACAAGGTAAAGAAGCCAGTGGGTTTTGTATTTAATTATGAATAACTATTTTTTTTTTGGGGGGGGGAGGGGGGGGGGTGGAGGTGGAGGTGGAGGAGGGTATGTGTGTGGCCACACGAGAGAAAGACACAATACTCTGTCCACCTCGTGGAACAGCAATACTGAAATACTGAATATCTTCCTGAATACTTCAGGAAGTGTAGAGTCCTGCACCTGGGAAGGAACAACTGCATGTGTCAGTACAGGCTGGGGGATGACCTGCTGGAGAGGAGCTCTGAGGAGAAGGACCTGGGGGTCCTGGTGGACGACAGGTTGACCATGAGCCAGCACTGTGCCCTGCTGGCCAAGAGGGCCAATGGGATCCTGGCGTGCATTAAAAGGAGCTTGGCCAGCAGGTCAAGGGAGGTGATTCTCCCCTCTACTCTGCCCTGGTCAGGCCTCACCTGGAGTACTGTGTCCAGTTCTGGGCTCCCCGGTACAAGAAAGACAGGGATCTCTTGGAAAGAGTCCAGTGGAGGGCCACAAAGATGATAAAGGGCCTGGAGCATCTTCCCTATGAGGAAAGGCTGAGAGACCTGGCCTGTTCAGCATTGGAAAAAGAAGACTGAGAGGGGATCTTATTAATGTTTACAAATACCTTAAGTGTGGGAGACAGAGGTATGTGGCCAACCTCTTTTCAGTGGTTTGTGGGGACAGGACAAGGGGCAATGGCCACAAAATGGAGCACAGGAAGCTCTGCACCAACATGCGAAAGAAATTCTTCATGATGAGTGTGACAGAGCACTGGAACAGGCTGCCCAGGGAGGTTGTGGAGTCTCCTTCTATGGAGATATTCAAGGCCCGTCTGGATGCCTACCTGGGCAACCTGCTCTAGGGAATCTGCTTTGGTGGGGGGGGTGGACCCGATGATCTCTTGAGGTCCCTTCCAACCCCTACAGTTCTGTGATTCTGTCATTCTGTGAAATGCCAAGACATTCCCAATGCAAGACTCCCTCTGGTTTCTCTAAGGTAAGTGAAGAAACAAAGCCCCAAACTTTTGCAAATGTACACAGTGACAGCAGTGGTTTTTGTTGTTGTTGTTGTTTTTTGTTGTTGTTTTGTTGTTGTTGTTGTTGTTGTTGTTTTCCCCACTGTTATGTACTTACTATATTTTCCTTTATGTCTTCCACAAGCTGGAAGATGTACTGGGGAGATTTCTCACAGCTTTCCCCTCTGCCAAAAAGGTAGATGCGAATTGAAAAGTCAGGAAAGGCTTCAGAAACAAAAGAATTTTGATTTAGGGAGTAAAAATGTGCTGAGCAGCTGCTGGTGGTGAAAAGCAATTAGTACACAAGGAATACTTGTTTTTCCATAATGGGAACATAATTTATATAAATGTGCCAAGATGCGTACGTACTTGAAGGTCACTGATCAGTATGTGACCGGTTCAAACTGATCTTTCTTCTTTCATTACTTGATAGCTGAAATGTTTAGTTCATCTCCCTTCGTCATTGGACCTCAGGAGAGCTATCACTGTCAGAGGTTTTTTTTTTTTGTGTGTTTCTGGCTGGGTGGTATGTGTCCCTCATGTGTTGAGTCACTATTTTCTTTGCTGTCCATTGGTGGGAAATTTCACCTGGAACATGGTGTCATGCTGCTCCATGAGAACATGGTGTAAAATTCAACAAGGTCCCAAGTGTTGGTGCTGGGTAAGGAATTTGTCAGGTACCTGATGTGGTCAGAAGCTGGGAAAAGGGTGTGTTAGCAAATGGCATGTGACTTGGAACCTGCACGGGTATGTGGAAGAATTGAATGTCAGTGAAGGGGCTGAGGACTTTGCAGAAGTGCATTTGGATTCACTGGAATTTTGTTTATTTTTCAGGTATCTGTAGGGAAGAGTGGGTACAGAAAGGGTGGCAGGTAAGAGGAACAGGTGTATCTATTGTGTCCTTGTGATTTTTGTTTATTATTTGAAAAATGAATTTTGTTTACTTTCCAAACAAATAGGTTTGTTCAGTCTGGAACACCTTGCAGGTTAGGGTTAAATGAACACTTCGGTGGTGTTTCAGGACTAGGTTAACTATTGGTTGAAGATAGTGACCTGCATATTTTTCAGGTGTTTTTGTGAGAGGTATCCACTCTAGTCCTCCTTTTTAAATGTGTTGCTTCACCATTTTTATTAATTTTTTTTTTTGGTAAACAGGGAGTTATGGGGTAAGTAGTGGTGTTGCAAAAGGAAGCTCCATTTGCCCCAGTATGCCTGAATACCTGAGCTTTGCCCTTTCCTTGTTGTCTTTTATCTTAGATGCCCAGGTAACATCATGGGGATGACTCTGAAGAACCTGGACCACCTGGTTCTGTATCCCAGCCAGATGCCCATGGCTGTGGGGAGAACATGGCACAATTTGTCCCCATAATTTGTGTGCTACAGTACCTGGAGAAGACAAGGCAGCTGACAGAAAAGCTGAAGATTAAAGCTATGGAGTTCTTGCAGACAGCTTCATCTGATCTGTTGCACCATTTCTTTACTGTCAGTACTGAGTGATCCAGTTCTCTTAACAAGTGGTTTCTTTTTCATGAATACAATACCATCATGTCAGATGGAAAGTAGTTGTTGCTTCTGGAAGATCTTCACTCTTACTATCTCCCACCCAGGCTACCAGAGGGAGCTTCAGTTCAAACATAGCAATGGATCCCCCACTGTATTTGGAGAGGTACTTGGGAAAGGCAGTATCTGGTGAACAACTGCCCTTCCCTTCTCAGTAAAGAACAAGTCTTCTTAAACCTTGTGTCTCTTCTTATGTGGCCCCAAGTCTGTTAGTGGATTGTTCTCACTCTTTCAATAGGCTGGCTAGAGCACCTTGATGGTAAAGGAGTGGCCGTGCCAGAAACATGCAGAAATGCTGTTGGTCCTCCTCATAACTGTCACTGGCCTGATATAAGCATAAAGCTTATGATGAACTCTTTAGGACACTAGTATACCTCTCACCTCTCCCTCTCTTTTCTTCTTCTGACTCTTTCAGAAGGTGAAGAAAAGTGATCCAGAACTAGTAGGGTCCAAGCAGCTGCCTGCAAAGACAAGAACCAGAGCAGTCATTATGCCTGGAAAGCTGATGAGATTTTCTCAGTTCAGTGGGGTAAGTGGGAGAGATCAAGCAAGAACCAGAGCTTTGTTTTTGTGTCAAGAAGGTTCAGAAGATAATAGATGCTTTCAATGGGTTGCATTGATTTTTGGAATGTTAGCTAGAAATAAGCTTTGCTAGTTATTTGTGCCCTTTGATGTAAACTATGCAAAAGCTGCAGGTTTCACGGTTTACACCTGTGTTTTGGAAAAAGAGAGACATGGCTTGCCCTCTGATAACCTTCTTGTGAAGATTTCCGAAGTCCATATTTCCATAATTCTCCAAAGCTCAGTTCCAGTTAACAAATTCAAAGCTTATAATATAAAACCTTGCACTAGATTCCCAGGCAAAGATTTCAGAAGACGGGATTAATCCTGATACAGGCTTCTGGATTTTCCTTCAAATTGCAGATGGTCTCAGTGTAGAGGCCAATCATTGTGAGAGGCACAGAACAATTTACTCTATGTCTCCTTCAAGCTTTCTGACCCAGTCAGTTCCTGCTCCTTCTGCTGTTTGTCCAGGTGTGCTCTCAAGTCCTTTGACTTTGGTGCAGTGGACAAATTTTGCTGTCAAAGTAGCAGAAAGTTCTCCACCCTGGTATTACAGAGGGATTCTTTTGAGGACTCCATTATGTTATGTATGCTAGTCAGGTAGCAGAAATACTATGGCCTCACAGATTTTATGAACCTTGAATGGTCTGTGAAAAATTCTTAATGCAAAAGTATGCTACAGTATACGTCAGTATACTATCAAATCCCATTGTCCTCAAAAAAGATGCTACACAGTATGTATAGATGTTATGGGTGTATAAGAGGTGAGCTGGGAATGTCAGTGATCAGGAGCATGAAGTTTGTGGTTGCAAAGGAAAGAAGGCAACAATGGAGGAGACCCCAGGCCTGTTTGAAGATGGTAATGAGTGTTTGCAGGAAAATGAAGAGTGATTCAGTGGCTTTAATGGCTGATTCTGCAGCATAGGCTCTGTAACAGATGTGGTTCTTTAAAGAAAATGATAAAGTCAAAATCACAGAATGTCTGAGTTGGAAGGGGCCTTTAAAGAACATCTAGTCCAGCTCTACCCCTGCCATGGGCAGGAGCATCTTTCATTAGATGGGGTTGCTCAAAGCCCCATCCAACCTGACTTTGAATACTTCCAGGGAGGGGCAATGATGAGTTCTTCTCTGCTCAGTCTCCTGTCAGCTTTCCCAGTGCTCTTCTGATAGAAAATGACAATATTAGTGCCTTTAAAATTTCTTCAATTAGACTAAAACATTGGAGTGAGTGCCAAGGTGCTATCACACTTGATCCTGATTCTGAACTATGGAAGGTGTCTTCCCTGATCATGGGTGTGACCTTTACTAAGTCTCTACTCCTTCCTTTCCACTTTTGATGCAAACCATCTAGTGAGAAACAGGTTTCTGTTTGGTTTTGTGTTACCACTATGCGTGTCCTTTGCTCCAGCTGAACAGTGTATTTTCATGAGGGATATAGATCCTTCACCTCCCATGGATCCCTTGACTGAGCACTTCTATCACAAAGGCATTCTCTGAGTTCATGTACAGAAGCAAACTGCAGAAGCTGCGCACAGCTTTGCTGTACTCTCGGTATTTCAGAGACTTCTTCAGGTCTATGACACCTCTGCAGCTGTCAGTCAGTGCCTTCAATGCATATCCTTCATATGCATGTTGCTGTGACCAAGAGCCAGGTTTGCCTAAGTCAAACAAGAAACAGAGAATGCACCTGGGCAAACACTGTAGAAGGAGCACAGTGGGACAGGATCAGAGAGCTCTCCCCAGCACGTGGGGCCTTGGTGGGCACAGGTCCTGTCAGAAGTCTGCCAGCAACTGGGCCTCTCTGGCTACGGTTTATTGTTTTTGTTGCTTTTATTTTATTGCACCTGGCTGGTGCTTTCTCTGGGAAAATGTCAGATTTTAGGCAAAGGAGCAATTTAAAAATTTGTCTGCCATTTTCAGTAACGTGACCTTCCTTCACAAGAACGGGGAGAATTTGTCTATCAAAATAAAAAGTGGCCAGTCTTCCTTGCCTGGGAGCCTAGCACTGATTTAGGCTGACTCAAAGTGATCTCTGAAATGAGTTGTGAGAACTGATTAATCTAATTGGCCAGAGGCCAGATGAGCAGTGAAATACTCACTTGAGGAAAAGGCAGTACTAGCACCAAGTGCTCCTGTGCATAGCGGATAGCCCACATGACCCACGCTTGCTCTAGAGTGGCCTGGTGATAAAGGTGAAATGGAGATCAGTCTTCCAAACCCCAGCTGGAAAAAGAATATAGAGAGCCTGGGGAACAGCAATCCCAGGTTAGCTGGAGATTTCTAGGCATCCTGGAGCCTGGTTTTGCCAGACATGGAGGTCCCAGCTGCCTGCTTGAGTAATGCCACATTAGGACCTAGATATGTAAAGTTTAGGCTGCATCAGCACGATTAGACAGTGCTGGGAAATATTTCCATGAGCAGAACCTGAGCTGTCTGTATTATTAGGACAGTCCCTGTTACATTTCCTCCTAAACTAACTAATGCTGTCTCACATGAGTTGCAGATGTAGTTCATGAGTTTACACAATCCACGTACTACTCATGACTGGCAATTTATATGACGACAATGCTCTTCTGACAGCCAGGATGGTTAAGCAGCACAATTGCCTACCTTTCTATACAGGTTGTCAGTGCTAGAAAATGGACCCCATGTTTAATTTGTGAGTTCTAGGCTGACCCTCGGGTGCTAAAAGATGGTATCCCTGCACTCTCGACCTTTCAGACCCAGACATGAACAATGAGGAACTGGAACTCGTTCTTGAGACATCATCTTTGCAGACAGTGCCTTTTCTAATGGATGTTGCAGAGAGCTCATGGAGACCTCTGTTGGTCAGTGGATGTTTCCATTTTCCTCATTGTGTACAGGGAGGGAAAAGGCAAAGTCACTGTCAAATCAGTGGTTAGTGGCTGGTGGTAGTGTCGATACAGTGCTCCTTTGTGCACAAGGAATTGCTCTGTGCCTTCACACCAAACAGCCTACAGATATCCTCATTGCCATAAACTGTTCCAGAGCTACTAAACCTCTGCCCCGAATGACAGCACTGCCTTCTGTGTACTGTGTGCAGGGGTGAGCTCTTCCTGTTGGCTGCACAGCAGCAATCCATCTCCAGATGAAACAAAGGGACACGAGTGACAGGTGATCAGGACCTGGCCTGGGTCAATGATCAGCAAAGTTCTCTCTGTTTTTTGTGCTTTTTTTTTTTCTTTTTCTTTCCATGAAAAGCCCATTTGGTCAAAAGTCTCCAAGGTGGCCTTGCAGGAGGGGATGTTATGAACTGGTGGATGGCAGCCAAAGCATCTGCTATTGGCTGAGGGACACTTGGCACAGTATGCCCATCTCTGCTGCTGAATGAGTATAATCTCAGGAGAGAGAAGGAGGTGGGGAGAAGCTAGCTCCTCCCCCCATCCAAATCTCCATTTAGGCTGTCCTAGAAAGAAATTACCCCCCTAAAATCAGCCTTGGTGATTTCAGAGGAAGAGGGTCATTGGAGATTGGGCAGCAAGAGCCCCCAAGATGAGGATAGCCATCCTCCTGAGCCTTCTGTTCCATGCTGCTGCTGCTCTTCACCATCTGTGAGTGATGCTGAATTTCTGTTTCAGTCTCTTTCACAAAAGCATCAGTCTAGGTAGATTGACCATATTCCAGGCCATCAGCTGTCCTTCTTCCTGCTCTTATCAGATCACCCCAAAGAGCAGCTGAATTGTTTATGTTACCTCTTATGTCCTGTAAGTTAAAATACAAATCTTCTCTTTGGGAGTCTTCCAGGGCAGACCTTATGCCTAGGTATGTTTACTTCTGTTGTTGTCTAACTGGATCAAATCACTTGTGCCTAGACTGTACTGCTATGAGGCCACCTCTTCCTGAAGACTGTGAAGGACAGTTTTGGGAAGTTGAGGAGATGTATGCAGTAAAGGGGTTGAAATAAGTTATAAGTCTGTACTTAAGCTAAATCAAGCAGAAACTACTTCGTAAGTAGGCTGTAAAGCAATCACTGCATTGTTGCTTTGGACTGTTGACTACAGTAATGTCACCTTGCTGAGGAATTCTGCAGTAGTGGGCTGCTGCAGGAAAGCTCTTTTGTGTCTATGAGCCCTCAACTTGGTGCAACCTTTGATGTCTTCTTTCTCCTGTCCCAGACATTACCTGGTGGCGATCCCTGCAGCTCTCCGCTACCCATCCACCCAAATGGCTTGCCTCCATATCACCTGTTACGAAGCAAAGCTTCAAGTGAAACTGGTCCTGGAGCGCTCTGAAGGACACAATCTCTTAGTGCAAGAAACCATCCAGAAGGAGAAGACTTTCATGTGCGCTAAGTTCTGGGTGAGCCACTCTAGGCAAACTGCATCTCTTCAGGAGCTGTAAAACCCTTGTAGCTGCTCCCTAGCCAGGGCTGACATGGACAGGCTCTACTTTGCCTTGGGGTGAGTCTGCTAGGAAGGAGAGTGGATGGTCCTTGTGGTTGTGTAGCTCAGCACAGTATCCCTTGCTCGGCACTGAATTACTCTTCTGAATCTGACTTTTAATTTGAAGTTACATTTGTTAAAAACTACTACCCATCTGAGTATATAGTAAGGACCTACCTGTTTCCTTGTCCTCCATTCCAGATCAGATAGAGCAGCTTTTCTTGTCTCTGAAGGACTTGTGCAGTTCCATAGCTAAAGCCTAGGGAAATGGTGGTTTGCATGTGATAGACTACAGTTTCTGTAGGACCTGCAGCCAGGCAGCAGCTCAACTCTTGGGATGTACTGAACTGGAAATGGATGCACTTGTTATTTGTAAACAGCATCTTAGAGCTGATTCGTTGTTAGTGAGAATTTAACTAAGATTTACGATAAGGTAGGCATGCCTCAGCAGTAACCCTTTTATTATGCAGTATATTCTTTGCTGAGGCTGCTGGGATCTTTGGCTGCAGGAATCAGGAAGACCCTGTGGTTTGCTCTGTCCTTGTAATATGGCTTTCTTACTTACATATGCTGCATAGTTTTGAAGGCCTAGCATCTGAGGCTATGTCAAACAGCTCAATTTCTCTGCTTCAATTCTGTGCTTCTATATCCCACCTTTCTGGCATTTTCTCATCTACCTAACTGTCACTTTCTTGTCCCAAAAGTTCCTTAGACAGCAGGAAAAAGGATGGATTCCATGGTATGCAGGGCCTCTTGCTGTAGTGTAGTGAGTGCACCGAGTGCATTCTGGATGTGATCTGAGTCCAGATGTTGAAAGGCATTACGTGTGACAGGTGAAGAAGAACTGGTTATTTTTTCCATTTCCACCTTACTCTCAATTCCTGCTCAGGGCCCCCAGAGGTAATATCACTTGGGAGCTGCATGCTCTTCTCTCTTTTCTGTACAGGTTGCACCTCCAGCTGATGGCACAGAGGAGATTGCCACTGTCAAGCTGCTTATCACAGGCCAAGGAGTCAGTATTGAGGATAAGAAAAAGGTCCTGATCAGAAAGGCCAGCAGTGGCGCCTTCATCCAAACAGACAAGCCCACCTATAAACCAGGTCAAACAGGTAAGAGCTGCAGATGGGAGCAAGCGTGGAGCCTGGGCTCTCTGCTTGTAACATCATATGAGAAGACTACAATTGCCTGAGATTCATGGAAAACCCTAGCAGAAGGCTTTGATATAACTCATGTTGAAATTATGTTTGGAGTGGCTGTGATGTGCAGACTGTGGTGACTGTAAAGTTGCAGGAGGCAGTAGCTCTTTATCCATGATATCCTACATAGGGGAATACCCATGTCAGATGTTACCACACACATATGTAGAATGGAAACAGGACCTGGGGATACAAAAGAAGCAGGGGTCTTCAGGGAAGGACTGAAATGTAATAAATATATTTCCTGGTTTCCTTGCCTTCAGTGAAATTTCGTATCGTGACTCTGGATGAGGACTTCATTGCACTTAATGATTCGGTAAGCCAGTCCTGAGGGCCATGGAAGAGGCTGCCCTTTTCCATGTGTGAATCCCACTTCTTTTTTCCCCTGCTTATCTGCCAAAGCTCCGATTTCTCCTTGTCCCCTGCATTCATCCCTGGGCCAGGCCTAGTGAAGGTCTAGAGGAGAACGGTAACTCAAGTAAACTCAGGTAACTCAGGAAGATGACAAAGATGTATGTGTTTCTTGCTCATCTTGGTAAAATAGCTCTACAAGCACAAGAATGGCTCATCTTCTTCACTGAAAGGGTTGTGAGGCACTGGAACAGGCTGCCCAGGGAAGTGGTGGAGTCACCATCCCTGGAAGTCTTCAAAAGACGTTTAGATGTAGAGCTTAGGGAAATGGTTTAGTGGGGACTGTTAGCGTTAGGTCAGAGGTTGGACTCGATGATCTTGAGGTCTCTTCCAACCTAGAAAATTCTGTGATTCTGTGATTCTGTGATATTGATGTGTGAGGTGCTAGTGCCATGTGAGTAGTTTGCTATTAAGGTTTTCCTGGGGCTGTGGAGTGGAGGGGTGCTCTTAGGCTGGCTCTTACAACTTGGAATATAAGAAATTCTGATAAGACATTAGGAAAAAGCTTTTTCATTGTGAAGATTAACAGATATTGAATAGGTGCCCAGAGAAGGAATTTTCTTCCTTGCAGATGTTCAGAACTCAACTGGAGAAGGCTCTGAGCAATCTGCTCTAATAAGATGTGCTTTCAGATGACCTCCAGAGCTTCCTTCCAAACTACAGGACTGTGTAACTCTGTAAATCCTCTGAGACTCTGCAGCTGAGCCAGAGCTACATCAGTTTTAGTAGCGAGTTTTCCTGATGGAGGACTCTGTCAGGAAGTCATTAGCAAGTGCTGGGTGACCTTCAAAATGGCTTTTCTTTTTCCTTTTTCCAGACCTTCCCATAATGGACCCACAATGTATTTCTCCTTTTTGGTGACATTTGTACAATTTATATTGCTTATCAGTGCTCTAAATTTCCAAGTCACTAGTCCCACACCCTTCACAGAAGGCTTTGCATCTCAAGTACCTTGTGTGTGTTACCAGCATGTGTTTCTCTCTTTTAATGTTTTTACCTTTCTTTCCCTCCCAGATTTCCCTGTTTCTTCAGGTGAGTGATGCTGAAATCTAGTATTACAGTAATGTTGATGGCAGCCGATTCATTGGGCTATTCATATTCAGTTCCTGGTAGATTTTATGGATCTGTGAGTAGAATGGTAGGACTTCAAGATTACTTAATTGAACTTACTACATACAGCCTCTGTGCCTCTTTTATGTACTTGATATTATGCTCTCAATTACTTCAGTATCTGAGTTGATCCTGACATACAGGAGTATGGACAGAACAATTCAGACCATTTGGACCATCCTGTAAAGGATCTTTCTTTAAGATCAGAATGCCAAGAGAAAAATGTAGCATTACATTGTTTTCAAAATTTCTTTTGAATTTTTTGATTTTTTTTTCTTTTGAATTTTTTTGAACGTTTTTTGAAATTTCCGTTTGAATTATTTTGAACTATTCCAAACCTTCTTTCTTAGCTGTCTTCCAGCTAGCACAAAAATCCTGAAACTGGGTTTCTGTGGGGTGTGGATCACTGAGATGCTGGAACAATTGCTTCTTTCTCTTTTGTGGATTTAGGACCCTAACAACAACCGGATAGAGCAGTGGCTGAATGTGGTGCCCCAAGATGGCATTGCAGATCTGTCTTTCCAGCTAAGTGATGAGCCACTGCTTGGGACTTATGTCATCAATGTAACCAGTGGGGAAGCATACGACAGCTTCTCTGTTGAGGATTATGGTATGAGCCTGTGGGGAATATGTTTGAGCTGCAGAGATAACTTTTCTCTTTGGTCCAGAAAGATGGGTGTTTGTTCCATGATAACCATTCTGGGAGAAAATGGGAAAAGTAATAGCATCTGTTATAGAAAAGAGTCTGAGCCGAGGCTCAGCAGAAAGAACACTTTGGGACCTTGGGCTGGTGTGTGGGAGCGATGTTGTGCATGGCCCTAGACCTGTGACACTGCTGATCACTGTAGATCTCTGTGTGAGACAAAACAAGGTCATTGGGATGGGCTTTCAGGAGTGTGTGAAATTCAGTGCCATCCCATTTCTATTTTATTCCTTAATTAACTGTGCTGAGATAAATAGCTATCTGATGTGGATCTGATGTGGAGGGATATGGACATGTTTGGATTTTAGTTTAGAAAAGATCAGTCAATGAGGGGCTACATGCAAATTTGTTAAAGAAGTAATGGAAATCTTCCATTTCTCTTTCCCACCAGTTTCCTTCTCAATTTCTTGGCTCTTATTCCAATGCAGTCCATTTTTATGTTGATTCTCTGGAAAGGCTGTCCTTGGCCAGTGTTTCCTACAGTTCTCTGTTTTTTTTTTTTTTGTTTTGTTTGTTTGTTTGTTTTTCTTTTTTTTTTTTTTCCTTCCAGTGCTGCCAAGATTTGAAGTGATCTTTGAGGCACCAATTAAGATTTATGCACTAGATGAAACCTTCCCACTCCGGGTATGTGGCAGGTAAGGATTTTGCTTGAAAAGGTGGACTCTATGTTAACTTCCGGCATGAGATAAGTACAGGATGGTTAGGTACTCATGAGAAGTTCAAAGGAAATTTACTATGTCTGTTACAGGAGGCCAGAACCTTCTATGGCAGTTGTTTGCACAAACAAAACAAAATATTCCTACATTTCATAAACATTCCATACAAAAAAAAAAAAAATCCTAAAATTACCCTTGTAATCTAGTGCCCTTTTCTGAAAACAGTCCACAAATGTCTACACACAAAATATGGGGAAATGGCTTACACTTGATAACTAGCCATTTGAGGTGCAGAGCATGGAAGGTGTTTAGTGTTCACCTCCCTACAGAACAAACTCATGGAAAAAGAAGGGAAGCTTTTCCAGGTAACAGGCTGGCAGAATCCCCAGAGATTCAAAAAGAAATTGCCTTAGGTACAGTCCAAGGACAACAGTAGGGTTAACAGCATAATGTAAAGGCATTTTATTTGAGTCACTCATGCTTGTGCTCATCGGAGGATGCATGCCTTCAGCATTTCCCAGGGTTATCACAGGTAAGGTTATAAAGGAAAGCGCAGAACTCTGTGTTGGGTCAGCACCTAAAACATTTCAGTTTCCAAGAATAGCGTAGTATGACACTAATTTTGTCACAGAGCTCTTGATCTCCCATCATTGCAGTGTCCTAGCTTGGTCTTGTTGAGTGGATCAGGGCTCCTGGGCCTGTTGTACAGCTGCCACCTTTGTGCTATATTGTGAATAGCCATGAATAAGTTTCTCTGGAAATTCCTGTGTTCTCCCACTGTGTGTGAATCTCTCTTCCTTTCCCTGCTCCCCCAAACAGATACACCTATGGGAAGGGTGTCCAGGGAATGGTTCACGTGCAGCTTTGCCAGAAGATAGCAGTGTTCTTACCCAGTGCTTCGAAACCTGATCTGTGTCAGGAATTCCACGGCCAGGTGAGATGCTTAGCAGGAACTGAAACCCATGCAGTGAAAATTATGGCCAACCCTAGGATAAGGCAAGGCTGCTGGAGCCCTTAGCTGAAACAGTAGTGATGGCGCCCCTTGGTTTTGGCTACTTGGCCAAGGGTCTGCTAGTGCTGCCTCCTAGTAACTGTGTCTGCTGACTATGACTCTGTGTGTAACATGTGCCTGCTATACATTCTTGACTGCTATCCGTACACTGCCTTGTTTTCTTATTGAATGGGGCCTTATTTAATTTAACATGTAATAACATCTAAAGGTTCTTTTCACTCAGGGAGATAAATAAAAGCGATTGTGAAACCGCACCAAAAAAAAACAAAACCCAAAACAAAAAAACAAACCAAACCAAAACAAAACAAAAAAACAGGCTAAAAGGGTACTACAGGAAGAACTCACAGAGGATGAAGACAGCTTCCCTCCACCTCCTCATGTCTCTCTGGTGCTGGCATCTGGCTGTGTCACATTGTGACCTAGTGGGGATGGATGGCAGAGGCTGTGAACATGGCAGCACTCTCTGAGTGAGATTGCTTCTTAGATAGTCATCTGTGAGCAGGGATTTTGCACTGCTGCTACTGCCCCATTTGGATAATTTCTGACATAATTGTCATAATCAGATGTTGTTTCCTCTCTTCATGATTTCAGACAGACAAGACAGGTTGCTTCTTCACAAACGTGACCCTATCCTCCTTCAGCCGAGACTTCCGATACTATCAGGACAGCATAGTTGCAGAGGCCTCACTGGTGGAAGATGGCACAGGTAACTGGAAATATCTCTGCTATCTACGAAGAGGCATTTGAAGTCTTACCAAGAACACAAGAGGCTTTCAGTCTAAGAAGGGCTCTGAGCTTTTTGAGCCCACTGGGGCTTGCCATCTAACCTCACAAATGCAGGCAAAGCCACAGATTCCTGAAGGCATGACACACTCAGACTGTCCATGGTCTAATCTCATGGAGTGAAGCTTAGGGACCTTTCTAAGGGCTCGAAGCAAGTGGGAGGGAGACTAGATACTTGGAGCCCTTGGGCGAGTCATCTCTCTGATACGAAATGTATGTGTGCATGTACATCAGTATTACCAGTGGGTCACTCTACAGGCAAATTGCTGAGAAGTGCTTGGTTTCCTTGCTCCCTCCCTTATGTTTCTGTCTTACTGCTCTTATTCAGAGATACAGGTCAATGCATCCCACAAATTACTCATTTCCAAGATTGGCGGAATGGCCTTGTTTGATGATGTGAATTCTTACTACCACGCTGGAGAGATGTACAGGGGGAAGGTAATTCCCATTATGGTCCTTTGGAGAGTAACATCTTTTTCTGCCCCACCTCTAGCAAGGGCTTGGGAGGGCATGAAGGACTCCCAGAGACAAAACTTCTGAATTGTCAAAAGTGAAAAAAACACCCAAGACTATCATTTGTCATTGATAATGACAATGGTCATTGTCAATAAACCCTGAGTAGTAGCAGCTATGGGGATCTAGGAGTGGGAATGGGGGTGGGGGCACCCAAGCATTTGGAACTTCAGCAGCCAGAAGGCCTTCTGCTGTGAAGGGTTGGAGAGTATGGGGATTTCATCATGCTTAAATATGAATCAACAGGTTAGTGCATGGGATAATAGGAGGCTATCAGTAGCAGTGTTGGTAAAATTGTTAGGGACTGGAAGGGTGACCTTGCTGGCTTTGGAAATGCTGCTAGTGACTTGGAGAAGAGGAGACTCTGTCCACTGACAGTCTTCTACGTTTCTGTCACTTGCCATGGTATTCTCAGATTAGAGTCATCAACTACAAAGGCAAGACACTGAAGCACAAAAAAGTTCTCCTCGTAGTAAGCAGTGGTGAGCAGAAGTTTCAGCATAAGTACCTCACTGGGGATGCTGGGGAAGTTTCATTTAGCCTGAATACAACTGCTTGGAACAGCACCTCAGCCTCCCTGGAGGTAAGTAAACAAACGTCTGTCTCACAGACCTTTGTTCTTACAACTGTCTGTGTTCACATCTCTCTGTGTTCATATCGGTTGTGAAGGTGAGGGGTAAGCATGCTTCTCAGTGCTATTTACTGCCCCACAGACATCTTCCTTGTTCCCTCTTGAGGGACTGGAATTCCAACCTGAAACACCTCCGCATGTTCTGGCTCTTGGTGTCCCTTTAGAGCTTATTCTCTGGATACCAGCTGCTTTCCTCATGGGCTGTTCACACAGAGACTTGTGTGATGGTGTTGTTCAGACCTGTCCTGAGGTTCCTATTAAGCCACAGCTGGAGTAAATTGCAGTTGGCTTGCTTAACTAAAGAAATAACCTGTTGTTTGTTTGTTTGTTTTTTCTTACCAGGCAAGTGTACTGCATCAAGATTTGGATAGAGAGCCTGGGACAGTTGATTTGAGTTACCAGAAAGCCTTTCATTTCATACGTCCATTCTACAGCACCAGCAAGAGTTTTCTCACTATTGTCCGTGTGCCAGAAACGATGCCCTGTGGTAAAAAGCAGGCTATCCAGGTGGACTTCAGAATCTATCAGGAAGACCTGGAACATGGGCCCAAGCGTGTCATTTTCTCCTACTTCGTGAGTTTCTGGGGAAGTGCTAATAGGTGGTGGCTCAAAACACAAAATCAGCATCCTCCACAGGAAGCACCCAAGCCTGATACTTGATAGCTTGGACTCGGCCCAGGACAGGTAGCTCATCTAGCCATCATGGGGCTAGCATCCTGGTTTTGATTCCAGGACTGCAGTAGTGGCATGAAAAGCAGCACCTTTCTTTTGGGCTCTGCACAGGTTGAGGTCAAGTATTGACCTTATCTGTCCCCCCACCAAGTTCTCTGAACTTTCCCTGTTACCTGAGCATGTGTAAAGCTCCTATCCTCCTCACACTCCCCATTTAATCTCCAGTTTCAGGCATACACTGGTTTGCATAGTGGTCTCAAAGACTATGTGACTGGCATTCCCTTCCCTTTCTGAATTCTTTCCTAGTTCACGGGGAAAAGAGGGATAGTCCATGCAGGCCAGAAGACTGTTTGGGTTGGGCTGCCAAGAAGTAAGTACACTGCCTGGTTTCATGTTAAGCAAGCATTCAGTGTTCTGTGTGGCATCCCTTTATTGGATGTGTGGTATAAACCTCTTTGCAGTTTAGAGCTGGCTCACCCTTCTTCTGTCATGTCAGAACAACTTGCATTTCTATCTTTCACGTCTTTTTTCCCTCTTGCTTGGTACCAAGAGAACAGTGGTCAGTATTTCCTAGCCCACGGGCTCATTTGTTGCCTTCATTTTCTAAAAAATTCTCCTTTTGCTG
The DNA here is from genome assembly GCF_964035555.1 of Netta rufina. Classification (NCBI taxonomy): domain Eukaryota; kingdom Metazoa; phylum Chordata; class Aves; order Anseriformes; family Anatidae; genus Netta; species Netta rufina. Next base: position 126,913,436 of record NC_140123.1, read on the forward strand.
CCCATGCCAAGGACATGAAAGTATAACTTTGCCCTCTATCAAAACTATTCTGCTTTGATTTGTAATTGTGTCTACAAATAACCTTTGAGTAGTTAGAATGACAGAACTTATAATTTTGATGGGTGTTGACTGTTGACTCACTGTTGTCTTTTTTTTTCTTTAACCTAATATAACTTAAATTATAGGTGCTTTGAGACAAATGTGACCTCTTTTTTTGGTGATAGGATGGGAGATGCTTGGTGATGGGAGGCTTTGAAATATGTCTGAGACTTAGTCCTTGTGGAGATAAATTTGAACTTAAAGGAAATGTTTCATCTCCTTGAGGCAATGAACAGAACCAGGAAGAGTCTTCTTCAGGTCTTGAATACCAGGTCCAGAGATGTGCTGATTGTTTCAGTGGTCTTCAAAATCTCCACAGTCCTGAAAGAGCTGAGGAAAGGAATTAGACACATGCAGAAGGGCAAAAGTTGAGTCCATTTCCATTACCAAATTTACTTTTTTCTCGTTTCCTCTCTCCCCCATCTAGTGCTGAAAGGCTTCTTCTCCATCCCTGTTACCTTCAGCTCAGTCTATGCTCCAGCTCCAACACTTATTGTTTATGTTATCTTCCCTAATGGAAAAATCATTGCTGATTCTGCCACCTTCAGTGTCTCCATGTGTTTCAGAAATAAGGTAGGATTCATGTCAGAGGCCATGACTAAGTGTGCGAGAGTGTGTGTCTGCTGCAACCAAAGAAGAGACTGTGTAGTACATAATACGTGTGCTGTGTGTGGCTGGCACTGTGTGGGGTGCCATGTCATGTGAATAGTGAAGGGTGTTGTAATGAATTCATCAGGTATGTGCTGCTGTGGGGTGCACCCATGAGTGCTGAGGGAGCTGAGGGTAATTGTGATGCCTCTGTATATAATCTTTGCTCAATTGTGGCAACTGGGAGAAATGCCCAAAGACTGAAGGAAAGCAAATGTCACTCCCATCTTCAGGAAGGTCAAGAAGGAGGAACTACACACTCGTCAACCAAAGGACCAAATCTTGATCCTTTGGAAGGGGATAGAACAGCTAATCCTGGAAACCATTTCTAGGCACATGAAAGAGAAGAAAATCATCAGGAATAGGTGGTGTGGATTCACAAGGAAATCATGTCTGACCAACCTGATCAGCTTCTGTAATGAAATCACTAGTCTGATGGATGAGAGGGGAGCAGTGCTTGTTGTCTTCCTGGACTTCGTTAAGGCCTTTGATGTTGTCCAATGTAAGATCCTCATAGGGAAGCTGTGCCAAGTATGGGCTAGATGAGTAGACAGTGAGATGGATTGAAAAAAGGCTGAATGGACAAAAACAGAGGGTAGTGGTCAGTGGTGCAAAGTCTAGCTGGAGGCCAGTAACAAGCGGAGTACCCCAGAGATCAGTACTGGGTCCAGCATTGTTTAACATCTACATTAGTGATCTGGACAATGGGATAGAGTAAATTCATGAAAAAAAGAAACTGGAGGGAGTGGCTGATTCAATAGCACAGCCATCCAGTAGGACCTGGACTGGTTGGAGATGTGGGCCGACAAGAATCTCTTGTCAGTGGAAACACTGACAAGGAGAGGCAGAAGGAGCTGGGACTGTTCAGTCTAGAGAAGAGGAGCTGAGAGGGGGATCTTATCCATGTGTATAAATAACTGAAGGGAGGGTGAAAAGAAGATGCAGCCATGCTTTCACAGTGGTGCCTAGTGCTAGGAAAAGAGGCAGTGGGCACAAACTGGAAGACAACTTCCATCTAAACATCAGGAAGCACTTCCATACTGTGTGGGTGATAAGGCACTGGCACAGGTTTCCCAAAGAGGTGGTGGAGTCTCCCTCCTTGGAGATCTTTAGAAGTGACCTGGACATGGTCCTGGGCAACCTGCTCTAAGTGCCCCTGTTTGAGCAGGGAGGTTGGACCCAATGACAACCACAGATTCCTTTCAACCTTAACCATTTTGTGATTCTGTGCTGCTGTATTTGGGAAAGGCAGAGAATATCTGTGTTTATCTCCATAAGCTTGTATAGCAAGTGCATCCGGTAGGATCAAAGTCCAGCATGGTTATTTGTGTGACTCCCAGAAGGGCTCAGGGCTGGTCTGCTATTGCAGCAGGCACTTAATCTTGTTGGTACATTATATTAGTAAGACAGATGATGGAAGAAGTGGATTTTACTAGCCATTTAGAAAGGGCTGAACTTCTGTAATCATTGTGACATTCATGGACATCTGCTTTCTGAGCACTCCAAAGACTAATGTCTGAGACCTAGTATTGCTCCTGCTCCACAGCTGCACATCTGCCATGAACAGTCAGATTCAAGCAAGAAAGGGAAATGCTTCAGGAAACTGAGACCAACCTCACAAAGAGCCTGGAGATAAAGACCAGGCTTGTTCTTTATAGAGAGCTTCAAAAGGAGCAGAAAGCAAGCTGTGTGAGGTGTGTGATCATGACTGGCTGGCTTGCTGGATAAAGAGTGTGCTGTGTTCTAACACTGTAATATCTCCAATACTGTTACCTGCACACAGTGATGGTGGATAAGATGGTTTCCCCTCTGTCGTTCATGTGACCTGTCATCTTTCCTCTTAGAATCACAATGTGGTGTTTTCTTAAACACCAGGAGTTCTGAGAGTCCCTATGAGATCCCTTGGTTTCCAGTTCAAGTTGTGTCCTTGGAAATTCTCTTCATGTAGGGCCCTTTCCTGCACAGGAAGTGGTAGGGTGGCCAACACCAGCAATGCCATATATATTTTGCCTGCATTTATTTGTTCTTCTCATCCAGGTGGAGCTGGGCTTCTCAACGTCCCAGACTCTTCCTGATTCAGAGGTTGGTTTGAACCTGCTGGCAGCTCCTGGGTCCACATGTGCTGTCTGGGCTGTGGATCAGAGTGCCTTTTTGCTGAAGCCAGAAAAAGAACTCAGCAGCTCCATGGTGAGTAAGTCTGCTCTGACTTCTTCCCCTTCCTTTGTACTGATATGAAGAGGGAGGGAGAGAGAGAGAGGAATACAAGCTGTTGCATCTGTTAAGAGCTTCTCTCTCAAGGAACTAAAAGCACTGACTAGAAGGATCAAGAGCACTCTCAGTGTGGCACAGGCAAGCATTAGGAGGCATCTCTTAAAGAGGTTGAATGCCACTCAGTGCACCTGTAGTAAATCCAGACCCAGGTTCTGTTGTTCTGTCTCATGTTCAGTTCAGCAGGTTGTGCTGGCTCTGTCAAAAAAAAGCCAGTGAAGAGTAACAGTGAGCCTGTGCTTTCTGGCATGCATTCGTGCGTGATAGCCAGGAGCAATTCAAACAGGCCTTGGATATGCTACACAAAGTGAATGCCAGGTATTATTTGCACTGATTTTTTTAATTTTTTTTCCCCCAGATCTATGGGCTCTTCCCATCTGTTTATAACTCCGGGTATCCTCGCCAAGTGTCTGAAGATGATCATTCATGCGGGTTCCTGAATTCTGATGAGCCTGATGTGTTTACAGCATTCAAGGTAAAAATGGTTGATTTTGTGGCTTGGTATAATTCATGAATTGAGGGAATTGTGGCCCCCTGACTTTACCAAGACCCTAGGAATGTCATCAAAGATAGTATAGGGAACAGATTTGGTATAGGTCCTGATAATTCACTTGTTCTTTGAATAAGTGACTTGAAATTGTTGACCAAGGAGAAATTATTGTGTGGTTACTGCATTTCAGTTGTGTTTTTCAGGATGCCAAGTATCATTGATTACTTTAATTGGATTCTGCATGTTATATTTAATCTCTATATCACAAGCAATTTGGGCTGCCCAAAATTAATCTAGTAGGAATTGCCCTCTGCAGGCTGAGAAGACATAATGCTTATATGACCACATGTTTGAAAAGGAAGAAACTTGTTTGACTCAGACCAGATGGATTAACATAGGTTTGCCCCTTGCTGAGGATCTGAATAATTCTCTCCTAAACTGAAGCAAGAGAACAGTTTACCAAGCCAAAGGACAGCTGAGTCCCCACTACATAAAGGGACAATAAAGCACAGGATGAAGGACAGAGAGGGTAAGAAAAGTATATGGTGCCTCATTCTTTTTTCCTTTTTTCCTACAGGAAGTGGGGTTGAAAATTATGTCCAACACCAATATCAGGAAACCAAGACTGTGTCTAACTACTCAGTCAACAACTATGCTGCAGGAAACAGACGTGATCACTTCCAGGCCCATGTTGATGTTTGCTCAGCCTCATAAAGCACCTAACAGTAAGCACTTGCCAGCTTCTTCTTACATGAGATGCTCAGTCTTTCTGGTGAAAGCATTCCCGGGTTTGAGCTAAGAGGCAGTACTTGCTGTAGTTGCAAATGGAGAAAAGACCATTCCCTGGCTCTAAACCTGTTGTGCTAGCGTGATACTGTGTGGGACTCAGAACTTCTGGCTCGGAAATGTTAGTGAGCTGTCTGGATCCCAGGTCTTACCTCTGACATGAGGGAGTAGTCGCCCTTCCTTCTAACACCAGTAAGGCCCAAAGCAGCTCAATCATTTCAAATATGCAAGATTAATGCAGTGCTTCCCATGAGCTGACTGTCTGACCTGCAGCCCGAGCTGGGATGGAGCCCCTTTGTTCTAAGGTGCTGAGGACCTGTAGTAACACTGCATTTGTTATTTCCAGCAGGGCATCTGTTGACATCTACCCATCAGCCCACCATGTTTTCACCTGTTTCTCCAGCTGAAGAGAAAGTGCACAAACATTTCACAAAAACCTGGATATGGGATTTGTATTCTGTGGGGTGAGTAAACTGAGCAGTGGGGGCCTAGTCTGGGTGGTCTAGTCTGACCTGGAATGGCAGCAGATGCAACCCACTTTAGATCATGAGCTACCAAGGAAGACACTAGGCTGTGTCACATTGAAGCTGATGTCTGCATCAAGTGTGTTTTCCTGTCGTAGATGACCATCCATCCATAGGAGATGGCTGGCATGAGTATATAAGAAAGCAGGTGTGGTTTGGCTAAGCAGCCTGCACTCTTGTGGTAGTCTTGTGAGTCAGCAGTTCCCAAAGTGGGCTCACGGGTTGTATCTTGGGGTGCAGGAGAAGCTGAGCTTCACAGAAGACCTTCACAAGGCTGGGAATTATGTCCTGTGAGAAAGGCTGACGGTTCAGTGAGTGTTCAGGGAGCCTCGTCAGCACAAGTGAGGAAGACAAGTTACTTGGGTCTGGAGTGAGTGTAAGATGGGGGGATGAAAGGGCAAACACTGCATGAACTCCCAGGTACTTCTCCAGGTACTCTGGAGAAGGAGTTCCTACTCAGCATCAATGTTGCTCTCCCTCCCTGACGCTCCCTATTCCTCCAGGACTCCCCATGGACCATGAAGCAAATTGGTATTTTCCAACCAGGAAGGGTGTGCAGTGTATGCCCCAGGAGAGGGAGCAGAGTGCTGGTGGTGTGGGAAGCCATTTTACACTGAGCTTCAGGAGAGGGGCAGGATGAGCTTTTGGAGATTTTCCATCCCTGGCTTTAAGAATTTCTTGTCTGGTGTCTGGAGACTGGCACCTGCTTAGGCCAGATCCTCCCAGATCTGCCCTCTCCCACCTGCCCTCTGTTTCCAGTTACATCCATCTCTTCACCCGCTATCAGTGGGTATCTCCTATGTGATTTGCCTGCCAGCCTGATGTGAACAACCAAAGGTGTTTCATATTGTATGTGCCTGGCAAAAGTGTATTCTTTAGGGGAAAGCAAATGTTTCCAATTGTTGGAGTCAAATAATGTTGATTAGTTTTAATGAGGGTTGTTTTTGTCTGCTGTGGTAGCAGCTGTAGAATAGTCTGATGTTCTCAGAAATTGTGGCATGGGCATAGGCCAAGTCTCTGCCCTGTCTTCATGTTAGAGTTCAAGCTGTCAATGTGTTTCACAGAAAGGTGAATGGCTGGACCTGTCTCTTTGGCTAAATTCCGATGGTCTTGGCCAGTCCTGCTGCTCTTTTGGTGCCTGGTTCTCTGTTCCTAGGCCTAGAGGAATAAAACTGCTGACAGCTGTAAAGCATTTTCACATGTGCAAAGGGCAAGTGCTATGTGAGAAAAGTGACAAATATGATGATAGCATCCTTCAGCTATATAAATTATTTTCAAAAGTTTTCTGTTGATACAAATATCTGAGGCAGGGGTCCCTAATTTATCTAGGTAAGACCATCTGACTGTCAATGTGAAATACAGAAAGAGTGAAAGAAAGGCACTATTCCAGTCAGAAATAGCAAGTGCCTGTAGTAAGTAAGCTCTTCCAGGCTAGTCTGAAAATTTGCAGACTTTATATTGGCCTGCAGGGAGAGTGTGCTGATGGACGGAAAGGAATAGCAAGGCAGTGAAACACACAGAGGCCAGAGGAGAAGACATTGTGAAGCTAGATCAATGAGGGTCAAAGGGTGTAATGCTGAGGGGAGCTTACCTCTCACAGGGACCTGTATGGGGGACTAAGCTGCCAAAATCAGACACCTGAAATAGATTCTGTGAATACCTCTTCCCTCAGCTGCTCATAGATGGTGTGTATTGGCATGTGTAGCTCAGCTTAATGATATGTCCTTGGGTGCTTTGCCTATGCTCCAACAGACGTAAATTCAGTAGAGGTTAGGAGTTAGGTGGAGGGGGTTAGAAGATGGGGTGCAGTGGGGAGAAGGGCACAGATGAGGACATCTGGTGCTGCATACAACAAGATTCGGTTAAGTGCTCTCATTGCTGTCTACTTCTCTTCAGTCCCAGTGGGAACAAGAGTGTCACTGTCACTGCGCCTGGCACCATCACAGAATGGAAAGCAGGGATGTTCTGCACAGGACGTAATGGCTTTGGACTTGCTCCAACCTCCAGTCTGCTTGTTTTCAAGCCCTTTTTTGTGGAGCTCACACTGCCATCTTCTGTGATCCAAGGTGAGACCTTCACCTTGAAGGCCACAGTCTTCAACTACCTGCAGCAATGCATGAAGGTAGGTGAGCCCTGAGAAGCTTTGAAAGAAAAGTGAGGAATGGGTAGGTAGGAGATGGCTAAAGTCCATAGCTTATTTTAAGAATTAGGTGACATTTGTCTTGGTACCATCTATCATCCCTGCTGTCCCTTCAGATCCAAGTGACTGTGGAGGAGTTCACACACTTCCAGCTGAAGCCATGTGAAGGCTGTGTCTACAGCAGCTGCTTATGTGCTGGAGAAGCTAAAACATTTCAGTGGAGTGTCACAGCCGAGCAACTGGGTAAGAAGAACAGGGGAGCTGGGGTGGTGGAGGTGGGAGGGAGTGGGACCAAGTTAAGGATGATTTATAAGGGCTAAATGAGGGAGTTGGGTTATATGCCCTGTTAAATCTGAGGGTACTCATTTGCATTCATCCTAAGGTCATGATTGCTCACAGTTTTGTGCTAGGAGGTACAGAACCTCTTGCACATAGGGCTCTAATCCAGTTTTGTTGTTGCCGACAGGTGAATTCTATTATATTAACAGGAAGTGCTTCCTCAAAGATGTTTTCTGTACTAAATGTACCTTGTTTTCAGGGCCCATGAACATCACCATCAACACAGAGGCCGTGGCCACCAAAGAGCTCTGTGGCAAAGAGATACCATTTGTCCCAAATCAAGGACAGAAAGACACAATCACCAAACTCCTTCTTGTCCGGGTTAGACAACCTCTTCTGTTACCTAGATCTTACAATGGGTTTTGTGCAATTCCCAATTTGGTGCAGATTAATTCTGAGAGTTGCCCTTTGTTATTCAAGGTCTGTAATTAGAATCTCAAGGCGTGAGCTGGGGCCAGTTTTGAGGGCTGATGAATGTGGGAGGTATGTGGGTCTCCTCTCAGCCCCCATTTTTCTGTTTGTGGTCAGGCCTCTACATGAAAAAACTTTAAATATTTATACCTTTTCAAGTTCTCTCTCCTGACATGTCTGCTGAATCTTACTGTATACATTTCACAGACATTCAGAAGTTAAAATATTCTGAAAATCTTTATTGATTTCTTATCTGAAATTAAAATGATTGGCAATAATTAAAATTTTTATGTCATAATGATGTTACTACATCTGGATCTCCAGCCTGAACCAGAATTCTGTTCATATCTATTTCTAATCAACTTGTAATCCTGTTTCTCTCCTATGTACTCATTACTGCTACTTTCAAATGCTCCAACAGCCAGAGGGAGTGCTAGTGGAAAAGGCTCACAGCTCCATCCTGTGTCCCAAAAAAGGTAGAGAGATTGTTTTCTTCTTTCACCCTGCTCATCCTCTGCTTCCTGGCTACCTCCTGGGTCTTTCCAATTATTGAAATGTTTTCCTATGTCAACATGACCAAGCTACGGAAGCACACTATAATTGTGATGCCTTCAGGAGCTTCCCCTGGGTAAAGGTGGGGAGGGGGGGATTCATGCTAGTAGCATCCACATCCCTGAAATTGATATGGAGGACTTTTTCACCTACAGTAATAGCCACACTATTGAACATGATGAGGCTTGACTTTGGATTTCTGCTCCTGTCTTGACTATTATGGTGTATTATGGGGCTATTTGCAGCTTTTGAGAGTGCTAAGTGCATTGAGAAGACATGCCTGCTACTGAAATCTGAAACAAGTTGGGGTAACTTACATAGAGAAAAGCAGGTAGGTGGCTTTGGCCACAGACGGTTTGTAGAAGAAGATCCTCTCACTCTCTTGAGAAGGAAGGCTATTGGGATAGCACAATCACAAAGCGCTGTGGATAAGAGTTGAGGGTGGAATGGAACGTGGTTTTGTGAGGTGATCCGCAACTTTTGTGACAATAAAATGGGATGTTAGCATTGTCTTGAACAGTTTCTGGGGATTTTTAAGGCTATTTTTGTCAGAATCTCTTTCTTTTTTCTCCTTCCCCCTGTACCTTACACTCTCTGGTGTCAGGGAGTCCAGCACAGGAGTCTGTGTCCTTGATGTTGCCTCTAAATGTGGTTGAAGGTTCAGCCAGAGCTACAGTCTCGGTCACTGGTAAGGAATTCAGCTGTGATAATACCTTTCCAACTTCCTTATCTCTGAGAACAGTCCTAGGAAAGCCCAAACCGAGAATTCCCTATACTCTTTCTGAGGTTTCTGAGGCTCCAACTCCCTTGGTCCTTCCATGTTTATGGCTGAGTTTCCTGGTTCCAGATGCCCTAAAACACTCAGCAAGGGAGAGGTTGTTCTCTTTATGGGTTTCCCCTGGCAGGATGGGAATGTGTATGCAGAGCACAGTGGAACTGATAAGCTGACTGGACAGAGCTACCTGCACACTGCTGTGCTGGGGGTATCTTACCTAGTACACTACCAGGAACTGGTCACCTGTTTGAGGAGGCGAATACCCAAAACCCCTGTCCAGGAGGGGGTCAGGGTGCTTATACTCTGTTCCAGGTGACCTCATGGGGACTGTACTGCAGAACTTGGACCACCTGGTGCATATGCCCCATGGCTGTGGGGAGCAGAACATGGTGCTGTTTGCCCCCATTGTCTATGTGCTGCAGTACCTGGAGAAGACAGGACAGCTGACCCCTGAAATCAAGGAGAGGGCAACGGGATTCCTGCGCAAGGGCAAGTACAACAGACCCACCTTGCTCCTATGCCTTCTCCTTTGTCCAACCTAGTCATAGTCCCTGGTGCCTACTCCCCTTACCTGCAGGGTACTCCACCACTCAGAACATTAATACCACTCCCATTACCTGCTCAGTGATCTCATTGAAAATACTAGTTTGAACCCTAACATCCTATCCTACTTCTCAGGGTACCAGATACAGCTGCAGTATCAACACCCTGATGGTTCTTTCAGTGAATTTGGTACCAAGGATGAGTACGGTAATACTTGGTAAGCCCTCGGCTCTCTCCCTGGTGTCCTCCTGCTGTCAGACAGCCTGGAGGTGGGCAGCTTTCTGCTTCTAGCACTGAATCCTTTTTTGTCCTGTTGGATGCAAAGTGTTAAAAAGTGTTAAAAAGGATACAAAGCTTTCCAAATAAATGTTTTTTTGGGTTACGGCATCCCACTGGTATGCAACTATCCTTGAGATGAATCACAGAATCACAGAATTTCTAGGTTGGAAGAGACCTCAAGGTCATCGAGTCCAACCTCCAACCTAACGCTAACAGCCCTCCACTAAACCATATCCCTAAGCTCTACATCTAAACGTCTTTTGAAGACTTCCAGGGATGGTGACTCCACCACTTCCCTGGGCAGCCTGTTCCAGTGCCTCACAACCCTTTCAGTGAAGAAGTTCTTCCTAACATCTAACCTAAAACTCCCCTGGCTCAACTTAAGCCCATTCCCCCTCGTCCTGTCACCAGGCACATGGGAGAACAGGCCAACCCCCACCTCGCTACAGCCTCCCTTGAGGTACCTAAAAAGAGCGATAAGGTCACCCCTGAGCCTCCTCTTCTCCAGGCTGAACAAGCCCAGCTCCCTCAGCCGCTCCTCGTAGGACTTGTTCTCCAGGCCCCTCACCAGCTTCGTCGCCCTTCTCTGCACCCGCTCAAGCACCTCGATGTCCTTCTTGTAGCGAGGGGCCCAAAACTGAACACAGTACTCGAGGTGCGGCCTCACCAGAGCTGAGTACAGGGGGATGATCACCTCCCTCGCCCTGCTGGTCACGCAGGATGACACTGGACTGACAAATTAGGATAGCACAACAATAGGTGAGGAGGGACCCAGAGGTTTAAATTCCCACTTTTATTCCTTTTTGTTGGTTTCTGGTTAGATTCTTTCTTTTGACTTATTCTTCCTTCGTTCTCATTTGCTCAGTCTCTTATTGTTTCTCTTTTCCTTCTCTCATGCATCTTTTCTGTTCTCTCTCCAACCAGGCTGACTTCATTTGTGGTCAAATGCTTTGTCCAAGCCAAGCCATACATTTTCCTGGACAATAGGAGCATCCAAGCTGCTCTCAACTGGCTGGAGTTCCACCAGCTTCCTAATGGGTGCTTCAGAAACGTGGGCCAGCTTTTTCACACAGCCATGAAGGTAGGAGCCAGAGTACCTTGAAGGGTAACTCAGAGCAGTTCTTGCCAAGTGTACTGATAACTGTTTGAGCTCACTTTTCTGTGTTGTTCTGCTTTCTTGCATGGAAGAAAAACAGGGATAGGTGGGACATTTTCTGTAAAGTTTCAGGTCTTTTTGTATTACCTTTCCCAGCTTTTGGATATTTATGCTTTTTGCAGGGAGGTGTGGATGGGGAAGTCCCCTTGGCTGCCTACATCACAGCTGCATACTTGGAGGCAGGGGAGACACCAGAGGTAAATACCTGGATTCTTTACTATGCTCATGTCTGAATCCTGAAGAACTTAGTGGGGTGATTTTAAGCAGGCAACAGAACATCTTGGAAAGGCTTGTGGACAAAGTAATGGGTCAGAAAGTAAAAAATCGTCACTTCTCAGGAAAAAGCTTATACTGTCCCTTGTGGAGGACACTGTTGGCAGGGGAAAATGTGAGGTTAAACTAAGGGGAACCATTGGAGTTCATGGCTAGATACTATGCTCATTTTCCAGTCTTGGGTTGCTGATTCCTGCTCCCTCCACCAGCCTCACACTGTACTGTTGCTCCTTGCACCTTGCACTGTGTGATAGTTAGCAGTGAATTGTTAGGGAGGAGATGTGGGCATGGCTACTCCTGCAGCCACGTTAATACACATAGTGACATTTTTAATGTGCTTTATCTTCCCAGAAATTGGAAGTCTTGGAAAGGAGTACTGTAGGGAGATACATGTTGGGCAGTTGGAATTGTGCAGCTAAGTAATAATAATAAGGGGGAACTCTTACGAGTGCTAAGGCTCATAACTAAATACTGGACTTTGTGGTACTGGCAGTTAAAAAATATTGTCAACTTGATGAAGAAATGCTATTGCTACAGACTTGGAAAAACAGAGTTCCCCAGAAATAAGTAAATTAAGTGAACGAGTGGTGTTTTTCATTGCATCTGAAAGCTGTGGGTTTAGGGAAAAAAAAAAAAAGAAAAAAGAAAAAAAAAAAGACTGATGGAAATTAAGCTTCATTCTGACAACAGGTGTACTCAGATCACCTTTTTCACTGTAAGAACACTCAAGTGTTAGAACAAGTTGATTAGAGAGGTTTAGTCATCTCCATCATTGGAGATTTTGAAGTCCTGACTGGATAAAACCCTAAGCAACCTGGTCTGATCTCATAGCTAACTCTGCTTTGAAGAGGGTGGGTTAGAGACCTTCTGAAGTCCCTCCTAATCTGAATTATTCTGTTTTTTGGTAATTCCATTGAGTGTCTGAGTTTGGCTGACTTTTGTGGAGAAGTCTTTTTATGAAACTATTTGACATGTTCTGCCAAATGTAGCAGAATGAAACACAAGGACAAGCACTTTCATATTGGTAGGAAAAAAAAAAAAAAAAGAGTTTATTGTATATCTTAAGAGCAAGTTCTGTTATTTGTAAAGGAAAGCAAAGTTACTGAGAAGCAACCAGACTGTGCTCTAAATCCATGAATAAAATCCATAAATGGAGACAAACAGGACCTCAAATCAATTTGTGTGATCAACAGTGGAAGCCACTCTGTCTGGAGTGAATCCACAGAGAGTGACTAGCACTTTGATACTGGTGATGTGATTCTTCTGGCTCTAGAGAAGATGACAACAGCACTGTTAGCTAAGAAAGGATTGTCTGTGGAGTGAGGAATGCTTCACTGGAGCAGATTTGCTGATCTGAATGTAAACAGAGAGCTATTGGACAGCCATGCATAAACCATTGTTTTAAGATAAAATGTCCATGATAGTGAAAGAAGTCAAAAGTAATGACAAACAGATAAAAACACAAGTCTCACAATAGTTATCCTAGCCCTAGTGAAGGCAATTCTGAGGAGGTCTGTGAGTAGACGAAGTGGGAAACAGAAAGTTTGTCATAGTGCCCAGGAAAAGAGCGTTCTTGAGTGGGTTATAAATGGTTTTACAAAGAATGCAGTCACTAGAGATGAAAATCCTGAGAAAGAGATTGAGGGCGTACTGCAAGGGCTGATGCACTTGAGATGTTCAGAACAGATCCTACTTTCCCTTACCAGCATACCTACAAGGCTCATGCAAATTGTTAGGGGTTAAAATGTGAAGAATATGTTGAAGATAGTTTATGCTGTCATGAATGAATTAACATTAAAGCATGGTCTGTATGACAAAAAAAATCCAGTCAAACAGCCCTCTACTTCCACTGTGTTCTGGAAGTAGATCCCTTTGAACAAAACAGATTGTTTATGTTGACTGGAGAAACAAATGGCATATTGTAGAGAAGAAATTCCTTAGCTGGCATGTGACTGCTCTCGGGGAAGTTCAATGCTTCTGTACAGTATGCACTTAGGACAGCTATTGCCAACACCAGGATGAGCACAGATTGCAGTAGAGTGACACTCAGTTCTTGTGTTAGTTTCACCAGAAGACATGAGAGACAGATGGGTTAAAATATGTTAGACTGTTCATAGAGAAGGTATTAAGATGCATGACAATGATCACCACTTCACAGGTGACACTTGAATTCTGGTAGTTGGACAGACACTAGCTCTGTTAACTCCATTTTAACCATCTGGGTAAGTGAGAGATACAAGAAGGAAAGTTAATAATAAAGGAACCTCTGAACTCTGAACAATTCAGGGATTTGCTCTAATTCTTACGTAGCTTTATTCAGTTACAGAATACAAAGATTACTGTGCCACTTGCAGTTATTGATGAGAAATATGGTGAGAGCTTAGCTTAGCTCTTCTGTTGGGCTTTACCAGAACAACCAAAAAGAAACAGTTGTATCCCGGAAACATTTGATAACTCTATGAGTAGATGCAATGAGAATTTCTGAAAATCACTGGCTGCATCCAGCAATACTACCACCTAGAGAGCTCCAAAATGACACAGACAATAGAAGGGAAAGAGGTGAGGAACATGTCATGTGTCAGAATTAATCTTAAATGTAGCCCTTGTGTGGTCCTTACCATACTTCATCAAGAAGCCACTTGGAGAGGGAAAACCACAAACTGCTGTAGATACACAAATAGCCAACAGGCAACCACTGCAAGCCTTTGGCTCATGCTTGGAACACTGTAACTGAATGTTGGAATACAGTGCTGCTGAAACTGGTTGGTTTGCTGTGTCCTGCCGACAGTACTGATATTGTGAGGGAAACTGGAAGTCTGAGTGACCTTAAGGCACTGAAGAGCTGAATTTAACACAGTAATATTGGTCACTATGCTGGGTACAAGCATTTGCAATTGTGTTGTTACTCTTGTTGTGTTCTAAGTAAGATGTGCTGGTGTTATTGCAACAGTAAGGGAATTTATTTCCCTGAGAGAGCCCTGCTGAACTGCAGGACCAGTTTTGGGGGCAGTCTCTGTCAAGCACCTTGCACCAAGGGCTGGAGACACAAGTTAGTGTCTCAGGACACTAAGACATGGCAGAGACACTGCAGGGATACACAGGGAAGAGTGCAGGCTCAAGCACAGTGATACATGGTTGTGTGTACGAGGTGCTCTCTATGTCAGCGTATGCTAGTGCATCCTTCTGCTTGTGTACCTCTGTGTTTGCCTACCTCGTGTTTGTGTGAGACTAATATCAATGTAACTTTTCTCTGTAGAGTACGGTGGTGCGCAAGGCTCTGGGCTGCATCGCTCCTTCCCTCCCCAAAGCTGCCAGCACTTACACACAGGCCCTGCTAGCCTACACCTTTGCCCTGGCTAAGGACCAGCAACGCACACAAGAGCTTCTCGACATGCTTGATCAAAAGGCAATCAGAGCAGGTATGGGAGCCTGGTGATCACCAGAGAAGGGACATGTAACCTGACAAGCTGCCTTACTTCTTCTTAGTCCCTGACCCTCAGGACCAGCTCATGAGTAGCTAGCTAATATCAGGTATCTAGTGGACCTGGCAAACAGGACAATGGAGAAATCAGATGTTTGGAAGCTACTCAGTATGCAGGTTTTTGGCATATTAGTTTGTGTTTTGTTTCATTATTATTTTTTTTTTTCTATCACATTGATAAATGGGTCTTCACTGTGTAATACGGAGTATCAGGTATTGCAAAACACAAGTTTGCATACGTGATATTGCAGCTCACCCAGTGATGTGATGACCAAACCAAGTGGTATTTACTCAGTGGTCTTTGCACACACAAGCCACTGTGCCTCCTAGACCTCAAGATTTCTTCCCTGACATCTCTCAGTATTATCTACTTCCTTTCTTTCCCAGGTGGGCAGATCCACTGGAGTCAAAGCCCATCCGAGACACCCAGTGCTTGGTCACCACCACTGTCTGTGGATGTGGAGCTGACAGCCTATGTCCTCCTGGCCCTGCTCTCCAAGCCAAACGTCACAAGGGCTGATCTCACCACAGCCTCTGGCATTGTGGCCTGGCTCACCAGACAGCAGAATGCCTATGGAGGATTTGCCTCAACACAGGTAACTCGGGGCTGGGGAAGGTGATATTGCCTGCGAAAGATGCTTTGCAGAATCTATGCAAACTTGCAAGCACTGTGAACACTGATGAGAGGAGTCCTTGTATACAGAGGTCCTCAGGTCAGCAAGTTCTAGTGACTTTGGGCCTCAGAGCTGTGGAGCAAGCATGTAAATGTAATTGTTTCTTCTTTTTCAGGACACAGTGGTTGCCCTGCAGGCCTTGGCTAAGTATGCAGCACTGACCTACAGCACAAAGGGGGTTGCAGAAGTGAGGGTGAGGTCTCAGAAAGGCTTTGGGAGGAAGTTCCAAGTCTCCTACCAGAACCGACTTTTGGTGCAGGAGGTGGCACTGACAGAAATCCCAGGAAAGTTCTCAGTGCAGGCCCATGGCAGCTGTTGTGTCTTTACCCGGGTAGGTTGCTCGCTTCCCACAGCCCCTTCTGTGTCAACCTTCTGCTCACCATCTTGTCAAAAACAACAGTCTGCTGCAGCTCTGTGCAAGGAAATGTGCATTAGCTGGGTCTTACTTCCACCTTGTTGCCAATGCAACAAACCTGTGTGTCATAAGAGACAGATACAGCGTGTCCAAATTTTTTTTGCTTCTGTGGTTCTTGGGGTATTGGAGGATGTAAACCTTGCATAGTGGTCCCTCTGTTGTGTGCCTGACTTTGCATGGTCTCAAGCAGACAGGAGAGCAGAAATAGCCCCAGTTGGAACGATCATGGAAGTTTTCCATTCCGAGTCACCTTTATTTCTGGTACAGGGATGAATGTGCTCACTGCATATAGTTTATCCAGTCACTGTCTGTGGTCCGTACCTTGAGGATTGGAATAGTTACTGAAAAGGTATGGAGATGATACTGAATTTATTATCCATGTCTTATTCTGTCTTTTTGTCTCTTTATGCAGATGGTGCTGAGGTACAACACACCCTTCCCACAAGTCTCCAAATCCTTTTTCTTGCAAGTGAAAACCAAGCCAGTCAATTGCACCAGGAATGATACCCACTCTGTAACTCTCTACGTCAATGTCAGGTGATTGTAAAGACACAGAAGACACAGCCACACTTAGGAAGAAAAGCCACAAATTGCTGGAAAGGTTAGGGGTGCTTGGCTGCAATAGAGGCATCCAGCAGTTTCAGCAGAAGGGCCAGATGCCAGATGGAATGGGTGGGAAGGAAAGATATAGGTGTCTGGGGAAGGGGAAATGTTTCCAAGGTCTTTGGTTCTTGCTAGTAAGAGTGGAAGTAGTCACCTCAGATTTGGGGTGCTCACAGCAGTGCAGCAGTCGTCTGCCTCATGACAGGGAGCAGCAACTTCCTTGGCCACAGTCCTGGCTGGGCTTCCTGGCTTAGGATCTGCACACAGGGTATGGTGATGGAGGAAAAGAGGAGCTGGGTGAGCTCTGTTTGATCTTCTCCCTCAGGTACATCGGGAAGAGAGCCATTTCCAGCATGGTGATTGTGGAGGTGTCCCTACTGTCTGGATTTGTCCTGGCTCCAGGATCTGGGATGCCTGTAAGAAGCCTGGAATCAGGATGATGGTGTAGTGTCAGCTGGACCATCCATGCCCAAGGGGAGGGGAGATTGCATAGGAATTTGTTGCTTCTCTCTCGAGCAATCTCATCATCCCTACCACTCTGCCATGTAAAGAAACATGAACGTTTGCTGTAGTCTCTTACCTTGTACCTTGAGCGTGGTGATTCCTCCAGCCCAATTGACTCAGTATACAGCAGCCACATAGCCTAGGTTCCTGTCCTTGGGTTCTGCAGGAGGTGGGTGACCCAGTAAGGAGATCAGACTGAAGGTCTAAGAGCCCCAAATAATTTTGGAAGTGAGTGAACAAGAATGTGCTCAGTCAAGCTTAGATAAACCCTTTGAGGATGTCTCACACCTTCTTTTCCACATTACTCAACTAAATTGCCTCCTCTACTCTCCTGTCTTAGATGGAGCATTGGCACCCTGTGAAAAGAACTGAAAAAACCCAAGCAGGTGTTGCCATCTACTTGGACAAGGTAAGTGTGTGCTACTAGAGAAGCTGTAGGAGTGGAGGACACTGGAAAAGCTGTGTGGAGAATCCAGGACTGGGGTAGCAGAGCAGGATTCATCTTGAAGTCCTGTCTTTGGCTCCCACAGAGTTGTTATTGCCTGTCTTTAGGATCAAATTTAGGTGAGGAATAAAAACAACAGCTCATAAGTGAACTGCCATTTGCCTTTCTCCCTCAGCTGAGCCATAAGTCTGAGACATATGTCCTGCACCTGGAGCGGGAGATTGGGGTGACCAACCTGAAGCCAGGCCATGTCAGGGTCTATGACTACTACCATCCAGGTGAGTATGGTACCATGGGGTACCAGGGCTATCTGGGTATTTGTGCTTGACTCTGTGCAAGGATAACTTTGGTCTCTCCTGTCCTGTTGCAGAGGAGCAGGCCATGGCTGATTATAATGTTTTCTGTGTCTGAGGTAGGTGTGAGCCCCACAAAGATGTTTTGCTGTTCCCTTCCTTAGCCCCTGTACAGACCTAGCAGCCTCATGAATTTTTCTCTGCAGCCCCACTATCTTTGCCTGAGAGGAGGAGCCCTGTGTACTTCTGATTCAGCATGTTCGCATCATCTAGAACTACATCTGGACTTCCCTGGTCCTCCATCTGTCCTCTGTTTTCTGGATTTTTTTGTGTTGTCTTTGCTAAATTGCTCTGTAGGTGGCACATGAAATGGTTAACACATGATCTTGCTGTAAAGTCTGGGGGATATCTGGGCTTGGTATAGTTGATGGGTCTGCCTGCCAGCTGAGTGACAGTGCTTGCAGACAGTTTTCACTGTTCCAGCAGAAATTCCAAGCAGAATTCATAGTACTAGTTCCAGCTTACACTATTTGGATATGGGTGGATATCCCACCTCTTCCTGGGGAGAGGCTGAATTAGGACAAGAATACCTGATCAAACCAGAGAAACACTTTCCCTGAGAGTTCTTATTGAGGGTCTGGTCTCCCTAGCTGTTAGCATCCCAGAATTAATCATTTCAGTCATCTTATCTTCTCTCTGGCTTCCTCCCTCTTCGTACTGTCTTTTTTTCTCCAAGGACCCAGTATGCTCTCTTACTATCCACTGTTTCAACCCCCAGGGGTCCCATTAGTGGGAGATGCCCTAGAAGAGCATGGCTGCTGCATTATTGCTTTTGGTACGATGGGGCATACACCACCTGCAAAGTCACATCTCAGTGGGCTTGGGATACTGGTGCTGGGGCAGATCTCAAGTTGGATTTCAGCACCAAACCCCGCCCATGCCATGCTGCTCATCCTGACAGCCATTTCCTGGTGAATTCTTTTGGGTGTCTGATTAATTCTGATTGTTTTAATCCAGGGATTTTCTTGCTTGTAAAAAGAAGGAAAATAAAATATAAATCACAGATCTGGGTCCTGTGGTGTGTTTGTACTCTATAACAGATCATATTTACTCTATACCTTGGAGGAGAGTGCAGAAGCAAACTCTTAGAGAGACAGGTACCTGAACCATACACCTGGCATTCATTTCTTCCAGCACTGGTTTTCACTCCAGCAACATCGTGCAGCCATCAGCACAGGGTGAGGACTCCAGCCCTCTTTGGAGACTGATCTCACTAAACTTCTGTCCTCCTTGCCCAGAAAGATGGAGAGGAGTGATTCTATTTTCTCATTCTCTGAAGCTGTATCTTCCACATGACAATTGAAACACGTGCTGTTGGGCAGGGTCGGTGCATGAGGCTTGACTCCATCCCTCCTAATGAGCTTCTGGAGAGTGGACAGAGTGAACAGGTCTCCTCAGCATGAGACGATGAGAGGCAGGGCAATTCAGCAGCCAAAGGGCAGGTGAAAATTCAACATCTATTACTGCTTTTTAAAACCAAACCTCCCAGTTTAAGGAACTACATCTTGTGATCTAGGATTTTTAAGCTTGTCAGTGCTGTGTCCCTGTATAGACAGGTTTCCCTAGAACCTTGCTAGAGTTGGCTGTGACAGTGTAATGGCTAATTGCAAAGTCAGGCTTAGGAGTGGAAGATCTGGAAGAGAGGCAGGGAGCTGAGGGTCTGGATTTGGCAACAGCCCTGGAACTTCTTCAGACCAGACTCTGCAGCAAGGCTGGGATTTGTGGTGGTTTGGAGGGGGGGATTTGGAGAGTGCACTTAAATTCCAACTTCAAAGTTCTGGAGCAATCATAAAGTCTCAGCAAGTCCCCACTTTGAGGCAAAGACAGAAGCACTGGAAGTTCTGTTTCAGAGTGAATGCTCTCCTTAAAGCACTGAAGAATCCTGCCTGTAAAGCAGGCTACTGAAAGCCTGCTCCATGTTTCATGTACAGGATAATAAGACCAGAATGAATGCCTAAATTCAGCATAGTGGTTAGGTGTTACCAGTGCTCTGTGCAGTGCCAGAAGTGTCTGCACTGAAATTGGCTTCTACTCCAGGAGTCACTTGCTCCCTGTTTGTGCACCTTTGTTTAAACAGGTGCTTTTTTCCACCTCATTATTCAATTTCCTCAGCAGGTCATGAGCAACACAGAACCCAACTCAGCAGAGCAGGATTTTCACCAGAATACTACTTTCTCTAAAACATTTTAAAAATAACTTTAGAGGTACTGCAGTTTCCTTTGCAGGTATCTCATCTCCCCATTTCCTTTATCTCTGGCAATGCTTGTATCCTTGCTCTTAATCCAAACCCAGAACTGTAGCCCATGAGGTTTGTACTTTGTATTGGTATCAGTACCTAGAGAGCAACCACTGGTTACAGCTTTGGCTTTTGCAGAGAAGGCAAGACCCACCTTAGCACTGCCATTGGCACAATGTTCTAATTATCTGTTTTGCACTGCTTAGCAAAGCACAGGCAACAGATGTGATAAAAGTCCCTGTATTCTGGAATAGGGATGTATTGGCAAAGCAACTGCTATATTGGTCACACGCACACATATATTCTGCATCCTTATTGAGTCCAGAAGGGGTAGTTCATACCTGAACACATAATTGCCAGAGGAGCTCACACCCCCGAAAAACAGAAACGCTCACATGCATATGTGTACACACGCAATGTAAAAATTGCACGTAGCAACATTTTTTACTTGCTATCCACTGCAGTTTCTCTGCCCACATTATTAAGAACTATTCCAGTTCCTTCAAAATATTCTTTCTCAGGCTTAAACTGCAGTATCTGTTGGGTCTGGCTTCTAGAGAGCATTTGGAGGGAGGTGGCGGTGTTCCCGTACGGAAAAAGTAAAGACAGAGGAAAACAAAAACAAAACCAAAAACTTTTGTACAAAATGCATCAACTTCTCTGCAGCTTAATTTTTGCCTTCTCTGCTTAGAGCTAACAGTATCCATTTGTTTATCCTTTAGAAAATTGAGAGAGTGAGGTGATTTATCCTGGGGACTTAGTGGTGCGCATTCTTCTACCCGGTTTTTGATCAACTCTTTGATCAACTCCACTGTTTGAGTACTGACTGCCTTCAGAGACACAAACCCAGCCCCATCTAGAGGACTGCAACAAAGGTGGTAAAAAGCCTGGAGGGCATGTCCGATGAGGAGAGGCTGAGAACACTTAGGTTGTCTAGTTTGGAGAAAAGGAGGCAACCTCATTGCTCTCTGCAGCTCACTGTGCAAGCGAAGTGGAGAGGGAGATGCAAGTCCCTTCTCCCTGGTGCCCAGTGACAGGGCGCACAGGAAGAGCACAAAGCTGTGCCAGTGGAGATTCAGGCTGAACATCGGGGAAAAATTCCTTACAGTGAGGATGGCCAAACACTGGAACAGGCTTTCAGATGGGTGTTCGATGGCCCATGCCAGTCAGTGTTCAAGAGGCATTTGGATAATGCCCTCAGTGACATGCTTAAGCTTTTGGTTAGCCCTGAAGAGGTCAGGCAGCTGGACTTGATCTTTGCAGGTCCCTTCCTACTGAACTCTTCTGTTATATTCTAACTGCTTGCAGGCCTCTTGCCTGTCTGTTGTCCTCACAGTCAATGGCTCCATGAGAGAAAGGACCACAGCAAAAGACAGCAGCCACATAACTTGTGCCCTGCCACAAGTTGCAGCAGGAGCAGAACCCTGCTGAGAGGTACTCACTGCCAAGGCACCCCCTGGCCATGAGTAGCTGGTCACCATGCTGGTCACAGGGGCTGGAAATGGGACTGAGTTGGATGAATTGTGCACACCAAGCCTGGGACACTGTTTTTGCTGTTCCAACATTTTTTTTCATTCTGCTTCATTGTCTGTGAGTTGGGTTGTGGGTTTTTGTTTGTTTGTTTGTTTGTTTTCCCCTCAGGATATGAGTTTCCAATCAGTAGTAAGTAGAGAACTCAAAGATGTTTGGACTCTGCTCTCACAAAACAGCTACAGAAATCAGCAGGAGCCAGGACTCTAAATACCATTGTGAGCCCATATGCTTTTATGAGGAATTTGGCTGTCCCCTGGAACTGCTGTGGGTCTACTGTGAACAAACAAATGTCAGCTGGGATTGTTCAGCAGGCACTGCCCGTACTTTTTGAGACCCATTGAAAGAAACGAAGGGCAGCCTGGTGTCAGAGTGATTCCCTTTCTTTCTCTGGTTCCTGTTCATTTGTTTATCCAGGTGCACTTTCACCTTCTTCTCGGCCATTGACACCAGAATCACTCAGCTGAACAAAGCCCTGGAACGAAAGAAAATTAAAAAAAAAAAAAAAAAAAAGAATTTGCATCTGCCCACTCTGCCAAGAACAGAAAAATCATTTTTTTTTTCTTTCTAATGCGTCAGTCTTTCCAAAATGAAAAGAAAATATTCCTAAATGTTTAAGATCTCAGTTTAGCACCTGAAGATAAACCGTTTTTTGATATAAAAATTATATAAATAATATAGATGTGAAATGGCTATTACACTAAAATAGAAGAGCTTCCTTAATTTAGGAAGTAGTTCAAGAACCAGATTTTCCTTTGAATTGTGGTAACATGCTCGGGTAAAAGTTCAGTATAAACAGCAGATAACAGGTTTAAAATTGGCCTGTAGAAAGGAGCTCCCAAACCAGATAGCATGCGTTGCCATTTTGTAGAGAGAAACCCACAGCCTGTTGGGGTGTGGGGAAAGCCACAGGACTCAAGACATGCGGTTTTTGACCTGCCTGCCTATTGCCCAAACCCTATTGCTACTGGTGAATGCATGCTGAAGTTGGCCCTGGACTGAACTAAGCAGAGGTGTGTGATACTGCTGGAGTGCACTGCAGTTAAGATTTCCTGTTGAAACTCAAACGCCTGCAGGGCAGAGATAAGAATTCTAGTTTTTCCTTCTCTCTCTGCTCTCCTGCTGGGTGTGGGAGCACCGTGTCAAGGAGCCTAGTGCTATGTATATGCAATTTTTGTGTTCAGAATCCAGTCTCCCTTTCAAGACTGAGACCTGCCTGGGGAGATGCAGACGAAAAAGGTTTGGGGACAGTATGACCACAAGAGTTTGAGTTGAGCTCCAGCCGAATGCACACACCAAGGGGTCGAGCAACAATCCATCTCAGGGCAAAACAATGGAATAGAGGCTGCAGCTGGAACAAGGACCAGGGGCAGTGCAGTGAAAAGGAAACAAGCTGTTGCTTAGCAAAATAAAAAGTAAACTTGTCTGAATGATGCTAGTGCATCCACAGGGGAGTAGGAAAGCAGAGGCTGGAGGCCAAAAGGACTTGGATTGGCTGGAGAACATCCTGAACGGTACAACCCTGTACCTGGAGCACTATAAACATAGGAATGAGGCAGAAGAAAGGAAACTTTGGGGCTTCTTGTCTGCTTCCTGGGAGAAACGACAAAAACAGCAGGTGGCTTGGAGACCTTGGAAGGAGAGAAGCTGCACTCCATCTTCTCTCCTGACCTGCTCTCCATCTCTCTGGGGCTCTCCCAAGAAAATGTGGACTCCTTTCCTCCTGAGCTGCCTGCTCTACACCCTGGCGATAGTGGCACAACCGTAAGTGCCATTTTGAGGTCTGGTGATTGACAGGTCCAATGCTGAGGGAGGGGCCAGGATGGTAGGGAGAGAGTATGGGACCCTGCGAGTCATCTCCTATAAGGGATAGATATGGGGTGGTATGCATGCCACAAGTCCTGATATGAGCACAGGATCCTTCTAAATGTGGGAATTTTTTCTTTGAATGTTGCTGCAGTGCAAGATCCAAGTGAGGACTGTCAGTGGGAGTAAGAGGAACATGGGTCTGCAACCTGAGGCAGTCTTAAGGGAAAGGTGTAAGATAAAGCGAAGGGCAAGAGGTTTAGGGTTGCAGGGCTGAGAATAATTAAGCAGGAACCAGACTGCTGCCAAAGTAATTGATGAACCTTCTCGAAGCAAGAAAGGTGGATCCTTTTCTCTTGAGGCTGCAGTAAAAGCTGTAGAGAATCCTGCACTTCTGATGTCATAGTCAAACAGATCCATAATCATAGAGAGCTTTGGAATCAGAATTACACAGCTGCGACTTCCTGAGTGAATACAGCAGTTTGGTTTTGGATCCAAGTCTTAACTTTGAAACTTTTTCTATATCCCAGTCCGATAGTACTGTTCCCTTTTCCCTGTGTACTGGGAAGCCCTTAAAAAAGAATTTTCTTTGCAGAGGCAGAGATGGTCTCTGTTGTAAATGCTTCCTTGTGCTACTGTAGCATGCTCCAGAATTCCATACACACCAGCATAATGTGAGGTCACCTCAAAGCATTTTTCATGTAGTCTCCTGAAATTTATTATAACTTTTCCATCAACACTGGGAGGTGCACATTCTCACTGTTAATCACCTTTCTCTCTCCCCAAGCAGAGCAGTTGCTCCTGGAAAAGAGGTAAACCCTGCTGCTTCCTCAGACCATGGAGTATTAGTCTCAAGGCAAAGAGACTAGCTGATCGTCTTGTTTCCCCACTGCAGGAAGTATTTGATTATCCTTCCAGCTGAACTGCCCTTCCCCTCCTCCCAGAGGGTGTGCTTGGACCTGCGTGGTGTGGAGAAGCCTATTCGCGTGGCCTTAACTCTTGTGCATGCCTCTGGCAACATCAGCATCTACCGCAAGGTTGTCCGGAACAACTGGATCTTTGAGTGCTCCAGGTTTCAGGTAAGGACCATTCCTGGGAGCAGCCTGTAGCTAACAGCTCCCAAAGTGCTCCTTTGGCTCATGACTCTTCTTGCCAGAGAAATGGATTAGGAGGAGGATGGGAGGAGAGAGGGCATGGAAAGGAGTTAATGTAAAGTCAGGCAGAGTGTTTAGTGGGAGCTTAGTGTCTTTCCTCCCTGCCTCTGTCTGTCTGCATGATATTGTTCCTGTTGGGTAGCTTACTATCCACCCTGGTGGCCCAGTTCACCACGGGTGCCTGGCTAGTCACCAAAGGAGCGAGGAAGGTAGAGGAGCTCAGAAGCGCCCAAATGGCAGCTGTTACCTCATTCTCTCCACTAAGAAGGATGCAGTGTGACAGGATGTCATCTGTGCAGTGATGCATACAGAACCAGACCTTTTAGCTCAGGCAGTCTCCCCTCACACCTGCATCTCCCTAAGCTTTTCTTGTAAAGTGTGCTTTGGGACTAGGAAGGGCACAGCAGGGTGTTTACACAGGCTCCATACGAAGCTTTCTGATCTGCCATATTTTCTTTCAACCTTATTTTCTTTGTTTGTGCTGGCAAGTAAGAGTTAATAAGCCCCTGAAGGGACACACTGTACTGGCCTTCAGAATAAGGTGGGGAAGAAGAAGGCTTCACAGTTCAGGATATGCGACGAGAAGAGTGTATGTTCTAATGCCATCATGTCTTCACCTGCTCCCTGCTAACCTGGTGACTTCTCTTCCTTGTCCCAGGTCCCCAAACCTGCAGGCAGCCAAGAGGTGGGCACTGTCCAGCTGCAGATCTCCAATGGCCACTATTTCAGTGCAAAGGAGGAGAAGCAAGTCCTGATTCGTAGGACTGGCACTGGCACCTTCATCCAAATGGATAAACCTGTCTATAGGCCAGGACAGACAGGTGAGCGCTCTGCATGGAGCACCCTGGAAGCTCCCCTGCCTTGACCTGTCTGTATTTTGTTCCCCTTTTCCCTCGAGGGCTGTGCTTGGTGCTTTGGGCCTTGTAGTCCTAGCTGGGACAAAGGGAGAAGCTGTGTGTGACCAAAGAGGCTTCTGCCACCATCTGGAGCACCAGAGGCCATTTATGCTTGTGTTTCAGGGAAGGGAGGGGGCTGGAAGCTGTGGTCTCACAGGCTGTAGGAGCAGGCTTTCTAGCCACAGGCTGGGGACAAAGCGAGATTTTTGTGTCCCCCTTCCTCAGCCTGTGCCTACAAGCCTGTCCCACGGGTGAGTGGTGCCAGCGGGTGGGACAATCTGTCAAAAAGCAAAGCAGGAATGCCACAGCCTGCTGTGTGTGGGGAGGGGAGAAGTGGTGAGCAGGGCTGAACAAGCACCAAGAGGGGGCTGCAGGCAGGCGTGGGGGCAGTAAGAGCCTTGATTGGGGGTTGAGGTAAGCACAGGTTTAGCCCCGTCTTGAATGTACTGTCTCTACAACATGATCTTTTCCTTTTCTCCCTTCAGTGAAATTTTGGATAGTGACATTGACTGAAGACTTTGTCCCTGTTAACAGCAAGGTAAAGCCTGTCTAAGTGGATGCAAGGAAGTCTCCAGACTTCCTCTGCCAAGTCTGCCTCCTCTGCCAGCCCCACACTGTGCCTGCAGACATGGTCTGTGTGTCTGCAGTACCCAAGGCAGCAGACGCTGACCTGTTACCAAACCTTGCTGAGTTCAGTCTCCCAGCTGCATTGTCGCTCTGACAGGACGGTTGTTGGCTGGTGGTATCTCTGGTATGGCTGCTGAGGTTTGGGGAGCATGCCAGCGCTGCCTGCTAGCTGAGTTAGGAGCTCAGAAGCTGCTTGCACTTTCCCCTTGCCAGAAAAAAGCTGGCTTCTGAGGGAATCTGCAGGCTGCTGGCTGTGGGCACGGTTACCAGACGGGCTGTGCCCAGGCTCAGCCAGAACTGAGTTCTGCAGCTTTTTGCAGTGTGTTGTTCTTATAGGTGGTGGGAAGGGTCTGCAGCAAGCCACAGCATGTCTGCAAAATTTTAAGAAAAATTAATTGATATGGGAAAGGATGCACACAAACTGATTATAAAAAGAGACGAGAGAGAAGGCAGTATAAGCAAATTATACTGACTTGCTGCTGGCAGCAGCTTGTTCTGCCTGAGTCAAGGAAGTGAGAAGTTGCCAGAGACTTGCATAGGTGCTAGCCAGGAAACTGCAAGACTAGCATCTCTCTACAGTGAGCAATTTTACCTGCTGCCAGCGGCTGTAAATATCTCACATTCCTCTGTCCTGAAGCAATTTAAGGAGAGCCAACTGGAATTCATGCCACGATAGATAAATGCTGAGGGGCATAAGTGTGCAGAGCGTTAAATCAAATCCCTCCAGACTGAGATGAAGGGAGAGATCCTTCTGGCTTCTTTAGTGTGGACTTAATTTCCCCTTTTTTTTTGGTTATTGATGAGGGCCTAGGATCACGCACTCACTTCCTGCCCCAGAAATAGAAGGCATCTGTCTTATATTAGTTAGGTAATAGAGTAAGCAATACCTTTGCTTCCATGCCTGCATTTGGTTCATGAAGATAATTGGCCATAAATGTTTGGTGGCTATCTGTAAGTATGAGTAAATTAGCACTATAACTGTTGATAATGCTGTGATGAAAATTCAAAATTATTTAACCAAAGCTATTATGAGGCTTGAGTGCACTGCAGCATTAAAGCTGTAATATCTTGTTTATGAATTAGGTGGGTTGGTGATAACACAAGTGCCGTTCACTGGCATGTTTTGTTTAGCATTGACAGTGGATTTGGTTATATAAATATATAAATGCACTTTGTTTATTTAAATGAAAACAAACATGTCTATGATAACCTGCATGAAAGTTCAGAATGATGAATAATGCGAATCAAATGTGGCCTTTTGTTTACAGACCAGTTACTTTCTCCAGTCCCCTGCTCCTGCCTCCTTATGCCTCATTGTCCTTACACCACTACTGCCTCCTGGCTGACAGTTCCTGTGTTATAAGAACAGAGTTAATAGACATAGGAGGCCCTTCTTTGTGCCTGCCTGGATGTGCCGCTGCAGTCAGCAGCATTACCTATCCCCAAGCCTTACCTCCAAGGCCAGGGACTTTACAGGAAAATATGGGATTTATTCATCCTATAGATGATGCGGTTTTGCTACTTGCTGGGATTTGTATTACAAAACTGATGTCTTTTGATATTTATGAGTTTGGAATGATTGTATTTGTGAGTATCTCTAATTTTCTCTCTATATTTTTTTTCTATTTTTTCTTTTTTTTTTTTTAAAATAGCAAACTATAGCTTTCATGGTCACAGAATAAAGCTTGAATATGTCTAAATGCATCTTAAAAATATATCCATATTATTTCAAAACCATTTTCCTGGTTTCTGTAGGATCAAGCTTCTTGTATTGTAATGTTTGGGACTGTCATGTGGGCTAGGTGGGTAAGATAAGTCTATATGTAGGTTGGTATATCATGCCAGCTTCTGATATTGCTATCTGTTTGCTTTGCAGTACTCCATGGTGGAAATCCAGGTGGGTGTGTCAGACTCCCCAAGTGTTATGAGGAAAGGTACTTCAGGAGGGATATTTAGGCCGTTGTCTTACTGAGTCAACTTACTTTTCTCAGCATCACTGTATACATGTATATGCATCCACATGCTTGTAAAAAGCATTGATGAGACAAATTGTTCATTCCTTTCAATGTTCAGGAGCTCCATCCAGACTTTAGCTAACTCTTAAAGTTTATACTTACATTAAGACTGGAGAGTTTAAATGTTGGGATCTTTCACACTTTCTTTTTCAAGGGCAGTACAATGTAGAGCAACCTTTAGTGTGTTGGGCTCGTCTCTGTCGTTGTTTCAGTGTTCAGGTTGCTGCAGCACCTCCCATTAAGAAAGCAAACAAACAAACAAACAAAACAAAAAACAGGAGCCTGTGAAAGCCTCTGAAATCTCTCAAACTTTGAATCCAGTGGGCTTTGGGAACAGAACAGCAGATGTTTTTGATGACTGTCTCTTGTCTCCTTTCCTCCAACTGCAGGACCCAAACCAAAACCGCATTGGCCAATGGCTGGATGTGAGACCAAAACAGGGCATTGCAGATCTCTCTTTCCAGTTAGCTACTGAACTCTCTCTGGGGACTTACACCATCAATGTGGTGAACCCAAAAGTGTCCAGTACATTTAAGGTGGAGGAACATGGTAAGATGGAGTATGGAGAACAAAGAATGGGATGGAAGAATTGCTTGTTTCTGTCCTTATAACAATATGCAGCCAAACACTGTAAACTAAGTTTTACTGTCTGAGAGCTAGATTTCAACAAAAATGTATAGAGTGGGCAATATCACAAATATCAACAAGGGAGATTGTACTGGAGATTCCTGGAGAGGGCATCTAGTAACAAGAGTTACTAGAGTGTCACAGAGAGAGAATAATCCTAAGACCTCTGTAGCATTTCATAGGTTGGGGAAAAAAAGAAGATTCTTCCTTTAGTTTCCCTGTTTTAAAGTAATTTTAATTTAAAAATTTGAATTAGCTTTTATTTCATGAACATGCTCCTTTACAGGACTCCAGCTTTATGGTAACAAACTCTTCCCTTTCATGATCCATGTCTAGGTAGCCTGCTGCCTTTGACAGAGTAACTTTGTGTTTTTTGTTCCAGTGTTGCAGAAGTTTGATGTTTTCTTCGAAGGACCAGTTCAGATTTATGCTTCAGATAAAACCTTCCCACTGCGTGTATGTGGCAGGTGAGGAGAAAATTCTGGAGAAACGGCTCATCAAAATCTTGTCTGTTCTTCCACACATGTACTCTCTTGAGTCCATCAATGAGAATTGGCTAAAGAGGCGTGAAACACAAGCATTGCTTTCAAAGAATAATAGATAGTACAAGAGTCTAACTGTTTGGTTCTTGCTTGGGATGGAGGTACCTGAGCTACACCCTTCTCTGGAAGCTGTGTCCATCTGGCCTTGGTGGACCTTGTATGGGGAAATATGCATATCTGATATGGGACTGATCTGTTGAAGTACAAGGATCAGTACAAGGTTCTCATTTTATTTTATGCTGCTGAACTTATTTCCTTCTTAGTAGCAGTGTTTCTCTAGTTTTGTAATCATTAGCAAACACTGAGCAGATGAGGGTGTGAAGGCAGGCATGACCTCAGAAGGTGTAAGCACAAAGGAGGAAGGAGAATGCTCTGGAAAGCACTTTGTGGACAGATAAAGGAGGTGAACAGAGCCACATTTGGAGCTGTTTTTTCTGAAAACTTTTGCTGCCTCTTTGCTGTTGAACAGGCATCATTTCTTATTAAAAAACATTTCAAATCAGAGCATTTAAGTTGCTAATAGAAAACAGCACAGCACTCTTCATCAACAGGGTAATTCATGGATGTCTTCCTGTTACTGGTGCTGTTAGGGAACATTGCTCCCCAAGAGAAGACAACAGAGGAGCTGAAGCACAGAAAGTCAGCAAGGCAGTCAGTGGAAAAGTCCACATTGACAAGGGCATGACTCTGCTATAGTTGAGGAAAAGAAAGGAAGGAAGGAAGGAAGGAAGGAAGGAAGGAAGGAAGGAAGGAAGGAAGGAAGGAAGGAAGGAAGGAAGGAAGGAAGGAAGGAAGGAAGGAAGAGAGAGAGAAAGAGAGAGAGAGAGAGAGAGAGAGAGAAAGAAAGAAAGAAAGAAAGAAAGAAAGAAAGAAAGAAAGAAAGAAAGAAAGAAAGAAAGAAAAGAAAGAAAAAGAAAGAAAGAAAGAAAGAAAGAAAGAAAGAAAGAAAGAAAGAAAGAAAGAAAAAGAGAAAAAAGAAAGAAAAAGAAAAAGAAAGAAAGAAAGAAAGAAAGAAAGAAAGAAAGAAAGAAAGAAAGAAAGAAAGAAAGAAAGAAAGAAAGAAAGAAAGAAAGAAAGAAAGAGAAAAAAGAAAGAATCAGAGTCAGTCTGAGTCTGATGATGGAAAGAAGAGGCCAGATCATAAGATAAACCCATGGTGAGGAGGAAGGACTGAGGTGAATCCTGGAAGTCAAGCCAGTGCGTCAGGCTGAGAAGTAGTGCACTGGCATAGGTATAGCTATAATGTAGCTTAAGGTCTAGAGCTTAACTATAGCTCCCAAATTAAGTGGGGAGTCCTCAGTGAAGCTTCTAACAACACCGTGTGAATAGGGGAAAGAGGTTGCAAAGCCTGCTGGTTCATCCAAGGCTCTGGCAGGTACTGCTGCAGAGGTTCTTCCACCTCTGCAACTAAATAGACCTGTTAAAAGCCACACAGAAAGCCTGCTGGATAAACAATAGATTTTTCAAACCACAGAAAATGAGTTTTGCCCTTGCTCTACCAACCATCCCACCACCTCCTGAATTACAGTGACCAAGGAGTCAGTGTGACAATGGAAAATGTTTTTGATTTGGGTGTGTCTGCTGTGGGGGCTGAGACAAATGAGCTGGGGCTGCTAAGGCCATCACCAGAAGCTGAAATACCGTAGCTCTATTAATGTCATATCGTGCACATTTTGTTCATGTGTACAAGGACATAGGCTTTTGCTCCTTTCACACCTGAGCCAGTATCTCCAGTTGGTGCTGCTCCATGCTGTGTGCACACAACTCAGGCCAGCTCTTTTCTTCTGCCTGCAGTTCCAGAACAGAAAGCACCCAGAAATGAGAGAGCTTTGGAAAGCGTGGTCCCATTTTTTTTTGCCTAGGCTCTGTGTCTGACTGTGTTGGATGCAAGACTGTGCACTCCCTAAATATACTCTGTACTGTGTTTTTGTTTGTGCCTGCTTGCTTACAAACTGAATGAAGACCGGCATCAGGAAGCCCACCTGTGTGTAGCAATGTGCTCAGCAAACCACAAAATTCTTCTCAGTGTCTCTGCTTGGCAGCTCATCTGGTGCTTTCCCTGCAGGTACCACTATGGGAAAGCAGTGCAAGGGACCATGAGGGTGACTTTGTGCCAGAAGGCAAGGAGGCGTCTTCAAAATGTCAGCAAGGATATCTGTAGAGAATACAGTGGTCAGGTGAGTAAAATCCTGGGGGATACGTGGTTGGTGGAAGAGCACCACATATGACAACGTGTGACAATGCCTGAGAGAATGGAATGAACTGCTACTTAGGAAGGTTTGCCAACCTCTACCTGTAGTCTAATCTGTAAACATTTTTATTCAGTTAATGCAGTTATGGTTACTCTGACCAACTGAGATACCTTTACCCCTAGAAGTTCTTATTTGTAAATTTGTTTATTAAGGATAGGGAATAGAAAAGAGGAAATCATATGCAGACCTTAAAGTCCTGTTCTTTTCTGTAAAGAAGTATAAATACCCAGGAAGTGATATAGTGGAAGAAGCAACAGGTGCAAAAATTCTCAGGTGCAAAAATACCATGTTAAGGTGAACCTACCCTGGAGATGCATAAGGTTACCAACGTACAGTGTAGACAGTTATTTCCACAGCCAAATCATGTACTGACTTTTTTTTTTTCCACCTTATTTCACTCTTTTCATCCTTAACAAAACATGTCATAACTGGACTCTTCGTATCTGCATGTATGATTAAAACTTTTCATGTTTTATAATTTGTCATCAGGACATATGGTAGTTGTAATCTTCCAGCTCTGAAAACGATAAGTTACTTTGATTCTTTAGATTCATTTGATTCTGCAGTTTTCCTAGTCAGATCTCTTGAAATACTAATATAACTCCTTTGTGATCCAGTTAGTGCAACCTTCAGTTTTCTGCTAAAGCTGGAAAGTTACCAACATCGCAAACTTCATGCAACTATGGTGATTTGTTTTATATTTCTACAATATGAATTACATGCATGCATACGTATAAAATAGGAAATACCAATTTTAAAATGTGAACACTTTCTATCTGACTGAGTCTGCATTATTACTTGTTGTGATCAAGTTATGACAGAATGATTAATATTGTGTACTTCTAACTCCTTCACTTCTCCCCAGCCTCAATTATCTACCATTTCCCATTGCAGACAGTGAGCAAGGGGTGCTTCACACCTTCTGTAAGCACATCGGTGTTTAATCTGGCTCCTAGTGAGGAGGACAGCAAAATCTATGCAGAAGCTTCTCTTCTGGAGGCAGGCACAGGTACCCGTAAGGTCTGCTTACAGTTATTTGGTGTAGAGAAGGTACAAGGATGAGAGTGTCCGTACCTGGTGTGTGAAGGTCAGAGCAGGCACACCTCCTCCTCTCCTCCACACTGCTGGGGCCATCACAGGACTTGGTGCTCCTGCTTGAGGAGCTCACTGCATCTGCAGAGAGCTGCTCTGCCAGCAGCAGGCAAGTGAGTAGTGTCTGGGAGCTTGGTCCATGAGGCCAAAAAGGGGCTTAGAAACACCTTAGCTAAGGAATGAGCTGCCACAGGAACAGCCTCTGTACATTAAATATACTTGTACTGGGAATTTTGAGATGCTTCAGTCAGAAGGCCTGGGCGTAACAAAGTGAGATTAAACTAGGGTACAGTAGTCACCTCTGATAATGATCTTGCATCCCTTGTACTCTGCATTTCAACAGGGGTCCAAATCAACTCCTCCAGCCAAATCCTCATTTCCAGGACAGCTGCACGGGCAGTGTTTGAAACACCAAATGCTTACTACATTCCCGGAGTACCCTACAGGGGGAAGGTGACTTTTCCCATACTTCTTCCCTCCCCATCATTTGCCAATGAATTTAGTATCTAGCAAATTTTTCTGACCCAAACCATTTTCTGTTCCTCAGAGCAGTTTTCCTTTCATTGTGTGACATTACTTGATAGGTGCAGCATGGCTCCAGTTTCTGCATTTCAGATTCCCTGGTGTGATTACACTTCTGGCTTCTGTTGAGAGCACTGAGTGATTTTTGCTGGAATTTCTCAGCTGTTGGCTAGGAGCTGAGC
The DNA here is from genome assembly GCF_964035555.1 of Netta rufina. Classification (NCBI taxonomy): domain Eukaryota; kingdom Metazoa; phylum Chordata; class Aves; order Anseriformes; family Anatidae; genus Netta; species Netta rufina. The sequence continues at coordinate 126,946,675 of NC_140123.1, forward strand.
TCCTTATGGTCTAGTTACTTGCTGCTTTTGGGGAGGATAAAACCACCCTCAGCTTAACTTTACAGATGAGGGAGTTTTACAGGTCTGCTATCTTCCTGGGGCCAGATTGAAGCCAAGGCCACCTAAACAAGAAGGAGTATGCTTGTCAGAGGAAGGAAGGTTTGGGTATGACACTGTGACTGACATCTGACTTTGACCTTTCTGTCCTTCCCTACTGTCCCCAGATTAAGCTTCAGGATCACCATGGAAATGGTATGAAAAACAGAAAAGTTTATCTCGTAATAAAGTTCATGAGACGTCGGCTTATCAAAATGTATATCACGGATGGCAATGGAAGAGCATCCTTCAACCTGGACACAACTGCCTGGAACAGCTCCTCAGTCTTTTTGGAGGTAAATCTCACCTCTGCACACAGGAGAGTGAAAAGCCTCAAACTCTGCCAGTGCTCCCCGCTCCTGCCCTGCAGCCCCCTGACAGCTTGTTCCTGGGTTCCCCACACAGTTCTGTTGGTGTAGAGCCATGGGGAAGGTGTCAAGCAATGGCTTTTCCCAAACCAAGCTAATGACATCCTAACCTAACAAAGCACTGAAGCGTGCAACTCCCATGTCCTGATTTCCGTATGTTTCTGATCTCATCTCAGGGAAGGTTTACGCTGGAAGATCTCACACACGCACCCTGGCAAACTGGTGTCAGTTACACAAATGCTTACCATCACCTGCAACCTTTCCATGTCACAACGAAGAGCTTCCTGGACATACACCCACTCACAGGAACACTGCCCTGTGGACTAAAGCAGAGTGTCCAGGTGACCTTCACACTCAGTCGGGATGACCTGGGAGAAGACACCAGCCGGATAGGTTTTGCATATTATGTGAGTGAGGGTAGTAGAGAACTGAGGTGGGGGGAGGGATGACGATATGGACTTGTTCTTGGAGAACTCAGGGAACTCTACCCCTGCATAGAGCTCACCCTTCTCACCTGGGTCACCTTGGATTGGACCCACAGTTTATTTCTGTGGTTGCTTAAGAGTGCAAGATGCACACAGGGCAAGCATGAGTGTGCCCTGGTGACAGACAGCAGTCTGCTCACCCAGTGTCCTCTTCCCTCAGGTCACTGGGAAGGCTGGCATTGTTGTCAGGGGACAGAGGAGCGTCCAGGTTGGGAAGCTGAACAGTAAGTCTGAAGTGGCCTGCCTGAACATGGGGAACAGTTGGGCTTGGTGGGTTCCTAGGTTGGATGGTGAAAGTTACTGGAGTTTCTCCTGAACTCCCTGAAGCTACACCTCCTGGGCAGTCAACAAACAGGGTGGATGGAGACAAGGAAGCAATTATATCAGCTGGGAGAGGACAAAGAGACAGAGTGAGTGAAACAATGAAGGGAGGAGAGACTGGGAGGAACTGTGTGGAGATGGAATACACAGGGTTAAGGAACAGAAGGAGAGAACAGAGAGAAAAACAGAAGGAATTAGTTTGATACTGTGGGATTATAAAGCAGAAAAAAGGAGACCAAAAGAAGGTCTCAGTGGGGCTGTGATGGAAACACTTTTCTTTTCCTTCCTCAGTGTTGAAGGGCTCCTTCTCCATCCCTCTGACCTTCACTGCTGACTTCACCCCGTCACCTTCTTTAGTGGTGTACGCTATCTTCCCCAGTGGAGGGATAACAGCAGATAGCATCCGCTTTGATGTTGCCTTGTGCTTTGAAAATGAGGTGAGACTCACACCGAGAGCTGAGGGACAGCTGACAAGCTGGAGTCAGCAGGCTATGGAAAGAAAACACTCAAATCCTTCAGAGAACTGGGGGGAAGAGAGGAAGGGGATGTCTGGAGCACAATGCCCAGGGACTGGGATCTTCCATTTAGCAGTGACTTCTATTCGTAGCAGAGGTTGAGCCGGGAGGATGTTAATTGAGCTCCCTCTTTCTGTCTGCGCCTTGTGTCTGTCAGCCTCCTTACCCCTCTTTTTCTCTTTTTTATATTTCTTATATTTATATTTATATTTATATTTATATTTTATATTTATATATTTATATTATATGGTGTGCTGTTCAAGGTCAAAGTAGGTTTTCTGGCTAAAGAAGCCCACCCAGAGTCAACAGCACAGCTCCGGCTGCAGGCAGCCCCCGGCTCCGTGTGTGCAGTACAGGCCGTGGATGAAAACATGTTCCTTGTGAGACCAGAGAGTGAGCTGACAAGCCAAATGGTGAGTGTCTGTGCAGCCAGATAAACAAAGAAACAAACAAACAAAAACCACAAAAACATAAAAACAACCACCAACAAAAAACGGACATGATATATGAGCTGGGCAAATACAGGCAGGGCTGTGGCAAAGGGAGCTGGAGGCTAATGGGTGAGGGGGTCTTTGTGTGGAGGAGGAGTGAAAGTAGTACGTGGGGTCTGCCTAGAAAGATGGCAGGCTCTATGTTGGGGAGGCTTTAGTGAAGCATTTGGAGGTATCTGCTCCTGGCCTGATTCTCCTCTGCCTGTGAGTTTTCCTAGGTCTATGGCTTGTTCCCTGCTATCTACCGACATGGGTACCCTGCCCAAATTGAAGAGTATCCAGATCACTGTGTTCAGCCCCACTCCACGTCACCTCTGCTGCAAGGGAAACTGCAGCATTCCTTTCAGCCTGACATCTTCAACCTCTTCTGGGTAATCATCTCTGTCTTTCCCCAGTGAGACACTTGTTTAGAGTCCTTCTGAGAAAGAAAGAACCAGGCATGTTGTCCATTCGGGCCAGTGTTGACCTGGACTGTCTGGGCAGCTGGCTGTCCTAAAAGTGATGGTTTTCAGAGTCATTTTGAGGAAGAGTGGCTGCCCTTCCCCACTCACAGCTGCTTTTCTTTTTCCCCTCCCCTCCTTCTTTCTCCAACAGAACATGGGTCTAAAAATCTTCTCAAACCTTGCAATCAGGAAGCCAACTCAATGCTCTAATCGGGCAGGTAGGAAGCCAACGATGGGTGAGCTGAACTTTCAGACTATCCTTGTGCTGGGACCTGATATCACATAGATGGAAGAGCCTTCTGATCGCTGGGGTTTGCTGGTGGTGGATGTTAACATGCTGAGGTGTAACAGATGCTGCTGCCACAGCCACTGCCAGGTCTGTCAGACCTCAGCAGGAACAAATAGGTCACTTTTTTAAAAGTTTTGAAAAATTCCCCTACCTGCATGTTCCCTGACATTAGAGAATGTCATTCCCTTTCTGGGCACAGACAAACCTAGTGGTTTCTGAAGGGGAGCATCTCCCATTCATTACACCACAAACCGTGCTGTGTTTTGGCTTGTGTTCCCACCTCTGGCTGCAGGAACTGTCACCTGCTTCCTTAATGTCTCGCTTTGCACTAGGTGATTATACCAAACTGCCTTATCTGCCTGTTGATATTGAAACTACTATTGTTTGCAGAGGTCTCTGCGTTTTCTGCAGACAAGCAAACGGGAATATTGTTATTCCCAGAATTACAGAAATGTTGGTTTAAAAGGGCCCTCTAGAGGTCCATAGTCTCTTCAACACCAATTTTGGGTCAGATTGAGTCTTTGCCTAGCCAAGACTCAAAATTTATAGCCACAGCCCGCTCACTGCAAACTGATTTTCCCGTTACCATTTTCTTCTCCTTCCTATTTTCCCCCTCCTACCAACTCAGCTCACTCCCTTGTGTATTGCTCTGCCTGACTCACATCTGTTACTGCTTGCTTTGCCTCTTGTCCCAGTTCTTGGCTGTTGATCATTGTCAGGGCTCACTTCTTCCACTCTTGTGGGAATTTTATTCTTTCTTTCAGGGGGTCCCTCTATGGAATACAGGAGAATGACCAAGGAACAAACCCAATTAACAACCCAAAGAAGATTTCATCACTATTTGCCTGAAACTTGGATCTGGAATCTGTTCTCTGTTGGGTAAGTGATGCTAGACTTTACAAGTGGACAGAGGGATGAACCCTTTGTTATTAAGTTTTGGCTGACTTGTATCTGTTCAAAAAAGCCATCCATAGGTGTAAAGAGAGGTCTGCATGTAAATCTTATGGCTCTTCCCTGCACTTAAAGTGCATCCGAATGAATGACTAGCAGACTTCAAGGAGCAAAACTTCAGTCTGCTTAGTCATGTTTAGAAAACAGCAATGTTCATGATCAAACCACCAAGTATCCTCTTCTCACACAGTGGTGTACACTCTACTGATTTCCCAGTTTAGTGGGTGCACTGTCTAAATGTATAACCTTTGTTGCCACAATGCTTGGATTGGGACTGATGAATCAGCACTCAGGCGAATGTGGTGCTGCTGCTTTCCTGGACATTATGCTGTTGACTGAGTGTATACAGCTGGAATGCCAGGAGAGTGTCTTGCTCAGGAAGAGGGTATAACTTAATCACTGGAAGCATTTAAGCAGCAATTATGGCTTTAAGGAACAGATTTCTTATATCTGTCTTACTCTGAGCCACTCGAGTGGGAGTAATTGATGAGAGGGCAGACGTTGATCTCAGTCTGAGGATCTGCACAGCATCCCTCACCTGGTGTCCTGAGCTCTTCCCATTGCAGTGGGGTGGGACAGACTTCCTTATGCAAGTGCTCTTTTCCTCTCAGCTCCAACGGGAGCAGGAGCATCCCAGTCACAGCGCCTGCCGCTGTCGCTGAGTGGAAAGTCAAGACATTCTGCTTGGCTGGGAGGGGGTTTGGACTTGCCCCGACCACAAGTCTCAGAACAGTACAACCTGTGTTTGTGGATGTGACTTTGCCATATTCTGTGATACAAGGAGAGACCTTCACGCTGAAGGCTACTGTTTTCAACTACCTGCAGCAGTGCATACAGGTATGTGCTTGTGCCACAGCAAACACTGTGTGGGACAGACCTATCATGCCTTCCAGTTTTACAGCAAATGTACCACACCATCTCTCCCCAGTTGCCCAGTCATTCTCCTTTGTTGGCACTCTTTTAGATACAGGTATCCCTGGCTAAATCTCCAGACTTCCAGGTGGAGCAGTGCCGGACCTGCAGGGACAGAGAGTGCCTCTGCGCAGAAGAGTCCAAGACCTTCGCGTGGAACATGACAGCAATCCAGCTGGGTGTGGCAATCAGAACGGGAGCAGTGGTGGGGAGCCCTCAGAAAGAACTGCAAGGGAGTGGGAGGTCCAGAAAAGCTGGCAGAGCCTTGCCTTCCCTGGATCCCAAAGCTTATTTTTAGTGGTACAAGAATGCAAACCATCATGGTTGCTTTCTTTCTCCCTTCTTAGATAGGCTCATCAGGGAGGGTGGGAACTGAATGGGTGACGTGGAGAACTCTTGGGGATAGAGGTGTAGAACCAGCTTGGGAGGAACGGGCTGCATGTATGTGACTGGGAGAACCTAGTATGGCTGGTGCTGTGCTTCACGTGCAATGGGAAGGGGTCACTGGGGTCCAAGGGGCTGCTGAACCTTCTCACACTATAGTCACATATAGAGTACTAAGGTCATTGTTGGTGAGGCATTACTTAGCCCCCTCATACTTAGGGTGTCTGGACAAACCATTGGCACTGACTGGCCCATCTTTACCTGTCAAGCCACTGAAGCTGGGAGGCTCAGCCTCCTGAAGCACCTCAGACCACTGTCAGTTAAAGCAAGTTGACTCTGGCTACGGACGTAAGAAACAGACTGTTCAATTTATTTGCTAGGGACTCTGAATATCACAATCAGGACTGAGGTACTGGACACCACACCACGCTGTGGGGACAGGAAGCCCCTGCCAGCTACCACGAGGCGGAGGCATGTTCTGGTCAAACACTTGCTGGTTCGGGTCAGTATAAGAGCAGGCTCACTTCTCTCCCTGAGTGTCCTTGCCCCGGGTGAAAGGAGACCGAGCTGGGCTAAACAGTTTTCTCTCCTCTTTTTTTTTTTTTTTTTCTTTTTTTTTTCTTCTGTCCAGTATTAGCATACCAAGGCCTGGGCTTGGTTTACTCTGTTCCTCCCAGGACCTAGCCAGGTCTATTCCTTTCTTGCACTACTCTTTTTTGAGCTGTATTTGTATGCCATACCTATGGTTCTCCCTATACATTCTCCTGCTCAATGACCAACCATACATGAGCTTTTGTATCTGCTCACTGACTAGAGTCCTGTCCCTCAGACTTGCTTTTGCTTTCGTGATCAGTGAAGCAGACAGTCTCAGTGCAGCCCTGCCAAAGGTGAGGAGGAGTCCCTGAGAACGTGGGAACTAAAAGCTGAATTCAGACCTGCTCTGCAATTTTACTGCTGTTTGGGAATTTTGTGTGTAATCTTGTGTCTTCTGTCTCATATTTATGTTCCTGCCATGGCAGCCAGAAGGTGTGCTAGTGGAGAAGTCTTACAGCTCCATTCTGTGCCCAAGAGGAGGTACGTGGACAGTTTGAAATAACTAGACCTGGTTATTATTCAGGTCCTGCAGCCTGAAATAACTAAAATCATAGAATGTTTTGGGTTGGAAGGGACCTTAAAGATCACTTAATTCTAACTTCCCTGCCATGGGCTGGGACACCTTCCACTAGAACAGGTTGCTCAAAGCCCCATCCAATCTTGCCTTGAACACTTCCAGGGATAGGGCATCCACAGTTTCTCTAGGCAACCTATTCCAGTACCTCATGACTCTTATCTTAAAGAATCTCTTCCAAGTATCTAATCTAAATCTACCCATTTTTAGTTAAAAAACATTACTCTAGTCCTATCACCAAACTCCCTGATAAAGAGTCTCTATTGAGCTTTCTTGTTGGCACCCTCTAGTTACTGAAAGGCTGTTGTAAGGTCTTCCAGGAGCCTTCTCCAGGCTGAACAAGATAAAACTAGACCTGAAAGTAGGACTGAACTGCGGGAGGGCTTATGAAAGATTTTTTTTTCAAAATTTATTTTTTTTTCACAGAGGAAATTTAATTTCTTATTAGGACAGAAAAGGACAGGGAATATTATTTCCACACGTCCTTCCCTGTTGAATTTGTCACTGAGTTAGGTGGCAAAATCGTGCTCTGTAGCCTCCTTCCCACAATGTAGCCTCTGGGTGTTCCTGGAGCATGATAGTCACTCAAGAGAGAGAAGCTCCTGCCATACCACCCTAACCCTGCAGCACTACAAGCCTCTGCAGGATGTCCTCCTGCCAAGTGATGATCAACTAGGATCCTCATGGAACTTGTGAAGCACGGTGAATTGAGTTGTGAAGCTTAGTATGCCCTTGCCCTTGCCATAAGCTCTCAAGTCACTTCTAATCTGAAAAGTTTCCACGCAGTGGAGCTTGGTGTGACGACTGAGACAGATTATAGAGAACACTCTGCATGAGCAGGATGTAGGCAGTGTCCCACTTACTTGTTCTGATTTTGTCACTCTGGTTAGATACTTTTGGTTTGATTTTTCATGCTGCACCTTAACCCTGTTGTTATCAGGAAACATGGTTGAAGATCCTGTGCCCCTTCACCTCCCGGATAATGTAGTAAAAGGATCTGCCAGAGCTTCAATTTCCATCTCAGGTAAGCCATTTCTATTGTGAACTCACTGACCGATGTTACAGATGAGCAGGGCTTAACTTGGTAATGATGTCAGGGGATCCATTTGAAATGACACTGCTCGAAAGAGAAAACAATAAGTTTCAATGCCCTGCAAGGTTTGCCAATAACATGGTTTCAAAATTTTTTTTTGGATTTGCACTTAGATTTTCATGAGAAAAGTAGGTTGCAGAGGAGAATAATCTTCATTTTTCTGGCTAGGACTTGGTAGCAGAGCCTTGGGGCCAAATTTTATCTGGGACTTTGGGATCTTGTCTAGTTCAATGTAGATACAATCAGCAAAATTCATAACCATCTCATCCCCTGCTAAGTTTCAATGCTACAATAAAAGCTGCTGGAGAGAAGAAATCCTTCTCAGCATTACAAAGTTACAAAAGGATTATTTGGAGAGGCCACTGGGACCAGACAAATGTTTTCAATATGTTTCTTTGCACTGTGCTCCTTTGTCCCCATGTTCGTACTGGTATGAAACCAGGCCTGCCATAATTCCTCAAAGAAGACCTGAGACATCTCAATCTTCTCCTAAGTACTTCTATATTTATCTGTCTGTATGACACAACCTGAGCAACTATAGCCCTGCTCAAAGCCCTTTACAAGGTTGGAGCCCTTCACACTGAAAAAGTTCCTCAGAGACTCCACAGTGTGGTTATCCTGTATTGCATGCCCCCCAGACTGGGAAGATGAAGAATAGTCACCTTCATCCTATACTCAGTTGTTTCTTTCCATTTTCTTCTTTCTCCTTTGCTGAGATAACACACTATTATCCAGGGCCTGGCTGAGAAGCATCTGAAATCATACTCAGACTTTCTTTGTTTCTTATATTGTTGCATAGGTGACCTCATGGGGCTTGTGTTACAGAACCTGGACCGCCTGGTGCAGTTGCCCCATGGCTGTGGGGAGCAGAACATGGTGCTGTTTGCCCCCATTGTCTATGTGCTGCAGTACCTGGAGAAGACGAGGCAGATGACCCCTGAAATCAAGGAGAGGGCAACGGGACTCCTGCACAATGGTAAGTTCAAGAGATCCACCTTGCTCCTCTGCTTTCCCCCGTGTCTAATCTACCAATAGCTCTCTTCCTTGCAGTTATTCTGACAGTACTGGCCTTTCTCTATTACTGTGCTATATTAATCACTGTTTGTATTTCCCCAGGGTACCAGGCACAACTCCTTTATAAGCATAGAGATGGCTCCTACAGTGTCTTTGGGCAGCAGGATGGGGAAGGGAACACTTGGTAAGCACTGGGAACATCCCTTGCTCCTAATTTGTACTGTCTGGGCCAGAGCAGCTAATGTGTCTGAGAAGAGCTGATAGGATGCATGTTCCTTCTTTTGGATGGAGCCCCCGAGGAGCTGTTTGACATGGATACAGATTGAGGGATTGAGACACTTGAAAAAGGTATGAGGCAGGGCAGCAGAGTTTCTGGGAAAGTGGAACACAAAGATATGGTCTCAGGGTCAAGGAGATCCTTTTTTTTTTTTTTCTTTCTGTGGTCCTGCTGCTGCCCCAAACAGAGCAAGGGGTTCTACTTGTGGAGCCCCAGCAAGCCAATAGGGGCACATACTGACTGGAGGAAGATCAGGGAAGGGCAATGAAAAGTCATTTTTCCCATGGAGGGTTTTGCTTGGGAGAGTTTGCATGAACTGTATTGGCACTATGATGGCTGGGCTGGGAGAAATGAAGGAATGAAGGAAATGGGGTATTCAAGATTGTGTCTAGGTATTCAAGGAAGATGAGATGCAAGAGGCAAAGTAGAAGGGGTAGAGGTTTTTCACTTGTGAAATGACTGGGTAAAGCAGTACATGACTGTGTGGACCCAGGCTGAAGAAGAGAAGCTTTGGTCCCAGAGACCATTTCCACTTTTAGTTTGCTTTTGCGTATGAGAGATCTTTTTTTTTTTTTTTTCTGCGTATAAGAGAGTCTTTTTAAACACCCTGATATGTCAGTGTTAACTTCAGAGACAAGCACCAGGAGGCATTTGGCTTTCTTTTTGTCTTTTTGTGTTTCTATTTCTCTCGCAACTCATTCTCTTCCTAGGCTGACAGCTTTTGTAGTCAAGAGTTTTGGCCAAGCCAAGAAATACATCTATGTAGATGATAAGAACATCCAGGATGCCTTACGCTGGCTAGAGCAAAATCAACTCCCCAGCGGCTGCTTTGCCACCAAAGGGAGTTTCTTTCATTCCTCTATAAAGGTAAATGAGAGACAATTCAGGCAGCACAGCTGGGGAATGGCTGGGCAGGCATTGTGGCAGCAAAGGGTCATAGGATCACAACCGATCCTGGAAAGTCACTCGTGCAAGTCATGCAACTAGACTTAAAGAGAGCAAGGAATGGGGTAGAGACAGCATAAAGAATGCCTATCCTTCTGGGAAGTCATGCCCTGAGCCTTTGAAACACCCCTTAGAGAGTGAAAAGTGCTTCAGGTCCTGGGGTGTCAGAATGACACACCTGAGAGCCGTGGAGACCATGCTTACGAGAGGCTCCAGGTGCAGGGCTGTGCCTCTGCAGAGATGGAATCCCTCACCAGCAGAGGGTCTCTGGTGACTGGTGATTCCTCACAGTTTGTCTCTGGCAATGGATTCCCTTCACAGGGCAGTGTGGATGATGAAATCTCCTTGGGAGCATATGTCGCTGCAGCACTGCTGGAGCTGGGTCAGCCACTGAAGGTGAGCACACACCAGCTGTCCCCTGCTCTCCCTTATTCTCCCATGCCTGCACCCTGCTATGGGGAAAAAGCTCATAATGTTGACGTTCTCCAGGCCAGGAACACATCAAGGGCTGCTGAGAGGGAGACAACGTTTAGTGAAACTGAAGTAATTCCTCATAAGAGACGGTGTTGTAGCACTAGCATGGAGCAATAGTGTTTGGTGGCCATAGTTTCCAGTGCACAATGGGGCTGCACTGCCTTTTTTATGCAAGAGAGGGTGATAATTTTGCGGGTTTCTCTGGAGCTACACCAGCAAGACATAGTCCCAGAGAGAGCCTGACCTCTGCTTTGCCCCTGTCAGTGTTTGGCACATGTCTTCTACCAATGCAGGGCAAGATGATGCAGAGTACCCTCCACTGCCTGCAGCAGGCAGTTCACAATGTCACCAGTATCTACACAGAAGCTGTTCTGGCCTATGCTTTTGCCTTGGCTGGAGACTATGAGACAACCCAGGAGCTGCTATACAAGTTGGAGGAACAGGCCATCAAATCAGGTAGGTGCTGGCTGCTTGTTGCAGTAATAGCTCTTGTTCACCTGCTGGGATTGGAGCAATGTACCCATGCATGTTGCCTAGCCAGAGCTGATAAACGTGGAATATGCTAACCTATGCAAGAGGCGTGCTGAGGAAAAAATAAATGCACCTGCTATTTTTGTATTTGTCCAGGAACTGCACCATGTTAACTGCAATACGTTATTTAGCAAGCTGTGAGGGTGACTTATAAGAAATATTTTCCCCAGCCTGGAGGATTTAAAGATCTTATTGAGGGAGGGGGTAGAAACCTGTGTGCTAGGACTGGATGAAGTCCTGGAGAACCAACTTAACAAAGCGATACTGGCCTGACAGTGAAGGAGCAGAAGGAGCTCTGAAAGCCCTCTACTGCTTGCTTTCTGTGTCCAGAACCCTTCGTTCCCTTCTCTCCAGATAGCCTGCATACTCCTTTTCTTTCTGCAGGAGGACAAATACACTGGAGCCCCAAACCAAGTTCCCCAGCTTCCACAGCCTTCTGGCCTGGCACTCAGTCAGTGGATGTAGAACTGACAGCCTACGTGCTCCTGGCGTACCTTTCCAAGCCACGGGTTCACGCAGGTGACATGACAACTGCAGCTGGTATTGTGGCATGGCTGACCCAGCAGCAGAATGCCTATGGGGGCTTTGCCTCCACCCAGGTAACAAGTAGCTACATGTGGGTCCATATACTTTTCGTCCTGAGGTTGGCAGGGCAAGTCTTCTCGAGGTCTTCCTGTCTCAAGCTGGCCTCGCTAGAGGTGTTGTTTTCAGGGAGGTGACTGTCTCTTTCTCCCTAGGACACAGTTGTTGCCCTGCAAGCTTTAGCAAAATATGCAGCAAGGACCTTCAGCACATCAGGCCAAGCGCTTGTGAGGGTGAAGTCCCACAGGGGCTTTGGGAAGACATTCCAAGTCACCCGCCAGAAACGGCTCCTGGTGCAGCAGGCAGAGCTGACAGATATCCCAGGGCAGTTCATGGTGCAGGCCCAGGGCAGCAGCTGTGTTTTTGCTCAGGTAAGGTGGTGGGGTGAGTGTGGGAGAGATGATAGATGGAGGATTCTGCCTCTTCGCCCTGGATGAACTCATGCCTGGGCTGTCTTTTCCATCCTGACCCTCAAACTGCAGACAGTGCTGAGGTACCACAAGTCTCCCCCGCGGACCACTGTAACCTTCACTCTGCGTGTCAGCACAGAGCTGGCCAACTGTAGCCAGGCCAACACACGTGCCCTCGTTGTCCGCATCCTCGTCAGGTAATCCTGAGGGTTGTTTCCTCCTCCAGCAAGACATGCTGTGCTTGGGGAGCACAGCTGGAAAAGCCTCAGGGCTGCACTGGAGGGACTGAACACAGGCAGGACAGAGGGTAAATTTGGCAGTAGTTAATGGGTGGAAGGGGAAGGTGCTGGCTACCTGCATCTCACCTCCTGTGAGATGATAAACTGTCTACCTTGACCCCAGGCCCAGATGGCTCAGGGTCCTACACACAAGATATGGTGGTAAAGGGAAGGGGGGGACTCTATTCTCTTAGACAGACCATCTGACTGTGTGATCTTCTTCAGCTACATTGGCAGCAGAGTCACATCCAACATGGTGATCATGGAGGTCTCCTTGTTGTCCGGATTTGTCCTGGCTCCAGGCTCCAGGCTGTCGGTAAGGAGTCTGGAATCAGAAAAAGGGTGGCTCTGGTAAATGGGTCCCACCTGCTTGCTGCTATTGGGAGCTATTCATTCAGGCCATGAGGCAACTACATTAGGAATGACCCTTCACTGTTGAAATTGAACCAAAATCTCTCCATTTCCATACAAGGTCCTGCAAGGACCACCCATGGAATTTCAAGGATGGTTCAGCTTCTCCCATTGACACTATTCTGTTGGGTGTGCTAAATAACAGTATTTGTTTGTCACATGAAGATGAAAGATTAATTATTTGCACAACACCCAGAGGTGTATTTAAGAGCATTCTAGCAGTTAGTGAGATAAGATAACAACAGTCTTTACTTGTGCCTCTTTGCTGACCAGCACATTAAGTCCTATATACTATCTACTGCCTTTTGTCCCCAGAGTGGGAGATTCCTCTAACTGAGCAGGGACAGCTTAGTCTGTCCTTAAGATGAGGCTCACAAGGAGTGCTCCAGGAGGGACTACTCAAGATAGAGACAATAAAGCCCTTACACATGTGAAAGACAAAGATCCACAAAGGGTCCAGTTCTACTTTGTGCCATCAATACAACATCAACACAAATTTACCTGTGCTGTTCTTTCCTGTCCCAGCTGGAGCGCAAAACCATCGTTAAGAAAATAGAAGTGAAAGCTGATGTGGTCTACATTTATCTGGACAAGGTAAATGGGAATGACAGCATTAGGTTAGGCATAACGAGAGCAAGAGACTAGAGGACAAGGAACTGTGTGAGAAGGCCAGGGCTGGGCTAGCCATGGGGAAATAACACTAGTAGAACTGTGGGCAGAAGAAGCTTACCTAATTTAATTGTTGTACAGTTAGCATTTGCTATTTCTTACATACTCCATTTCTAAAATCCAGGATCTCTGATGGATTAAAGAGATTTTTTACAGGAAAGCATTCAAGGTAGAGAAGACAAAACTGAAATGTCTTCTTACTTCCCTTCCTTGCTAATTTCTTTCAATCTTCATAAGCTCAATGATGAATCTCAGACTTTCAGTCTGCAACTGGAACAAATATTTGAGATGAAGAACCTGAAACCGGCCACCGTCAAAGTCTATGATTACTACCAGCCAGGTTGGTTGGTGATTCCCCTCCTACTCTGAGATGGAGAGCTGGATTACTAGTTCTCTGGATGTAACTTGTAAAGTCATTGTGCGCTATTTCTTGTGCACATTCATGTATGTGTAATTGTCTTTCTCATTTCCTTTTGCAGAGGAGCGAGCCTTGGCTGACTACAGTGCTGTCTGTAGCTGAGGTAGGCAACAAGTCCCTGTGTGATACAAATGGTGGCATCAGGAAATGATGGGTCTTGGGTGGGAGAGAGGGAATATCTGGGGAGCTTGTGAGCAATCTGAGGTGGGAAGGAGAACGGTAGTCATTGGGGAGTATATGTCCAGCAAGAATGAGGAACAGCCAGGTGCCTGTGGCTGGGTGTGTAGACCTAGGCTTTTTTCAGACAGGAAAGCAGCTGAAAGGCTCTGACTGACAGCAGATATAGTCTTAAAATGGGAGTGAGGAAGGAAAGACTGAGAGCATGGTGACTGCATCATGTGGAGTGAGAATGCAGAGCTATAGTGGCTTGCACTAATGAGGGTCTTCAGACCCAGACAACTGCTCCAGTCTGTCCCCAGCCCCTGCTACCTTCATTACTGGGTAGAAAGGGGGAATTCCGGGAGCCAAAGGAGCAAGATGAAGCTGGGAAGATGTAACACTTTGTCTTGTGGGGTGACAAAAACAGCTGTTAGAGAGAGGATGGCTTGTTAGTAGCAGCCTGAGGTGAGGACAGGTTTGGATCTGTTGTTTCTGGAAGAATAAAGCAAAATTTTGGTATGGCATATGCTTCATCCTGACATAATCCCACACACAGACCACTGTGGGACCTGCCTATACAGATCCTAGGGATCTTCCTAGAGAGCCACCGGCACTCCTATCCAACACAAGTCTGGTGATAGCCATGGAGGTGCTGGATCACTCCCTCCTTGTTTGCCTTACCTTCTGTTTCCCACATGCACATGGTTCCTCAGAAAGGAGAGGAGGCAGTCACAGTTTTGTGGTAAAGGAGAAGTGAGAAACTGCCACACCATGACTTCTGCCTTTGCCCAATGTTTCAGGTTGGGGACCGAATGGAAGGAGATGCCCCAGATACCCCCAGTAGAAGGACACTGCCCCCATTAAAGTTGAACCCGTGTGGTCTTGTGCCTGAGTGGATGGACTTAGGGATCACAACGGTCCAGCAGTTGTGCCTGCACTGGGAGGGGGCTGGGCTGTGAGGGGGGGCTGTTATATATCTGGTATATTCCTGGGAAGAAGAATTAAAGTAAGCATCACCCCTGACCTTGCTGTCATTGTGCTAGTTGTTGATGAACTGCAGGCTTAGCCCATAAGGATACTAATTCTGCCATCAACGGTGTACAATCTTTCTATCTCCTCCCCTGCTCTCTCCTCATGGTCTCCAGCACTTTCTGCTGAGTAAGACCCAGGCAGCTTTGGGGTATAAGGTGCAACTGTACATGCTGTGACAGCCATATCTCATATGTCCTTCCTGCAAGCTCCTGTATTCCTGCTCTTGAAGCAGGCTCCAGAGAGGAATGCAGTGTGATTGACACTGTAGCCTCTCAACCCCTCTCAGCAGTAAATCCTTGCCAATTGCTCTTGGTAAAGTTCTTTAAGTGTAGCTGTTGGCCAGAGAACTGTTGAACATATCCCAGTCCTCCCTTGCCTTTGACTAAAGCTTATCTGTTGGTCACAGCCACCAAGTACAAACTCTGCCTTGGCATGTGCTCTACCTTCTCCCGAGCAAGTCTGCTACTGTCAGGGCAGAATTTAGAACTTGTATATGCAAACACAGAACAGAGTTGTTTTGCCCATGTTCTCCTAAAGATGATTTTCCTAGTTTGGAAGAAAAACGGTAAACCTGAATGATCACTCAACCAGACACTTCTAGTCTACTGACTTTTAATAAGAAAGCTGGGATAGTCCTAGCCTTTAGGAAACTAATTGCTCAGAAGGTAATTTCAAGTATTTTCTCTTTGCTTCTCATCTCCATGTGGTGGCTGTTAGCAGGGATGACAAAGGACTGATGGACAGAGACTGCAGAGAATGTCTGTTCCTGTTCCTGTGGAGACAAAAAAAAGGACAAAAAAGTCTGTGTTCCGGAAGTATTAAAACTAAACATTGGGAACTCAAGGGTTTTATTTTGTGCCTCATGACCAAACAAGACTGCCAAGCTGTCAAGGACAGAGCTCTCTCTGGCTGTCCTACAAGTACATCTTAGCTGCCTGTACGAAGCCTGCAGCAGCATCTTCACCAAGAATGTGGGGCTTGTGGCAGGCATCCCAGGGCAGGGCTGTGTGTCTCCCACAGGTGACCCATGAAGCAGGTGTTTTTCTCCATGTTGTGGACTGAAGACAAGGAAGCACGGGGATGCAGCAAAGTTTAGAACATGACCAGACACTCAGAGTTCAAGCATTGCCTTCACCCAGCCTGGAAGCGGGATGGGACAGGTATCCATTCCCTGGCATGGCTCAGAAGGCTGCAGAAGGCTTGGCATTGAAAAGAAGTCAGGCCTTGCAGTAAAGCTGACACAGCATGTTGCATGGACAGGGCTGGAGGGTTGCAGAATTGCAAGACAAATAACATAAATAGGAACTGTGTTAAGTATACTCAATACAAAATGCCAGGACTGGTGGTAAGACTCAGGACAGTCAGCCCTTGTTTTATGAAACGTGCCTTCAGCTCTATTAAGAGCTGGTCACCTCAAACTTTCCACTTCAAATTCAATTCTCCCTTTCCTCAGTTTAATCACTGGGACACAGGAATTCACCCTTAACCTTGCTAATTGTTCCCTACTCTCAGTGTGTGGTGTCGAAAGTTTCTTGACCAAGAGCCCTTGCCTGCATCCCCCTCCCTCTCTAAACTCTTCAGGACCATGCCTGTGATGACAAAACAGGTGTCCAGCCCTCACCTCATGTGCAGGGAGCATTGTAGCTGATCACCGTTGTTTCTTCTGAAAGAGGAGAGGAAAATATACCAGTGAGATACATTTTCCAAAAACTCCCTAAAGCAACCCAGCATTATGCCTCTGTTTCTAGAAGAGGTGTCCCCTTAGCTTACAGCCCATGTCTCCCCTCTACTTTGACACATGGAACCACTTGCATGTAGCAAAGATTCGGTGCTGCAGCTAGCTTGGATTCACTCAGGTTATGGGGCTGGTGAGCTGTTGAAGCCTTAAGTTCCAAACAGGTCAGTTATGGTTATGGACTCCCCACTTTCTGAAGTAATAACAATCCTAGACACATTTCCAGCTTTTCCTCCTGCTAAAGACCTCAGGGAACGGGGAACAAATTATTACTGTCATTCTTCCAAGCCATCCCCTCACCACAGTGACTACAGTCCCTTTCCTTTGTTGCCTCCCACAAAATGAGTGTACAAAAGCATGGCTCCGAGCTTCTTGCCTATCCCTTGTTGGAAGAGTTAGATGTTAAGTGGAGCCACATGCCAACTTCAGGCTTGCAAGCTCTGAGTCCAGAGAAAGAAAAATCCACTGTTTTGAAGCCCAAGAGGGTAAGTCCACCACTAGAGAGTTTCTAAGGGGCAGTTAAATAAACATGCTAGGGATGGTATTGTCATAGACCAGAAAGCCTAATTTCAGAAAGACAGCTTCAGGAAGTTCCTCCCAGTGGGACATTTCTGTGATTTCTGCAGTACAGCATCTAAGCTCACCTGGCATGTAGTAATCATAAACCTTGATATTAGCCGGCTTATGATCTTTCACTGGCATGTCCTGCTGCATCAGCAAAGTGTAGGCATGAGGCTGTCGAGTCAGCTAAGACCAAGAGATGCACAGATTAGAGCCAGAACCAAAGTCGTGTAAGACAATCCCTTCCACCTGCTCTCACCCAGGCTGCTGTGGAGACATCACCACTGCAGCAGATCTGCTCTGCCTTCTAGTCCATCTCAAAAAAAAAAAAAATTTACTTCACATTCTGTGGCCATCTCCCATTTTGTGTCTCCAAAATTTACTCAATTCATGAAAGGCATCAAGTCCACAGAGTCAATGTGCATTCGGTATATAAATACAGAGCTGGCTTTCCCAACGAATCCCACATTCCCATCCAGCTCTTCTCCTTCATGTGTTTTGCCACAGTGGCTACTTGCTTATATGAAGTCCTATTGCATCAGCTCTTATTCTGTAGCCTCACATAACTCTCACCATGAAGCAGCCACATCCAAGCTGTGGATTAACATCTGTTGGATGATGGTAGTTACACAAGATGCTGATGGTCAGTCCCATCTTGTGCTACCAGGCAGCTGGAGCTGAAATCTTTCTCTGCCCTGTGCTGTACATGTAACAAAAGCAGTCCTCCTGCAAGTCTGATGCATTACAATAACCAGCTTTCTATGAGGATAACTTGGTTCGGCTGAATGACAGCTGGAGATAAAGAATCACAGAACAGTAGAAGTGCTCCTTGGAAATTCAGAATTTTAAATTCACGACAGCTCGTGTTTCTTTTGCTGTATATGTCTACATACAGCCAGAGAAAACCTGGAGTGGTCGATAATCTGTTGATTAACGAGGCTGTGGAGTGAGCACTGCAGCTCACACAACCACTTGGTTTAATTTTGAGTGATCTTGGCAAATTCCATGTGCAATACAGGATGTGCCCTACTAAATTCAAGCCACTTAAGGGCTTTCTAAGAATTCAGACTGGCTTGAATTTACTGGGTGGATACTCCTACCTCTCCAGACCTGATCAGACACTGTATATGGACTTTCAGCAGTCTCTGAACAGTGCCAGCAGATGTAGTCTTATCATCAGTTAGCTGCATTTCACTTAAGTGGCCCCGTATACAGTCTCTAAAGCTGAAATACTGCAGGCTGACACACATACTTCTCCAGGTTAGCAAATGTGGCTGGTACGCAGAACAGCAGTTCTCAATACTTAATATACTAATAGAGCCAAAATGCATGAGTAAGCTAAAAGCTATCTGCCAGCCCACAGTCCTCTTAGTGATGACATTAATCTAAATTCACTCACTTCCTCCAGATAAAGAACGACTCGGTCAGCTTCACTTTCAACTTTCTTCACTAAGGGCATTTTCTTTAGCTGAAAAAAAAAAAAGTCAGAAAAACTCTAGCAGGAAGCAGAAATATTCAGGGGTATTTGACCTTTGCATGGCTAAAATGTTCATATGGCCAAGAAAGTGCTTGGGGTAGGAAAAGGCAGTAGGAAGAAAAGGTGAAGATCACTGTGTGGCTTGGAAGAGACTCTGTGTGTAAGGATCTACTAGAAGGAAAAGAACAACGTTTCTCTGTCCACAGAAATTATGATGGTTCTGCATAGAAACCTGCACAACACACATCTGCCACCACTCCCATCCCAGCTGGACGCAAACTTGTGGTCTCACCTCATCCAGTGAATCTGCCACGGGGCTGTATCCAGACAGCAGCTCCACTTGGATCAGGACCATGTTGGTGGACACACGGTTCCCTGTGTAGCTGCAGCAGGAACCCAGGGGACAGCACTAATGTTACTTTCTGAGCCATGATCTCCACAGATACTCCAGCCCAGCTTTGGGACACAGGTGGAGGAATCTGCCTTTCCTTCCAGTGTTCCTCCTGTAAACATACCTGCTTCTGCACTATGATAAATTTTTGTGTTTCCCCTGATTTATCTTTGAATTATGCTCAGCCTAGGAGAATTTTATTCCTTTGGGGGCTTCTGGAGTTTCCTTCTTTAGTCAGGGCAGGGAATATCACATCCTCCTCTTGTCCTGTTGGTAGTTTCTGTCCCAAATCAGGCAATGGTAAAGCAGAGGAGAGTGATGTGACAGCTAACCAGGAGGGAGGGAGACTTAGGAAGTCCCACAGGACCTTCACAACACTAGTGTTTTGGAACCTAGTCTTAGAAGGAGGTGAGACTCACAGAGCTTGGGAGAATTTGTGATGACTGGCATGATGATGAGATAGGACTACAGCCCAACTCATCCCTCCATGGCCCTGTACCTTCCACACAGCTGAGGAGTGGCATAGTTAAAAGAATAGGGACATCTTAGCTTTTGGACCTCATGAATAAAGGGGAATCCTGGCTATCAAGAGACTGGTGTAGTGCCAGGAGCCTCTTAGCACAGGGGAGGAGAGGGGAAACTGAGTGTCTCCTACCGAGCGTGAACGGTGACAGGAAACTGGGTGGCGTCGGGTGCTGTGCACTCTGTCTGCACAGACACAGCAAAGGTGAGGTCCTTCCTTGGTGGAGGGATGTGGTACTGCAGAATTGC
Source organism: Netta rufina (assembly GCF_964035555.1). Lineage (NCBI taxonomy): Eukaryota > Metazoa > Chordata > Aves > Anseriformes > Anatidae > Netta > Netta rufina. The sequence goes on from NC_140123.1 coordinate 126,966,326, forward strand.
CTGTCAGGACATAAAGAGGCTAGTTGGCATAAAACAGCAATTTTTTGATGGTGAGTAGCCTTGTCTAGTCTTTTGCTGCCATTTTCTGTCTTGCACTGGTGTAAGAGAAAATAATGTGGCAGAAGCAGAGGTGATGCTACTGTGCTGCTCCTGGTGGTGGTCACTGCACTCCTTGGAGCAGAAATACAGCTCTGACTGGGTGGCAATGATCTTGACTTCATTTTGGGAACTGCAGTTTCCTCCCTGCTGGATCCCAGCTACTCCTACCAGCCCCAAATCATAGAATCATCACAGAATCATAGAATGGCTCGGGTTGGAAGGGACCTCAGAAATCATCTAGTTCCACCCCTACTGCCATAGGCAGAGACACCACTCACTAGATCAGGTTGCTCTGGGACCTATCTAACCTTGTGTTGAACAACTCCAGAGATGGGACATCCACAACCTCTCTGGGAAACCTGTTCCAGTGCCTCACCACCCTCTGAGAGAAGAATTTCCTCCTAACCTCTAATTTAAATCTCCCCTCTTTTAGCTTAAAACCATTACCCCTTGTCCTATCATTATCTGACTGAGCAAAGAGTCATGCTCCATCTTTTTCTGAAGCCCCACACTCTTGCAAATCACTGCAGCAGGCTGTTTTCAGTCTTGACTTAACAGCAAGGTAGAGGCCCCCAGCTTCCATGTTTTTTCCCCAGACAGACCTTTTGTCCCTGGACTGGTATTACCTGCAGGAAAAGGCACCCATGGCCCTGTACATGCACTGTATAATCTCTGGGAATGGCAGGCAGCTCCACTGTCTGCAGCAGGAGGCGATTGGTATTGTCTACTCGGACGTTTTTACTGAAGCCCTCAGAGGAGAGAGAAACCTGAAGATCAGGGCCATCCTTGCTGAAGGTCTTGGTTGCATACAAAGCTAGGGCTTCCAAGGCAACCACTGTGTCCTGATGGAAGAGATGCATAGTTGGCAAAAGAGAATCCTTGTTTCCTGTGCATCCCAGTCCTTAGCTTTTCCCTCCCTGGTTGAGATTTCCCCTTGGACTTTTAGCACAGGATTAACTCAGAGCAATACAAATATTTACCGCTCATCAACACCCAGGGGCTTGTAAATCCATACTTTAATTTTTTTTTTTTTAACTTTTTCTTTTTTTTTTTTTTAAATACAAAACCACAGCTGACAGCAGGTTCTTTACTGCCAATGGCCCCAGGGGATTACCTGGGTTGAAGCAAAGCCTCCATAAGGGTTTTGCTGCTTGATGAGCCATGACACGATCTGGGATGCCTTTCTGATGTCATCTGAAGACAAGCTTGACTTTGAAATGTGAGCCATGAGGATACTAGATGTCAATTCCACATCAACAGATGGAGCCCGATACCAATGTAGGGAATCTTCTTCCTGTTTGGACTGTTGACTCCAGAATATTTGGGCATCTAGAGGTGGAGTGTAGGAAGACTTATTGAGCCTGTAGCTGTATCTAATGACCTTGGAGTTCCTAGGCACTGAGTAAAGACATGAACTGGGACAAGATATGGGTACATCTTTTCCTATTTGTCCTCCACATCCTGCTTTTGCCAATAAAAAACAGACCTGCAGGCTGTGGAGGAGCTCTACAATATCCATGACACTCCCCTTGTTTGGATGCCTGGAAGATCAGGACTGTGATATCATCCACAGAGCAAGTTTGTCTCACAGCGTGGATATAGCCTGTGGCAAACAGAGCCTATCCAAGCTTTGGGCTCTCCCCAGAACTCTGCCAGTGTTCCCCCCCTCCTGCCCCACATTCTCTTGGTGATTCAGCCCTGGGTTCTCCATGCAGTCCTGCCAACACCCCTCTCTCCTGTCCTGCAGTCTCTGGTACCTGATCTTATGGCTGCCTTATCCAGTCTTTTGAGGATTTTCTGCTTCAGTGCCTTATCACCTGCTACTGCAAAGGCATTTGCAGCTAGTGCCAGGCTGTAGAGGTTGGAACTGCCGCTGTCAGCATTGACCAGGTCCGTTATGCATTTCAGAGCTTTCTGCACAGCTGGGTCCTAGGATGCAAATAAAAGCACACCAATTGATAGCAGGGTGTATGGGGAGGGAATGCAGCCTTGATGTGTGCAGGGGAGGGTGGAAATAGGGACGGGACACACAGGGAGAAAACACATCATGCACTCCTGTGTGAACAAAAGCAGGGTGCCATTGTACTGTCTGCAGCACGGCTGCACATACAGAGTGTCCCTGCTGTTGTTACTCACAGAACGTGGTGTCCCAGCATGTATGAGAGCTGTGATGATGGCAGAGCTCAGCCCCAGTCCTTCCTCCACTGCACCCTGCAGCCACCACAAAACAGGAGAGATGCCATGAGAAAAGAGCAGGAGAAGTCTTCCACTGCATTCTGCCTCAAGTGAACTCCAAGCCAGCAGAGACAGCAATGCTGGTCCCATTCCTCTGCTAAAGAAGTGCCACGGGTGGTACCTATTCTAGCAGGTCCCATTTCCCAAAAAAAGCACCTCAAGCTCCTCTGTGTAGCTTATCACCCTCTGCTGAACACAGAACACATTCCCTTTTCCCTTTTCCCTTCCCTGCAAAGGATTTGCAGCAGCAGATTTCAGCGCCAGGGGAAAGTGATATTCCCACAACCCAGCTGCACAGTGGCGCCTCAGCTGAGGGCCTGGACGAGGGTCCAGGGTGTGAAGGACCAAAATAAAACATAGCTTTTGCAAGGGGAAATGAAAGGTACCATTCTCTTCACTTGGAGGAGTAATTATCTGAGGTCTGGTGCATTGAACTGCTGCAGGCTCTGCTTTGATGGTGCTGTGTGTGTGTGTCTGTGCATGTACAAGTGCTGTGTTTCTGACTGAGTAAGGCACATCCCTGGTAAGGTGAGTCTCACATGGGTGGCTGCGATTAATCGCCATTTACTCCGTTTCAGACTCTCTCTGTACAGGGAGAAACTCAGACTGAAGGATGAAACAGCAGTTCAGCAATGGGAAAGGAAGCTGTTTACCAAGGGAATAACAAAAATGCAACCATGACTAAGCACAGCCCTGACTGTCACTCAAGGGTGACCTTGAGCACATCAGAGCCTCCCTCCTGCAGCAGGGTTCATTTGTTTTTGGCACCCACATTGGGCCAGAAAGTGAAGCAGCCCTGAGGTATCCAATAAACAACCAGAGTATGTCATACCATCAGGCCATTGTTGAAGAGTTTCCCCACACTCTTGAAACAGCCAGATGGAGTCTGACTTTTAATCAGGGCACTGGCAGCATCCTTTATGTTCTGCTCATCTATATGGATGAAGTCCTGGGCTTGGCTGAATGTCTTGAGGACAAGGGCAGTCAGCCTAGAGCCAAGGAAGGGTGAAGAAAATCAGACTGAATTAGTTACTGACATCCATCTCCAGAAGGAGACAAAAGTCTCTGTGTTTTCTGTTATCTCATCCCTGGAGAAATGCCAGCATGTCAGAGCCTCTGAGCAGACTGGGAACTGGAAGCAATGCACATGAGATAGATGCTATTGAAACTCAAGCTCAGATTCACCCATTTGCAGAAAGAGGATGTCTGAGATAGAAAATTCACTGACAGTTCAGTGCTCCCCTGGACCTCTTCCAATTCCAACACAGTCCACATCTGTGATTTAAACCCACGAGGGCTGATATTTGGTAAGTATAAAGGCTGCTCACTCAGCCCCTTTCCCAAATCCCCTCTGGGAACAAAGCACACTGGAAAAGCTGGAAAGAAGAAGGCTTTGCAGCCAAGTTTTCAAAAGCAGGCTTGGTTAGGGTGTCCAAACACAAACAGTCAAACAGCAGTACCTCAGGTCAGTTCACTGTCTCGTGGTGCTCTTCCAAAAAGCCTCAGAAGTGGTGTCTGTACGAAATACCTGCAAATCTCCAGACACCCTTACGTTCCCCAGGCCAAAATCCAGGACAGCTTGAGCCTGACCAGGTCAGGCTGTTGTTCCTCAACTCTGTCTGGACATCCCTGCTTACCATGTGTTCCCTGGCTCGCTTCCTTCCCCAAAGGCACTATATGAGCCATCTGCGTGTTTATATAGAAGCTGCCGTTGGTATCCTGCAGGAAGAGAGTGGAGGTAGTGAAAATTTTCTGTGTCTGGCATGTTCTCAAGGTGACAACCTGCCCTGACAATAAGTCTGCACATCACTATAGAAAGCATTGTCTCGGAGGAACTCAGCAAAGGGCTTTTAAAGGTGTCTTGAACCCTTTGTTTAGCTGAGACACGGCAGCCTGATTCACAACACTGTAATTCCCATGGCATCGCACAAATGACGCTGTACCAATCCTTTTCAGCATCACCTCTCCTGAGGTCCCCGCTGTACAACCTAGCGTAGTGAATATCACCAGCTTGATAACCCAGCATGAGCAGAAATACACTCACCACTTTCCAGATAGCCAATTGCCTTCTCTTTGATTTCCGGAGTCAGTTGTCCTGTCTCCTTAAGGTATCGTGTGATAAAGACATTGGGGGCAAAATGAACCATGTTCTGCTCACCACAACCACTGGACATCTGGAGGAGCTCATCTATGTTGTCCAGTGCTGTCCCCAAAATGTCACCTGTACAACAGAATCACAGCTTTGGCAGCTTTACATATTCTTGCATATAAAAAAATCTGTGCTCACTGATTCTCCAGATAACCTGCTAAAAGTGGGCTCAGTTCACCTCTGTTCACACTAAGGTGACTTTAATGTCTACAGGGCTCTGGCCATGCAGAGCTATATGATCAAAGGTGCAGCCCTGTAATAATAGCAATATGGTACTCATCTATGTCTCTTGGCTTGGCGAAATTACAAGCCCATCTAGCCCAGTGTCACTTGTATAAGAGAGACCAGGACTGGATAACTCTCTGGAAGAATGGGGACCCAATATTACACCTCCCTGTACACATTTCCTCCTGTTATGCCGCTACAGAAGTTACAGAAGTGGCACTAGAAGAAAAGAATCCTGCAGGAAAAAAATCTTACTTTCTAAGTCCCCTCTGGATCTCACCTAAGAAAGAGATGTGGGCTCTCTCTGTCCCGAGGACCATGTTCTCTGGCAAAGTGAAAGTGATTGTCTCTGAAGCTGAAGTTCCTGCAAACGGCAAAAGCATCAGCATAGCAACAGGCAGGAGGGAGAGTGCAGAGCCACAGGCATCCACAGGAGATGGTGTAAAAAAGGCTGGAATCACCTCATCTGTACTGAAGTCAGCCTTGAAAAGAGAGGGTGACACAAAGATCAGGCCACCCACTGATGTGTGACTCTGTCATGTGGCAGCTTTGTGCTGCCAAGAGCTTGTGCTACTGAGTAATGCTGGATGGCTTTGCCTCTCCATAAAAGTTCCAAAATCCCTGACCTGCCCCTCTCCATGCCCTTCTAGACACTCCTGGATTTGTTCACAGACCACCCTGCTTCTGTTTGGTCTCCATGGTTCTCACACATGTACTGCCCCATTTCTAGGGAGAGATGGTCCCTATCTCTCTGGTATCTGCACCTACCTTTAGGGCACAGGAGCGAGGTGTGGGTCTTTTCCTCCAGCAGCCCCTCTGCCTGGTGGGGAAAAGGCTTGTCAGTGCAGAAGAGGGAGCAATAATCTGAGATATCAGCTGCACAGCACCCCACCTTCCTGCAAGATTTCCATCCTCATGGGCTTTGCAAAGGGCTTTAAAAAGACAGCAGGGATATGCATGTTGCTGGTGAAGTTTTGCTGGGAAGCAAGATTCTTAGCTGCTGCATGGCCTCTGACTACATTGCCTTGCTAGCAATCAGTTCTGATGTCTCTGTCTTACCAAGCATATCCAGACTGGTGGTATTCAGCTCTCAACCCTACACAACTTACTGTAAGAACCTCTCCTTGACTAGCCTCATTGGGAAATGTACCAACAGACAAGCGGGATTTCCCTTCCTAGACCCACCCCACCAGGCTGTATTGAGTCTGACCCAGTTCTGATCCCACCAGGAACCTGAAGCACACTGACCTTCACCAGCAGGTGTTTAACCACTGTGTCCTTCCCTCCAGACTCTGGCACAACAGCTGTACTCTCAGTGCACACATCTTTCTGATCAATCACCTCTGCAGTGACAGTGAAATTCACCTTCCCTAGAGAACAAAAGTTTAAGGTGCCAGGTGGCACATCAGTGTCTACATTTCAGTTTGTTCAGCCTAAGGCCACTCATTTATGGTTCCCATAACAGGTCACTCTCCCTTCCAGACCAGTCCCATTCCTGCTTGAGATCCTGCCCCTCCCTTTTCCACCTCTTACCTAGCTTAGTAGCTTTCACATCCCAGAAAAATGTCTTTGCTGAATCGGGACACAGACAAACGGTGAACCTGACATTTGCATGCACAAATTCAAAATCGCTGGAGTTCATTAGGCTAAGCTGGAGCTAGAGGTGAAACAAAAGGGAGTTCAGGTTACAGAGCTGCTATTTTAAGCTCTTTGATCCAAATGTCATTTAGACCCAGGGTGAGTTTGATAATGGCCCTGTTGCAATACCTGTGGGCCACCAACAGCCCATGGGCATCACAACCCTACAGTGTTGAGATTATCAGGAAGGAAAACCTGGACAGAGATGGAGGTGTGTGGAGATTTCTGAAGAGCTGATTTCTGAAGAGGGCCTCAGTCAGTAAAGTATGGTTACCACACATTCCCTTGCCCAACACCAATTCTGGAGGGAGCCACTCACCACCATGCACTGCTTCAGGTAATTGAAAACTTTGACAGTCAGGGGAAATGACTCTCCCCGGAAGATGGAGTAGGGCAAGATGGGTTCCACAAAGAAGGGCTTGAAGCTCCGCAGGCTGGTGGTCTCTGAGATTCCCAACCCATGGGTCTCTGATGTGCAGAAAGTCATGGCACTCCAGTCTGTGATACTATCAGGTACTGTGACAGATAACTCAGCAGATCCTGAATCACTGAGGAGGAAACAGAGCAGAAGAGGTGAGCCCTATCCCTGTAAAAACTTCTTATGGTGTTTGGGAAGATTTCTAGGCATCTGTGGGAGGAGAAGGATTGGAAGAACACATTTTGATGTGACAGTACTCACAGAAAAAAGATTCCTGTTGTTGAATTTAAATCACAGCTTTAACCTGAATAATAGGAATAGTAATAGCAATAGTAATAGTAGTAATAGTGTTCACTCTATTAAAAAATAACCATGCCTACAACTGTCACATTTGGTTGCCATATGAAGAGGTGGTACATTTTAGTATTGTTTGGGCTGTTGTGGTCAATGGAGAAGGTTATAGAGGAAATCACAGAAATGTAACACCTATGAAATACAACCAAGTTGTTCATGAGGAAGGCAGCTGGGGGAAAAGGCAATACTACAAATATTTTTCAGATATATTCTTGAATTAGGGACTCATCTGAGCAGGGATATAGAGAAGTGACAGAGGAAGAATGGGGTTGCAGACTCCCTTACCTATTTCCCTTGTACTGCCAAGAATGAGCTGTGACTAGACTAACTCCCAAACTCCCAACCACAGGTCAGCAGTCATCATTAAAAGAGCCACTTACAGACCCACATACACAAAACAGAAGATGGTCCCTGCTCTGAACTGTGATTAGTCCAGCCAGATGAGATGGAGTGGTAAAGATCCTATTTTACAGATGGAGAACGTTGACACATGGCAAAATCAAGAAAGCTGAGATGACAGACAGTGTGAATAAGGGCAAAATAGTGAACTTGACTCCAGAAAGGCCTTTGACACAGTCTCCCATAGTACCCTTGTAGCAACAGTAGTGATATGTGCATAAGTGGCTCATAAGCTGGGCAGAAAACTCACTTGACCATCATGGTCAAAGGATGGTGAACAGTGACACAAAATTCAACCGGTGACTGTTTGCCTGTGGCATCCCTCAAGGATTTATACTGGGACCAACACTGCTTAATGGCTTTATTAATGATCTGGATAATAGGATAAAGGACATCCTCAGCTGGGCATCCTGGTGCATGAAAAATTGAGTGTGAGTCATCTCATTTGCCCTTACAGCAATGAAGGTCATCTACCTCTGGACTATATTAAGAAGACTGCAGTTATTGGGGGGAAGTTATTTTTACCCTATATTTCTCACTTGTGGGGCCACATCTGGAGTACTGTGTCCCGTTTTTGTCCTATGGTATAATAAAGACTGATATACTTGCATGAGTACAGTGAAGGGCTATCAAAATGATGAGGGAGCTGGGACATTTGATGTAAAATAGGAGGTTGAAAGAACCAGGGGGTTCAGTATTTAAAGGTAAAGGCTATGGTAAAATCACACTGCTTTCTACAGCTACCTAATGCAAAGGTGTAGAGACAATGGAGCCAATCTCTTCTGAGGTGCATATTGATACAATGAGAGGTAACAAACACAAACAGGAACATGGAAAATTCTGACTTGAGACAAGAAAAAATATGCCATGAGAACAGTCAAACACCAGAACCCAAGGAGTTTGTGTCTCCATCCCTGGAGACACTCAAAACTTGACTACGGCAACCTGATCTAAAACTTCATCTGCCTTGCACAGGATGATGAGCTCCAGACCTCAGGAGGCCCCTTCCATCCTACAGGAGCCTGTGATTTTAAGTTCCCCAGGGTCATGTGGAAAACCTCAAGATCCAGGAACTGTGCTGAACTCCTTATCCAGTTCCTCACACTCCCCTTTTCTTTATGGGCATGGAAGATGGTAATGCCTTCGCTCTGCTCCTGCCCATTCTCTGTCTGCTGTGGCTGACAGGAAGTCCGTGTGGGGCCACAGCCCACAGTTACTCACTTGATGGGGACCAGACTCCAGATGAACGTCTCAGGAAACCAGGCACGTACTGGCCCTGCCTTGCTGCCCAGCTCAATGTGCTCTGATTCAGCATATTCAACAGCATCATCTAGTTCTAGATCCAAGTCTTCCAAGTCTTCCAGATGGTCATAAGCTATTGGGAATATAAGCATTCGTTCAAAGACAGTACTTTGCTGAGATCAGGATACAGTTCAGCTGGGAAAAACCCAGTTCTCCATCCCTCCCTCTCCCACTCTGATCCCCCTTGTCCTCTCCAAGATGCCCTTGACCTACTTCACTACTTCCAGTGGACTACTCAGCACGTGGATTTCAGCATATGTGTGCTCCCCCATGAAGAACTCCACCTGCTCACACTTCTGATCTCTCAGCCTCTGCTGAAAGACTTGGATACTATACTGCCCAGAGCCAATCTTGGCTCATTATCTGGTTTACAGTGAGACCTTTCTCAGTCTTAAAAACATATCTTCCTTTATGGGAGAGTTAGCTTTTTCCCCTTGGCCATATTATCCTCCTGTCTGCCAGAAGCAGATGAACCACTGCAGTCAACCCTCTGCCACTCCAGTGCACTAGACATGTCAGGACCCTTCCCCTTCCTGTGGTTTTCATCTCATGTGCAACGTCCCACTTATTTCTGGAAGCCATTCCCAGTTCCTCAACACACTGCACGTTTAGCTGCCCTTGTGCAACCTGTATGTTACCCGTGATTTCCAAAGAAACAGGATAAATTAAAATGTACACATGTAGTCGTAGAAAGTGGTCTGGGTGCGGCACTCGATTGGAGACTTGATTTTAAGGCTGGTTAAAAACGTTAGACCTGAATTCTGGGGGAGAGAAGGGGAAGAAAGGAAGGCAGATTTCAGTGGAGGGAGTGGTATGTCTGGGGTTTGTCTCTGTCCCCACCTCCCAACATATCAACCACCCTGTGTTGTAACACCTCTGACTGACTTGAAAATTTAAACAGGGAGAATGTGGAGCCATCCTACTCACAAAGCCTAGGTCCAACCTCCTATTTCCTCTGACTCTTCCCTTTCCTTCCAACCACTACAAAGTCTGAGGGCCTAGAGTCTTGGATAAGTGGTAAGCCAGCTTCTAGGGATGTGCCTTATCAATGGGAATTTATAAAGCTTGGAGCATGGGATGTCAGAAATCTATTACTTCAAAAGGTTGGCAAATTCAGAACGTGAAGTTGCTGTGTTTACAGGAAGAACAGTCTGTGAAGCTGCTCTGGGCTGACCCAGCATACAAAAGGGCACAGCTCTAGTATTTCAGGGTTTATGGAAATTAAATTTACCCTCAGAAGTCCATAGACATCTGGCTGGGACACTGCATAAGAATAGCTGTTGTACAGAAAGGGTGATGTAGTTGTTGGTGGAAGTGTGGTCTGAGAACTGGTGGTTCCTGAACTCTTGTGGACAGTACAGTAGTCACTGTAAGAGTCTGTGAGGATACTGGGGTGCTCTTGAGGATAACTGAACATATTGTACACCTGCAGGCAGAGAATGAAAACAGTACGGGTTAGTTTGAGAGGTTGGCAAGATTCTCTGTGATGGACGCAGAGCTTGGATCCTGCCTGCCACAAAAATCCATCTCCAAAGGTTTTCTATCTTCACAGAAAACCTTCACAAGTTTCAGATATGTAGAATGAACAGTAACAATATGTGCCTAGCTGTGGCTCATAGTTTTCACCTGAGAGCTTAATGCAAACAGTAAGGAGGCCAGTAAGAATCCTTAGAAGGATTCTTTGAGGGCACATCCTGGATTTGCCAAGACAGTGTCAAGATGCAGCTCAAGTGTCCTCAGACATAATGCATCCCAGGCCTAGGTGAGAAATTAGACATTTCCACTGCCAAAGCACCATTTCCAGTCTAGTCTGTGAATGGAAGGATTGTCCAGTTCATGTGAGCTGGGACGAAGTTATGGAGCCTATCATACACTGGGCATATCTTCTAATGTAACTCTTCTTTTGGAGCGCTGTCATAAGGTGGTTCAGGAGATGGAAGTCCCTAGACATCTGGATGCCATTGCTGCAAAGTACACTAAGTTTGGCAAGAATGTGTCATTAGTTTGTACTTGGGCATGTCAGTGGGTTATTCTATTAGATCCATCCACAGAAACCAGTAATTTTGGCTGATGATTGATGTTTGCCTTCATTTTTTTTCCTCATGAAGCCATGTCCTGTCCCCATTTAAATACCTGTTGATATATCCACTGTGCCTGATTACCCAGTGACTGTAATTAGATATTCAAAAGGCATCTTTCCAATATCAGCAGGGCTCAGCCTTAAACTCACATTAGCCCTGGATAGCTCAGCCTCTGGCCTTAGCAAAAGTACACTCTGGTCTACAGCACGAATGCTACATAGGGAGCGTGGTGCAGCCTGCAAATGGAGATGGACAGCTGATCCTGGAAGAGCCACTGCGTCTGAAAAGCCAAGCTTCACCTGAAATGGAAGAAGAAAAAGGGGCAGAAGACATTGAACGAGGAATCTGTGACTACTGGGTTCTGCTGGACATTTGTTGTCAGTTTTTAGTTAATTGGCTACACTCCAGCCTATGACCCCCTTATGTTTTGCGTGTTACTTACATGGTTCCTGAAGCACTTGGAGACTTTCAGGCTGAAGCTGTCAGCTGCCACCTGACCCTCAGGGAAGGTAGTGTAAACAAAGAGCATAGCCATGGGTGACATGATGTCAATGGGAAGACTGATCTTGAAAGTACCACTATACTGACCTAAGCAAAGAAGGAGAAACAGCAGTAAAGGAAGAGGCAAGGAGGTCTGACTGTAAGGATTATGGCAGCAAAATGGTTCCTCTGCAATACTTCTGTACAGTTACTTGGATAAAAAGCTATTCTGTCTTGCTTCTGGGGAGGCTAGACCAGGCTGTAGGTTAGTGCCATTTTTTAGCACTGATCTTGTATCATGAGGGATCTTGCAACACTGCATGCTTGCAAGAGAAATTACTTTCCACTGGAGTGTGGCAAATATATTTCTCCGAGTTTTCTCTTGGAGGCCTCTGATAATTCCTGGTTGGCAGCTAACTTCTCACAGTTTCTTCATTTGATCCGAAAAAAAAAAAAAAAAAAAAAAAAAAAAAAAGGAAACTAGAAGGCAGAAGAGAGATAGCATATTTGCCATTCCACTTGAATTATTTTTTCTAGCTTTGTTGTTTCCTGTTGGTCTCAGATCTCTCTGTCCTTCCCCATGTAGGTTTTTCTGTTGGGTCCTTAATCTGTTCTTGGTATTTAGACACTCTTACCTACTGGTGGATCAAGAAGTACTCTTGTTTGGCCATGATGCACAAGGGATCCTCTGGCCAAAACCTAAAAGGGAATGAACAGAGCAGTGGGCTGATCTGGGCCAGCAGAGGGCCCTGTGCCAACACAAACCCATTGCAAAGCTGACCTCGTTGTCTGTGCTGCCCTGCACTCACCAGGTGGTAGAACTCTGCTCCGGCAGCCCCGTCCCCCAGCTCAGTGGCCAGGAGATGATAATTCACGGTGACCTGCTGCACATCCCCACAGGGCAGCGCTGCCTGCACTGGTTGGATCCTCACAGAGCTATGGCTGGAGGAGTAGAAGGCCCTCACTGTGAGGGATGCAGTACCATAAGACACCCTCGCGTTCTGACTGCTGAATTCCTCTGGCTGGGTCTTTGCCTGTGGCATAGAGAAGGTGACTCAGTCGTCAAAGATTTCTTACAATCTCCCTAGGCCAAAACTGTGACTGATGGGACAGCAGCCTCTGAACCCTCCCACAGTAAGGTGTTGAAAGCACCACTATACTGACCTGAAGGAAGGAGAAATAAAAGTACAGAAGGAGGCAAGGAGGAGGCTTCTGCTATCCTTAGAGCAGGCCAAATCATTCAGTTGTGCAGAGTGGCGTAATAGTCCCTGGATCAAACCACTGAACCCTTCACATTTGTATGGTACATGTGGGGCAAGTATCAACATGGATCTGCCCTGATAATGTATTTCACTGTTCAGTGTTATTCCAGTCACGCACCATATTTCTTCTAGCAATTTCCCTGATCCATTCAGTAGGGATGGCAGGGGACAATTGACGATCAATAGCCTTGCTCATCTCTAAGCTATGATCTATCTGTACTGAGACTGTGATGTTAATTAACATTTTACAGATTTCCAGCCATGTCAAGATCCTTCATGTAAGATACTAAATACAATATGATGAAAAGGAAAGACTTGCCTTGAAGTGACTTGACTAGGAAGTGTAGATATGGCAGGTATTAGAAACCTACCCCGAGGAGCAGACAAGCCTTCCTTGTTCCTGGGAAAGCAGACAGAACTTTTCTCTGTCATTTCCCTATACCTGGCAGCCATCTTTAGCTCCCACTCTGCTCCTTCTATCCTGGTTACGTGTTTTGATCCAGATTGTCTTGCAGCAACTGGTTCCTTACTAGTTTTCCTTCTTTCTCTCCTAAGTTTCCTTCCTTTTACACCTGTCTGTCATCATGTCTCCTGACTGTTCAAGGACTGTGTGTGGCATCAGAATGCTGGCTCATTTCTCTTGCCCTAGGTCTGTCATTTCACTGCTCCGCACTTCCACCTCCCTGGCTATACAGAGACAATGACATCGACTATAGATCTGAGGGATGCATCGCTTAGTGCTAGCCAAATCCAGTGTAATCATTGGCCTTAACCTGCAGTCGAACTTCACTGTTGTTCCATGCTGAAGTCTCTAAGATGAAAGAGGCCATCCCAGTGTCATCTGTGAAGTAGGTCTTGGTCTGCTTCCTGCTACCATAGGACACTGTAAGGATCACCTTTTTGTTCTTCAGGTGGGTCCCATTGCCACTTTTGAGTTCCAGCTGCAACAATGCAGAAAACAGAAAATTGGAGGCCTTGGGAGTGAAAATCTGCTTCACAGCAGAAGACTCAGTTCCCCTCTCTGCAAAGGGATTCTCAGTGTGGCCTCCCAAATTCCTCCAATGCCTCGCCATTTATGCAGAAGCCATCCCACCTGGCAAAGCTATGTACCTATTCTGTGGCCACACCTTTGGATTATCTCTTGGTGGAGACATCAAAGAAAAGACTGGGATAGAAGAGTTGTGGCAGCTTTGGACAGCTCAGAGCAAGGGGACTCATTATTTCTGTGTCTGCCATCCCCTCAGGCTGAACATTCCACATTTTTGCTCTGTTTGCTTACATTTCCATAGTAGGGAGCTCCTTGCTGATAGTAGTAGCTTGTCCCCCAGAACTGAAGAGTTGTGATACCAAAAGTGACTTTGCAGTTTTCAGTGGTGTTGAACTCCACTCCTAAGAAAGACAGGAGATGCATGCAAGTGAGTATCACGTGTATGAGCAAAGGCAGAAGGATTGAACGGATGGAGGTAAATGTATCACTCACAGGGAACTGTAGTTTCTCCATTTAGCTTCAGAAGTCATTTAACACACAGTAATTGTTAATAGTGTCTCCTACATTGTGAGCTGCTGGAAGGACAGAGGTCTACCAGGGAGTTTCTGCCAGACACAAATGCTCTTTCTGACTTTGTTTAAAATTGTTCCACTCCCAATTATCCCCTTTCATTCTCCTTCCATTCTCACAGCAGAGTCGCTATAAGGCAGCATTTCCCGTTGACTACACAACTTATTTTACGGTCTGCTGTCTTGTCATGTGGTGCCCAACTGAAATCACTGTCATTGCTTGGTAAGTGAATACATATTACTGCTTTCAGCAAGGGGCTGGGAAACATTTTCTTGTAAGGAATGGTTTGTAACATTTTGGAAGAGAGGACACCTTCCAGGATGGGAGATTTAGCTCTGGGCTCAGTCAGGGCTCAGGTTATCACTGGTTACTCTAAGCCCCTCCTCATTCCAAAGGACTTTCCTAAAATGTGATTTTTAAAAAAAAAAAAAAAAAAGAATGTGGCCTGCTCCACATTTCTCCTGTAACCAGATGAGGAGAAACAGCAGCTCTAGTCCACCTCTGATAAACCAAGGTGACTGTCAGAGCTGGAATGGCCAGACCAACTTCTAGAGTAGCAAGCATACTGGTAAAGCCTATCTTACAACTGGAAGAACTTACATTGCCTGTTTGAGTTAGATCTCAGTGGTACGCCCCATGCTGCTGTAGTGCTTCCAGGAAAGACACAACCCTCTGAACACCTGCCCCCTGGAAGCCAGTGTATAAAGTTCCACGTTTTCCCTGTGTGCAAGACACAGGGAGTCTTGCAGGTGAAAACCCAAATGAAAACATATTGTAAGAGTGTAAATAAAAAGACCTTCCACAAAATGTAGATTTTTTTTTTTTGCTACCTGTTCCACTTTCTTTCAAAGCAGCCACAACTTCTAGGTTGAAATCGTAATTGTCAGTACGCTTCTGGTGGTAGGTCTTAATGTGCACCTCAGTGGTAAAACAGCCGTCCTCATTTGTCTGAGGGAGTGAAATTGAATCTGTTAACTGATTATGAATGCACTAATCATTTCTGTTGTGCAGATTAAACCCAAGGCCTAGAAGTCTAAATTACATGACTAAGACACTTGAGATAAAGGAGCACTGCCCATACTGGCATGAACCATCTTCTTTCTGGAGCACTGAGGAATAGGAGATCCTGGTTCACAAGCATGTGTGTATGAAACATGCTTTACATCCTTTACACATTCACCCACCACTAGGAAACATTAATTGCCATTTCTCCTTGAAACATGATGTTTTCTGCTCTGGCAGGATTTATCTTTGATATATATATGCTGGGTTATTTAAAAACACGTAAACAAATGTAGATACATTTATTCAACCCCAAAGATAAATGAGTAAAGCTTATGCTGAACTGCAATTGTTTGCTTAGACATAAGAGGTAATCTGTCTTTCCAAAACAGCTCTTTCTGGGAAACAGTATATACATCTTTCTTTACATCAGTTGAAAATCTGTTGCTAAGAGGCATCCATCAGAAATCAACTGATGTGGACAGTATCTCTATTTTTATTGTCCTGTCACAATACCTGGCTTGTAGGTAAATCTGCAGCAGATAGCTTATCTACAAATGCTCCTTCCTTTGAGTGCACCAAGGTGCATTTAGATAAATTACTGAGATGGGTTACAATTATTTCACAGTGAAATTAAGAACGTATTAGTCCATCATCCTTGACTGGACTGAAGAACATGCTGCTTCAACAGCTGATCCCCACCCCACATCTTACGTTAGCATTATTCCTTCTCTTTGCCCCTGTTCTTCTCTTTTTCAGGAGTATTGGGTAGCCCATGTGCTCACCTTGCCAATGTAGTCCTTACAAATACTACGCTTGGCTTTGGGAGACTTCCTTTTATACTGGATATGTTTACGGCACACCACAGCCTTCACACTACCTTGAACTGGTTTTCCGTATGTGTACCTGGTGAAATAGCAGAGAGGGCTTACATACATGCATAGAAACAATGACTCAAGACAAATGATATTTGCTTTAGCCTGTGGTTTGCAGCTATACAGCCCAGCAGCTGGAAATATCTTCATGGATCATGAGCCAAGAATTTACAAAGACTTAATCAGATTAAGGCAGAAGGCAGTGGTGGGTGAATTCTCCTCTCTAAATTTACGTTAATCCCACTAGACAGTGCTAGCAGACATTGTGCTGGCCACAAGTCTGAGTCATTATTCCCTCCCCAGTGGCAGTAATCAATGCAGCAGAGGTACTGTAATGTATGGCACATGCCTCACCAAGGAGATCCACTGTCTTACTTTCAGTCTCATAGATAAATAAGTAGGGAGAGAGAATACAGAGAAAGGTGAGTCCAGCAGAATTCCTTAGCAGAGGATGTCAGGGTACCAGACATCAGCAAGGGGGACAGTTGGCAGAGATCTTTTGCGCTTGGTTACTGATAGCTGCTCAGTTTCTAAAAGAGTAAGAATGCAGCTTCTGCCAAGGTAAGTCAGCTCACATGCCACAGATATGGAGATGGAAGGTCTCCTCCAAGATGGTGACCACCTGAGGCATCTGGATGGAGACACTGAACTTGGGCAGAACTGTGAGAAAGCAAGAGAAATATAATGCAGTAAGGAGAGAGAGCTTGTTTGTCCCAGATGTCCAGAACCTCCCCAGACGGTTGTTCACAGAAAGGCAGTCCCTGTCCCTGACAGGACTGGCACAAGGCCTTGTAGGAATGCAACAGCAGCATGGCTAAGAGAGTGTGGTGTGAGTAGACAGCTTTAGTCCACTTCACAGAGCACAGTTGCAGGACAGTGCCTCAGTCCCTCCTCAAGACATGTGGAAGGAGAAAGCCAGTGGGTCTGAGTGAAAGTCAGTGATAACACCTATTAGCATATGGTGGGACATTTGAGGTGCTAGCACAAATTGCGCAACTAGCACAGCTGTTCACAGCTGCAAGGCCAATTCAGCCCTGCAAGAAGTTGGGAATCTGGAGGGAATGAATTTTCCTCTGTTGCTGTGAGCTCCCTAGACCCTTACCATACTCCTCTACACTGAAGGTATGTGTGCGGTCAGGCGTTTTGATGGTATACTCTCCAACTGGTGCTTCTGCAGCCAGAGGGAAGGACAGATCCACAATGCCTCCCACAGGGGTAACATTCAGCCACTGTGCAATTCGGTTCCTTTTAGGGTCCTGTGTAGGCAGTCATAGAGAATGGTTATTTACAAGTGCAAAAAGAGACACTTCCAGAATACCTGTGCTACCACAGCATGGCTTGAGTGCACATAGTCATCCTGAGAGCCCAGACCTATGACACAGCTATGGTGCTCAGGTGAGTCCCAGCTTAAAGACTATAGGGCCTTTCTCCCTGTCTCATTGAGAAAGCCATTCTATTGTGTTATTGCTCTCTACCATCTCACTGACTGCTGCAAAACTGTAGTTTGCTGCCAGCAGGTCTCACTAAGAGATAGAGGTGGTTCCTCTCAAATGCCCCTTTGGTGATCTGAGCTGGCATATCCCCAAGATCACTGCGAGAGTGGTCAATTCTGACAGCACATGCTGCCTAAGGCATGATCTACTAGAGTGACCACTGGGGAGTGTGATAGCTTGAATCCCTGGGAAAGTCTGGGGAAATAAGTTCCGGACAACATGCAAGGCAACATGAGGTCCCTAACAGAAAGCGGGATTTAAAGACCTGTGATGCTGAGCAGAGGCTGTGGAGCTGTAAGCTCCTTTTGAGGCTTTATTGATAGTCATGGTTGGCCCACAACTGTCTGTTGCTGTTTGGAACTGGGACCTCTCTGTATGGGTTATTACAAACACACTGCTTTTGGGCATCTTTCCTCAGCTTGGGTGATTGTAGTTCATATTTTACATTTTGTATTAAGACTAGCAGATTGTAAGGTCAATATCCTGAGAGCTGCTTTAGGAAGCTTGGATCTTTTAGGAAGCTGTGTAGCCACAACACTAACTGATCTAACTTCTATTTTTTGTATGTTAAATATAAAAATCTCCTGAAAAAGATGTTATATTTTCACAAACTTTCAATTCACATGATAGAGGGACTAAAAGTATTCTGATCACTCTAGAAAAGTTGGCTGGACAGCTAACTGATTCTCACTGGCAGTGCAGGAACCCTTATGAGACTGGTGTCATAACATTGCACTGCCACACTTGTGTGGACACTAAAGGAAGGGCAATAATTCAAGTGCTGTTCTCCTTCATTCTGAGGTATTTGGTTTTCTGCATCCATATCCTCCCCCCAGTCATCTCCAAACCTTTGTCTTCCCCAAGGGGTGGAGATCGCCACTTTCAACAAAGTTTTTTTACCTTCAGTTCCACTAGGCGGTGCTGTGGGAAGAAAATAACAGTGGTAGGACACTTTCAGGAAAGCCACCTCTCATGCCCCTCTCCCCTCCCCAGCATTTTTGTCTCTCAGTCATCCATGAGCCTTCCCTAAGCAACGCCCCAGGATCTCATGAACAGTATCTGCATTACCCAATGGTGTTTTTAAGCACCGAAACCAAGACTGAGACTAGCTGTCCACCTAGCAGTGCTAAACGCTGATCCAAAAAACGTGGAGGCAACCCATAGCACTTTCAGACACACTAAGTTTTCTCCCCTCTTGACTTACTGTTTCATTGCTGGCAATGAAGTTCTGATCCAAGGTTACGATTCGCAACTTGACTATAGAGCAAAAGAAAAACAGGACTGGTGACATCGGTGGTAAGGAGATGGTTGGACCAGATATTTTGAAGGTCTTTTCCAACCTTAATGATTCTGTGATTCTAAATGAAAGTCTGTTAGTATGTATGGATGTGCCAGTGTGCTTCATTGAAAGGGTATGGGCAGAAGCTTAGTGCCTAAGTTCAAAGACCTGCTCTGAGCTGGTAGCCTGCTAAAAAAAAAAAAATAAGAAAAAAAAAATGGTAGGAGGGACAGTATGGGGTTTCTGGGAAGGCTGATTGCACTGGTGAGAAACAGCATTTTTTATGGACATTGGACCTACACTGAAGCCCTCAGTATTGCCTTCAGTGAAGGTCAGTGCCAGCAGCAGGTGGAGAGATAATGGGGAAAACAGCTTTGCACTGAGGTGATCTGAATTGTGTTAGTGGTGGGGCTTGCAGCACCATGATCCTCCTCTGAGGAAGTCTGTGAGGGAGATAAGGCTTCAGGGCAGTCACAGACCATGTCTGACCGGAGCAATCATGACTACAACACCGTGCCATGTGGGCCTTTTCTCATGCCTCTGCCAAAACACACAAGCCCTGTTCACATTGGCACACTGTCCGAGTATGGGTAATAGTGCAGAAAACATGCCATGCCAACACGTGGCAGAGGTATCCCCAAATCCCTCAAAGCAGGAACAGCCTCCAACAGAGCTGGAGGTGGTGCAGGCCCCACTGCAGGAGCTGGAGGCTACCCTGTATTTGTGGCCTGAGGACTGTCCCTCCTCTCACAACACAAGGCATTATAACCATACCAATCTGTCCAGGTTTGTACACAGGTTTGTCTGTCTGGATTAAAGTCTTCTTCTCTGCATGCTTGATTAGGACTTTCTGTTTCTTCTGAACCTCTGAATCGGCTCCCAAGGCTGTGATCTCAATAAAAGCTACTTCCTCTGGCTGTCCAACAGGGGGAGGGACCTGCAGGCATAATTGTAACCATAACTGAAGCTGAATCTCGTTTGTGGATCCCCAGTCTTTTGTTATAATGATTTTTATACTGATTTCTTATTGCTCCAGTCCTTCTTGCCCTGAAAGATATCACAGTACTTTTCAGAATGTTTTCTAGAAGAGTAAAAAGGTACACAGCAGGAAGAACCTGTATAGGCTGAAGCAGAAGATCCGGAGCCTGATTAAGAGAGTCCCATGGGATGACACAGTTAACTGTCTTTCCAGTCCAGCAAAAGCAGAAAATGAAATAGCCACCCTACTCACAATCCTTGAAAATATCCTCCTCACCTGGAAGCTTGTGCAATGGAAGAAGATGAGCTGAGAGATGGTCTGCGTGATTAGACTTGCATTCCCAGCTTTGCTTTGCAGTGTTACTGTCACATGGATTGGGACTGCTTGTTTTCTGCTGAGCTGGAGGCACACTGTCTCTGAGAAGGGGTGGTAGAGCTGAGATGGTATTGCCACGGCATAATTTCTTTAAAAATAAATAGATAGATAGATAGATAGATAACCCAGATGAAATTGATTTTCTGATGGGATGAGTTTTGACTTTGGGATTTGGGTACTTCTTAGTAAGACTTCTGGTTGCTGTATTCCACTGTCAAGATCCTGGTGAGAGCAGATCACACTGTTCTCATCTACTGGTAATGTAGGCATTACCACTGAGGCTACAGTACATGCTGCATACACTTACAGAAAGAGACAGTCTCTGCTTCCAAAACCAATGCCATTTGTTGTACGAGACCCAGTGTACTGACCTCATGTCCCAGACACAGCATCTCATAAACACGTTTTCTTCAGCCCCTCACATACCCGCCCTCGCTCTCATTCCAAATCTCACACATCTGTGGCTGCTGTCATAGCTGTGCCCATGGGTAATACCAACAAGCTGTTCTTTTTGTTTTGTTTCACCTTAAATGGTATTGCAGCAGTTAGAACCAAAGAAATGCCAACATTCAAGGAGGTCTGAAAACTTACTCCTGCTTACTGTCCCTAGGCTGTGTCAAGCATCAGCACCTTTTGCAGCAACAGGAGTGCAAGGCCTTGAAAGATCAGAACAGCACAGATATGGTGAAGTTCACATATGTGAACTGCTGGCAGTTCTCAGCTGGAGCTCATAACCACAGCAAGAGAGAGTCAAAGTCCTGTTGGCCAGGAGCCTTGAATGCTTTCACAATTGAGTGCTGTCAAGCTGCCTTGAGCAGCCTGTCTGCTGCTAATATTAGGGGAGATGGTAACAGGTGCCAACATTTTGATTTTCCTTCTTAGGACGACTCACAGCACCTCCTGCTTACCACAATGTCAAAGGATGTGATGTGTACTAAAGGCTTACTCCTTGAACTTCCTAAACCTCACTTGCTCCTGATGGTCCCTTGGTGCACTCTCTACTTCAGAACATTGTCTCACACCCCTCTGCTGATTCTTCCCATGTCCTTGCCTGCTGAGCTATGAAAGTATCACACAGCCTCTCTGAGGCTGTTTTTCAAGGATCCCTAGAGCCAGGCTGGATTACCTTCTGATAAAGCTACAAAAAGCATTGACATGCAGGTGTGACAGCAGACTTCCTGCTGAAGCCAGCAGTATAACCATCAAGGTTATACTTGATGGTTATAACCAGCAGTATAACCATCAAGGTTATACTTGCCTTCATGCTGAAGGCAACAGTAGGAAACAAGCAGCAGCAAAGCCTTATTTGATTGGAAGCTGTATCAGCCTATAGAGTATGTCCAAGGCTGTTCTCCCACTAGAACAGGCTTTTAAAACTACGCTTGTGCATTTGACACCACACATGGCTTGAGGAAACACAGCTAAGACCCAGTGACATACTTCATACTGTTACATCTACCGTAGGGAGCACACGGCCAGCTAAGGCAGAATCAGCACAGTGCTTTACAAAGATCATCTGTATTAGATACCTTGGACTCACATTTGCCCAGTTTGTAAAGGCACACAGATTTATCTGCTAAAGGTTTAAATGGCAACTTCTGGCTCCGGGGAGAAAAGCAAAGCCCGAAAGGAAATATATTCTGGAACACAGGAGCACATACGAGATGTTGGCAGGTCAGAATTAAACACATGCAGAAAGCTGTCAAGTTTGGTATGACCTGAGTCCTTGCAGAAGTACCTGGTCTATACCAAAGGCACTAGAGGGAGAGCCAAGTAATGGGGGTAGCATGGTGGGGAGGGTGCATGAAGACCAAGTGAAAACTTGGGCAGATGAGAAATGAAGAAACTCCTTCCGTCTTCTTTGGAAACACTGCCAACCCCCAAGAACACCCCCCAGACCAGTGCGCGTATGCGAAGCAGCTGAGGTTCTTACATCACTGCAGATGTTCCAGCCGCACACGGCAGAAGGATGCTGCCCCACAGGAGAGTGATGCTCCACATAGCTGAATGCAGGTTGAATCCCTCCACAGGAAGGTGAGCCTCTCCTCTGTCCCCCCTTTGCCCCTGTTTTTGCTGCTTGCTTTCTTCCCTCTCCCCCTCATCCAGAGATGAAGGACTATGCAGCTCTTGCTCTGACAGGGTGCCTGTCTCTTTCGAAAGCCTGTCTTGGCTTCAAAACCAAGAAGGTGGAAATCATGCTGTGCATGGCTGGGGCTGGGATGTGGGCGGGTGGAAGGGGTGGAGACAATGTTTATTGCCAAGGCACTGAAGGCACTTTCCCCAAGGCTTTGTAAGCCTTGTTGATATTGCTCTGGGAGATGTGTTTCTCTGCCTTATCTTATGCAGCATAGCTGATGACAGCAGGAATGCTCAGATACTTGATTTGGTATGGGGGCTTAATTTTTACAAAGGTGTCTTTAGTGGGATTTTGTTACAGAATCACATA
This sequence comes from Netta rufina, assembly GCF_964035555.1. Taxonomy (NCBI): domain Eukaryota; kingdom Metazoa; phylum Chordata; class Aves; order Anseriformes; family Anatidae; genus Netta; species Netta rufina. The sequence goes on from NC_140123.1 coordinate 126,988,975, forward strand.
ATCACAGAGTGGCAGAGGATGGAAGGGACCTCTGAAGATCATCTAGTCCATCCCCTGCCGAGCAGGATCACCTAGAGCATGTTGCTCAGGGTGGCATCCAGGTGGGGTTTGAATATCTCCAGAGAAGGAGGCTCCACAGCCTCTCTGGTCAGCCTGTTTCAATGCTCTGTCACCCTCAAAGTAAAGAAGTGACCTGGAAACACTAGAAACATGTTTGGGCAAATTTGTTGTTTGTGATGTAAGTTTAATTTTGCTTTAGGTTTGAATTTCTTCTGTAGAACTTCTTTACGTACTATTCATTTTGTGTTGAAACTTCATTCCTGACCTGCAGCCTCTGGCCAGGCCAATCCAGGGCTCCACATACAGCTCTCATAATGCCCCTAGCTTCTCCCTGGAAGAAGGGAAGAACTTTAACACTTTATTATGTTTTAGTTGTCTTTCTGTTCCCATTTAAATTCTGAAGCGGCTAACTTGATGACCATTCAGAGTTGCAGAGCTGTGGGGAATGTTTCTGAAATCAGATCGAATTCTGTTTTTTGTCTGGCTAATTTAGGCTTGAAGTCAAAACCCTGTTTATTTCAGAGAATCAAATGTATTCCCAGATCAGTGACATACAGTGCTTCAAACCTGCAGATTATCTGAATATCTGTGCTAGGTTAAAGGTGCACGTTGCAGTTACATTGCTCTGTGAGCTCAGAGAGTGGATACACATACACAGACTCCATGCCAAAGTAAATCCATGGGATTGCTTCAGCTGGGATCAAAGAGTGGGCAGACGGCAGATTCATTCTATATTGTGTACCTTTGGTTATGATCTGCAAAAACACAGCTGTGGCCAAAGCAAGATGAGGACAACAACCTTCAAATAAGGTTGTACCTAGAAGGCAAATAGGTCCAAGCCCTGCTCACTTCATCTGCCACTGCTGCCATTCAGAAAAATTAAATAGAAGTTTGCAGTACCTGGTAGGAGTCTGAAGCAGATTGGTGGTGGTGTCAGTGTAGAAATACCTTATGGTTGGATGAAGCTGTGAACTGGACCTGGCTGGGATGGACTTAACTTTCCCTGTGGCAGCCCATACAGTGCTGCACTCTGCACTTCACGGAATCACAGCTTGTAGCTAGAACAGCATTGATAGCACACCAGCGTTGTGTCTATTGTTGAGCAGTGCTGGCACAGCATCAAAACTGTCTTCAAAGCTCCCCAGAGCCAGTAGGGTGTGGGTTGGCAAGAGGTGGGGAGGCGACATTACCAGGGCAGCTGACCTAAACCAACCAAAGGGATATTCCATACCATGGGGTGTCATACTCAGCACTCAGCAGTAAATGGTGGGAAAGGGGAAGGAGGATGGGGGGCTCTCGTTATGAAGACATCTGTCCTCTTGAACAACTGCTACACATATCAAGGCCCTGCTTCCCAGGACGTGGCCAAACATTGCTTGTTGATGGGAAGCAGAAAATAATTGTTTTCTTTCTCACTTTGCTTCCATGTGCTCTCTGCTTTTTTGTTTGTTTGTTTGTTTGTTTGTTTGTTTCTTGGGGGAGGGGGAGGGAAGGAAATTGAAATTGAAATTAATTGAAAGATTTTGAATTCAAGCACTGATGAAAACTGGATGAGGGGAAGATCACTGATAAAGCACAGTCAGAGTGCTGAGGATCCTTTTTCACAAGCTAAGGATAATAGCTGCTTTGTCTCCCTTGGGATGCTACAGCCAGAATCCAGACCAGCCAAAACTGAGGTGAGCTTTTCTCCTAAGTCCCCTTCAGTTTGGGTTAGAGGTCACCCACTCCACATGTTCCCCACAGCGCTCTGACATCCCACCACCTGGAATGCCATCTGAGCTTAGATGTGGGTGGAGAACAGTGCTGTGTGGCCTTTACTCTGCCATTGGTGGAAATAAGTAAATATTAGCTAGTGTCATTAGCCTGGAAGAGATATAATCTCCGTATATAAACTTCCCCCACACTTTGGCCTTAGGAACATCTGAGGGGTGTATTTAGGATTGTTACAGCCCATCAGTACAGGCTACTCTCTCCTCCTGTGCGGATCTTGACAGCTGTCTTTCCCAGCCCAAGCAATGGGAGCACCAGTGCTCCTTTTAGCCCTGACCCTATTCCCAGTTGCAGCTGAAGCAAGCCTGGAACCGTGAGATTATCTTTTGATTTTGGGGGGCTTGGTGGAAAGGACTGTCGTTGAAGGGTTTAGTGCTGAGGTGCTGCATGGTTTAGCATCACAGAGCTGCATGTAGGGAATCTTGTTATTAGGGAGGCTGAGCAGAAGCAGTTCCTTCTGAGTTACTTTGGAGCTCTGGGTGTCAAGCACCACTGCAGGTGAAGCCCCTGGTATATGCTAGTGCAGGCACCGCACTAGCAGTGCACTGTACACACTGAAAAGCTACAGAAGCCACAAGTTTGCCTTCATTCATCCTGTGCTTGTGAGGATGAAATTTGGTGTGAGGCCTGAAGCCTTATGCCTTGGTCACTGAGTTTTCAGCTTCATTCCTCACCTAAACTTTCTGTTCTTGTGTACTTGCTGCTGGGGCAGCTGTGTCCTGGCTGGTGGCAAGGTGGTGACAGACACATACCAGGAGCCGTCTGGTTCCATGCTGGGCGTGTTGCTTCTTTCTGGCATGGAAAAGGAGCTGCACCATAATTCCTTCACTGTAGGCCTCTTAGGCATTTCAGACCTTTGATGTGCCTCTCCATGAGTGCAGCAGAAATTTATTCTGGCCTGTCCACCTCATACTCTGAATTGTTTCTGAACATCTGCTCTCTTCTAGTCACTACATGGTGGTGTTCCCTGCTGTCATTCACCATTCCCAAGAGGAGAAGCTCTGCATTCACCTCAGCTCCCTGACTGAGGCTGTTCACCTGGCTGTCACCCTGGAGATGGAAACCAAGAATCACACACTGGTGGAACAGGACGTGGAGAAGCCAGGTACTTTTGAGTGCATCACCTTCCAGGTGAGTGTAGCTGTGGTTGCTGACTTGTCAGTAGATGATCTTACTCCCACTTCAGACAGAAGTGCTCTCTTGACACACTGTCCTTCTCTGTCTTGCCATGAGGTTCCAAGCAGGTGAAGTATCTTTTCCTAACAGTTCCAGGCAAAATACAAGAGTGTCCTAGAACCTAACAAACTAGGCAATCTTTCACAGCGTAGAAAATATTTTTTTAAAAAATCTATCAGCTGATTTCATCCTATTGTTGTAGTTAGCTGAACTAGCTACACTGAGGCTCTGACATGACTACAGGAATTCCAGTTACATTTCTGGAGAGACGTGGAGATGTGTCTGGTGCTGAGACTCTACAAACTCTCCCTGTCTCCTTCAGCACCATACTAAGTTGCTGTGCCTATGCTCTTATTGCCCTACAGATTCAGCAGAACTCAAGAAGGGTCTGTAGTCAGTTCTGGTTCTTTTATCAGCAAGACAGTATTTAACAAAGTGTTTGGTTCCAGGACTTAGGAGAGAGTGAATCCTGGTTCTGGAAAGCCAGGGACATCTGTAGTTAAAACAAAACAAAACAAAGCAAAGCAAAACAAAATAAAAACAAAAACAAACAAACAAAAACACTTTCTCCTCGTGAGCTTAGTCTTTCTGATAGTGAGATGTCCAAAGTTTTTGCCTGACCAGTATCTTTTTCCCATTACTGCCTTAGTCAGCTCCATATCTATCTTCCCTATGTGTTTTTTTGTTCGTTTGTTTTGTTTTGTTTATTTGTAAAACAATCTTCAATTTCTGTGACAGGGAGAATGATATGTCATATGGTTCGCTCTTACATTCATGAATAAAAGACAGATGGTGACTGCTTCTTCTTCAAGCAATATTAAGTGGTCTAGAGGCTGATTCGTGCAGTGGAGTTTGGACTCTGAAGTTTGAGGATTGATTAACACTGAGGTGATGTCTCACATCTGGGATAAGATGCAAGATCTCTGATGGTTTTTTTTCTATTTCTTTCCTTACATCAATCAACCTAGGTACCAGAGTTAACCCCCTGGGAAACAGATGCTTCAGCTTCACAAGTAAGACACCTTTCTTGGCTGCCTCTCCTCTTACAAACTAGAGAGCTTCAGCCTCTCCTGTGTCTGAGCCATATTAAAGGGAGGAGTTGCATGGTGGGAAAGATAGCAATGGGGAGAAAGAAATGTAGAAATGCACAAGTGTGACAAGGGGAAAGGCAGAGAAAAGAGAATAAGGAAACTGGGGGGTGTGTGGAAGTCTATGACTAAAGAAAGGAAAGAGCTAAATCAAAGAAAGGGGACAGAGAAGACTGAATTGGAGATTTTGGTAGCCTCGGTTTCCCCTTCAAATTACTTCTAGTCTTAGGCAGTTTTTATTTTACTCTGACAGTCAGAGGAGGTGGTTTTTCTGCATGTCCTGATACACAGCGATGACAGTGTGCTCTTTGAGGGTCGCAAGAAGGTGCTGGTCAAGCCCCAGAAGAACATAATTCTGGTAGAGACAGACAAGGCCTTATACAAACCTGGAGAAACAGGTAAGGCAAGAAGGTGACGTGGAAATGGGGAGGGACGGATTAAGGTAGCAGCCACATTTTGAGGGAAGACTTCATCAAGTGCACCAAGCTAGGCCTTTTGGAGCTAGAAGAAAGCAGGTCTCTTTTTTCAGTGTTTCCAGGAATGATGTGAGTCAGGATGTTCCCCCATAAGCCGTGCTGTACCAAATGCTCAGCCTGCTGCTCCTAGGTGTTGTTCTTTTGAAGTATCTCTCATAAAGCCAAAAGGAAAGCCAGAACTCTCTAGGACACTAGGCAATCCCTTGTTATTTTTTGAATACTTGTTTACACTTGAGTAAAGCTTAAAGTCACAGCATAGATGCTTTGTGCTTAGAGCACCTCCAGGCTGTAGGATTGTTCCACAGTTTTCACAATATGAACAGACTGCAGAAAGACCAACCCCACTGTTTTACACATCATTATAATCCTTCCAGGTAAAAGCAGTGAGTTTCTACAGCCTGCAGCTGCATATAAACCTCCCAGACAGAGTCCTGGGTGGGGTGGGGGCTGGGGTTGGGACTGGAAGGCAGGTGCTGGGAGGGGCTGTTTGGGGGAAGACCTGAATACCTCTAAGGTAAACAGAGAGATACATAGATATAGGAGAACAGAAAGGGAGAACAAGATTTGTGCAAGGACATGTTGAATGCAGAATGCTTTACTATCCTTTCCTTTGTATTTCCAGTGAAATTTCGAATTGTGAACCTTGACAATGACCTTAAAGTCATTAAAAATGAGGTGAGTTTCACTCCATGCATTTATAGATGGAGGAGCCTCAGCATGATACACATTGAGAGGCTTTTGAAAGAGACATTTCCCTCTCCCTGCATGCCTGTTAAGTCCTAAAGGCAAGCGATCTTTGAAGGGAAACCACGCATCCGTTGGTCCCCTGGAGAAAGACTGCAGTGTGTGCTAGCACACAAGAAGAAGGAGACATAACGTAGGGTCTGGATGGAGCAGAACTTTTCTGGTTCACATGGATGCTGTTTTGCTCTATACAAAACTGAGCTTGTGTCTTTTTTTTTTTTTTTTTTTACAGTATCCCCAGATATGGCTGCTGGTAAGTGACAAAGAACTGACCAGAGGGAGTCTGTCTCTTCCACTGTGCCCTTTCTCTCCTTGACTGAGCTGTGCCAAAAATGTAACCCTATAAATAAGTCATCTGAACTCTTTTCTACCTGGTCAGCCTGGGCTCTTCTTTCAAACCAGCACATAGCTGAGCTAGAGGCATGGCAATAATGAATCAGAGCAGAAGCACAAGGCAAAATGCTCAATAGATACAGTACAGCTGCTTTTCCTTCCTATGGTTCTGTGGTATTACCACTTCCCAGTAGCTTTACTGACAGCCTTTGCAAGTCAACAGTTCAGTAAAAGGGTACTGGAGGGAGGAGAAGGAATCTCACCTGGTGGTTTCTGCTGTGACCAGGGATCCTCTCTGCTGGGGCAAGGTTAAGCCCTGATAGTGCCTTCTTGTGCCTGAGTATGGTTGGACCTTCCAGGTACCTATGCTCCCAGTGTGACTTTGTGTCTCTGAATGTTCCTTCCCAAATAGGATCCTAGACGTAACCGTATTGCTGAGTGGCAGAATGTAAAATCAAGACATGGCATTGTGGATCTGTCCTTCCCCTTGGCCTCTGAAGCAGCTCTTGGGAAGTATACCATCTCAGTGCAACAAGACATGGCTAAAAATACCTTCGTCGTTAAAGAATATGGTGAGACTTGGACAACAGAGGTGAGGGAAGAGCAGTGTGGGTAGGTAGAGAAGAGACGTGGCTGTGTTCATCAGACCTTTTGCCCTGGGAGAAGAACAGATCAGGGACATAGATAGGTCTGGGCACTCATCTCATGCTGGTCTGAATGTTCTGCAGCTGAGTAGGGTACAAGGCAGATGTTGTAGTCTGACAAGACTTCAGATCTTGTTCTAGCTGCAGCTGGACCCTGTGGTGAGCACTTTCTGCTGCTCATTGTCACCCTCCTCTAAGCTAAATGTACTGTTCGCTCCCATCAGCTGCCATAACAGGGAGCTGCATCATGCCCTAACCCAGATCAGTTGCAGCGATCCTAACCTGTTTACAATGTTTATGCCTGATGGAGCTAGAGTAGAAAGCAATCCTTTTCGGAATTGTAGCATCAGAGGGAGGCAAAGGGAGTAAGCACTATCACAACATGGGGATGAATAACTGGGGTCATTACTATCTTGACTGCAGCTACAGCAGAATTTCCAGTCAGTGCCCACCATACTCAGTACTGCTTTTTTTTTTTTTTTTCTTTTTTCTTCATGCCTCTTTTCCATGCCTCTTCCCCTCTTCCATGCCTCTGTCTGCAGAGCTGACAAAAATTGAATTAGAGATTGAGCACCCTCCCTTTATCAGTACAGCAGATGAGGAATTTCAGCTGAAGTTATGTGGCAAGTGAGTACCATTGTGGTATCTGTCCTTTGGCTCCACAATCACCTTTAAACTGCTGGTAGTAGAGAAGTGGCCTTCCAGTACGACGTTCTTGCATTACCTTGTTGAGGGAGCCAGATCGCTCTGTGGAACCGACTCTTTCTCATTTACTGTGAGACTGAAGGACACTAAGGATGCTGATCAGGGGCACACTTGAGACAGTGGCTTGAAACGCATTCCTGATGTATAGTGGGTGGAGAGAAATGTAAACTGTTTTGCAGGGGTGAGCTGAAGTTCCCGAACAAACAAGATACAACACTCTCCCAGGCTCCACTTCATCCCTGATAGGGGGGGGGGGGGGCCTGGTTCAATTTTTCTGCTGAAGCAGCTCATCTTCAGGTGTGTGTTTCCACCCTGTGACACAGGTATACCTATGGGAAGCCCGTTCAAGGCAAAATAGACATTACTTTTTTGACATCGTTACAACTTTTCAAGAGAGATTTCTCAAATTCTACTGAGATGAGGAAAAAACAGAGCTGGGTAGGTGGAAATATGAGAGAGTGGAAAGTATCACCTGATGGAAATGTCTGTCCATCTGTCCTCTTAATCTGCCTGACTGCACCTCTGATGTACACAAATCGGTTTAATCTGGTGTCTTTCCACTTCTTAGACCTGATTGATTTCTCTTCCTGTAACTCCTGTATTACTTGAATTACTGTTCTGGCTGCCCATATCTGACTCAGTAATTCAGGAGAAGGTGTGAGTTCTGTGTAAGTGATGGTACCTGTGGCCTTTCCCAAGAATCTGTATCATACTGTGCAGAATCAGACAACTGGTATATTCAGCCTTGTGACCATTCCCACCAGTAAACAGTAAATCAGACAATCAGATAGTCAGTGGCTTAATGTACCATTTCTTGCTCTGTTCACACAGTTAAAAGATAATCTTAAATTTACCAGTGTCTTGTAAAATATTAGGTCTGGTGCTGGTTACACTTTCTGCACATTTGTGCTCATTATATGTTTTTGGTTAAGCCCCAAGGTTTTTTGTTTTTTTTTTTTTTTTTTTTTTTTTTTTTTTTTTCCTCAGCTTTCAGATGCAGCTCTTTCAAGTCACAAGAAAATATTTTTAAATGTCAGGTGAGCCAGCAACAAGCCAGAATATGAAAATCCAACTGGATCTCTGCATTTTTTAAAATCCATCCAGTAGTAAAATATCTCCATCTGGAACGATGCATGCCAGCTTCCTCTCACATAGCATGCAAAAAGCCATGCAAGGTTCTCCAGAGAACTTAACAGACACAGCTAGAAACACTTTGTCCACCCTCACTCTCATGGCAGGATGTCTGTACCCAGTCTCTACCTAATGACTGGCACAGCTCTTGAAATCTGTAACTGGCTGGGTGTCCTTGTTTAGCATAGCCACATCACAGAGACAGCTGTGACTAGAATGCCATCAGATCAGCATTAATTCATCAGGACCACAGTTTTAGGGAGAAGGCTACCTCCAACTCAGGTAGACACCAATGCTCTTTTAAAGGCAGGGAGCAGGCTTAATCCAGTCTCCATATTAGCCTGTGACATAGCTAACCATTGTATCATTTGTCTGAAGCACATTTTGATGCCAATTTTTGATGACTTTGATCCAAGTGTGATGGGTTTGTTCTCTAGCTAAGGTATCCGTGGCAGATTTCTGCAATTACAGGTTTTTGAACTTTCCACTGCTCCACAAGTATTTGGAAATACTTCTTTAGGATTACCCAGCATCTTTGAAACAGCTCCTCTACCTCCACATTATGCTCTTTCTTTCTGTTCATGTTTCTCCAGACAGACAAGAATGGCTGTACTACTTTTACGGTGAAGACAAAGACTCTGGAATTAAATGAATCTGACAGCTACCTATATGTGAGAGGGGAAATAGAGGAAACTGGAACAGGTACTGGAGGACATGTGAAAAGTTCCAATCCTTGCAGACAGCTTTTCATTTCCTTGTTTGATTTTTTTTGGTTTTGGCTTTTGTGCAGCAGTTGAATTCCTTTTGAAAGGAATTCATGAAGAGAGTTCCCTAGTCTTCTATCATGCATGATGTTCTCTATTCTAGCACCTCTTCCACCTGTTAGGACCAGATTTCCTAATCCTCTCTACCCTTCATCTCCACAAGCATGTAGATGTCATTTCAGTGACTGCCTCGACACTGAGGAGTTCCTCAACCATTTGCAAAGCCCTGGCTAGTCATGGAAAAGTCTGCAACAAATCCTCACAGTTCTTGCTAATTGTAGCGCACCATCCCAGCAGGTAGTCCCTACTCACAGAGTCTCTTGTCCTCTCACTTCCTAAGCCTGAGGCAGGGTTGCTTATGGACTCTTCTGCTGTCAGGAATCCCATTCTGCTCCCTTTTATTCTGCTACATTATTGACTATGAAGAGGTAGGTTGTCAGCATCGGTGTTAATATCCCATTGTTCTGGCAACTGGAGGTGTCAATTTTTTGAACTGCCACACTGTGGGTGGGGTTTCTCAGGCCACTTTTAGGCATCTTCAATATAGTTGTCTATACCAGAACAGTCATCTGATTTCTCTTAATCTGCAAAAACATTAGAAATATGTGCTTATAAGGTTTGATGTATCCTGTCATTAAGCAAATATCCCAGAGAGATTGAGGGAATCGTACACTAGAAGAATGTATTCTCTTTTTTAAATTTAGATGTAGGTAGTGTAAAAGGATATTCTCATCTTCTGCTTCCTAAAAGCACTGCTGGGATTTAACAGATTTCTTCTCTCTCCACACAGGAGCAAAGACTGAAAATATATCTATAATTTCTATTGTGACAAGAATTAAGTCTATAGAATTTGTCAATGTCCATCCATTCTACAAACGTGGATTACCATACACAGGGAAGGTAACACCCATAGGTCCCTTCTCTGCTGAGAATACATCATAGGTCTAATTTTCTGTATATAGAAAGAAGCAGTCTCTGGGAAAGTGCTGCTCTGTCAATATCCAGCAACTATGAGTGAAGCCTTCTATGGAAGCAATTTCTTCTCTACACCCTAACTCAGTAATTTCCCTGAAAAGGAATTTTGGAGCCGGCTGCAGTCTCTGAGAGCCTCCTCAGGAGCAGCTCCTGAAACTAGTCTGAGTGATATAAGGCATATGGGATGGGGGTGTCGGCAGCAGGGAAATATTATTACCTGTGGACAGCTGTTCAAATGGTTATGACAGCTTGGGAGAAACCACTAGAGCCTTGTGTATCCATTCACTGGCAGTCATTTCTGACCCAAGTCCACAGCGTGATGCTAGGACTGCTGTCCCATTGGAGCTAGAAACACTTTCATCTGGGCCAGTACTAATCACATCATGAAGGAGGGCAAAAAACAGTAAGAGTTAAGTTGCTGGAGACAGGACAGTTTCTGATCTTCTAGGATCTCGGAGCATTGTCCAAGAAAAAGTTCAAGATCCAAGGAAATTACCTCTTTTTTACCCAATATAGGTAAATTTTACCTATGGCCAACTATAGGTATAGTGTAGTGTAGTGTAGTGTAGTGTAGTGTAGTGTAGTGTAGTGTAGTGTAGTGTAGTGTAGTGTAGTGTAGTGTAGTGTAGTATAGCTGCACTATACTTTGTTTCTGGTCCTGAACTGCTGCACACTGGTGTTTTTGTGTATTTATTCAGTTTTTATTTGGACCCTTCCAACCTGTCTGAAAACTCAAAAGACTTACATGTAGAAAGCCTAATGATAGCAATAATTAGTATTAAGCACTGTCGGGGCCTGGGAGTGTGGCATGAGGGTTATTATCTTCCTTCCCTTGTCTGTAGATGTTATGCCACAGTGATGACTCTCCCCTCCAAAATGAAACAGTCTACCTAACAATTGACATAGACGATGAGGAGACACACCTGTCATTCCTCACAGATGAGAAAGGGGAAGTCCACTTCTCACTGGATACCACCAGCTGGAACAGCACACTGGTTTCTTTGAAGGTGAGCATCACCCACAGTGAAAAGATAAATAAAGTAAGGGCAGATGGAGGAATGGGGCAGAAAGTGGAAGACACCTGAGGTTTTTGGGGCACAATCTTCTGGCTTCTAATCTCATTTGACCTCCCTTTCAATACCAGACTTTGAAGCACTTGTCTTCTCTTCACACCTTCTGATCCTACACCTGAAGCTCACTGCTGCCAGCCTGGCAGTACATGCATCTTTCCAACTCTCTGCATTCCTTGCAGCTGATGAGGGATTCATGCCCAAGCAGTATGACCTCCCATTGCTACTTGTTTCTCAGACTGGAAGGAGCTATTGCTCTGGATGTTTTCCCCTGAGACCCTAGCCTATCCAGGGTGAGGTCCCCTAATTTTGGTTGATGTGGTTTGGTGATTAGAGGCTCTGTAATCTGGGAGGTAGATTTCTGTCCTCAGGGAGCCCAGGGGCAGGCTTTAATTCCTGTTCATAGGCCCACAGATATTGTCTGCAGAGCCTTAAATTCTCCACAGGGAAGTAGACCTTCATCATGCAAGAGCTGTTTTGGCACCTGTTGTACTTAAGGGCATCTAAGCAAAAGTACAAACACAAAACATGGGTGTTGCATTCATGCTGGACAGTTACAGACTGATGGTAAGTGTGTTCCCATGGAAAGATAAAAGAGGAAGAGTAAGATTGTGAGCAAAGCTACTAAACTTAGATTTTTGCTAAAACTTTGTAAGATAAAGTGTTATTGGCTTCAAAATTGACCTTAAACAAAATGATGACCTTAAACAAGATGACATACAGATGTGTCATCTGCCAGGTAATAACTTAGTATTTTCTGCAGACTCAAAGTATACAAGCTCCTTTGTCAGGTCATACTGACTGCTTACTTGTGTTTTTGTGCTCTGAAGGGCACCTACTACCTTGGAAATGACACTGAGAAGAAATCTGAAGGTATTGAGGATAGCTTACACTGGCTGAAACCTTTCTACTCTGAGAGCAACAGCTTCCTTGAGATCAAGGCCAGGAATGATGTGATGCCCTGTGATCAAGAGCAGGAAGTGCAAGTAGATTACATCCTTGACCAGAATAAACTCAGCTCTAAAGCAGACCACATTGATTTCTACTACTTGGTGAGCAGAGAAGACATCTGAATCTCGGGCAAGGTCACACTTACTGGTATTTATCTTTTTCACAATAGCACACAGATACTCTTGGTAAAGAGTATATTGTTCCCAGGACAGTAAAGGTCAGTTTGTGTGTTCTGTTCTGCCCCAACCTCCTGTCCTCCTATCCTCAAGATCCTGGGCCTTCTCCTATCCTCCAGCTGCTTTGCTTTGTTTGTCCTGGCCTAACCTTGGGTGATAGATACCTGCCATTCACCTTAATTTCTGTTATGTGAACTCAGAGGCAATCTCTGGTGCAGCTGACTTCCCCTGGCCTGGTTCCATACAGAAAAGCAAACAAACAAAACAAAACAAAAACTTGAAATTGCCAGGGCCTTGATGCACTCCAGAGGTATGTTACCATGTCTTGATGAAGTTCAGTTACAGGAAAGTGAGTCCAAAGCAAGGGTCCGACTACTTTCAGTCTAGCTGAGAGGTTATTAGTATATGGGTTACTGAACTGAGCTCATTCATAAGTTTGAAAAATGTTGTATCCTAACATTGTGAAATCAGACTTCAGTGGTGCTTAAAAACAGCTGCTAGTGCTAGCCTCAGATGTACCTCTGGCTTCATAAGTGGCAACTTCTCATGTCCTAACCAATACCTCTGAAGTCCCTTCCCAGCTATCACCACCTCTTTAGGGCATAGCCTACCAGAGGAGCTTCTGTGGCAGTATGTCAGATGTTTCCTTCTCTCTTCTTTTGTTCTTTTCTCACTCTCCTCATACCTGCAGAATTCCGGCCCTTCAATGACTCTTCTCTTTGCTCTTCAGGTGATTTCCAAAGGCAGGATCCTTTTCAGTGGAGAGAAGCAGGTATCAATTCTCCAGCATGAGAGTGAGTAGAACCTCATGAAAATTAAGTGCACCATAACAAAGACCAGAAATTTGTGACTGCCAACCAATGACAATCTCTGCAGGTGTTACTATTATCCACAGGAAGAAGCTGTTGAAATGAGTTCTTATTGTGTGGTCCACCTCATTAGACCAACACAACCTCCACTCTCAACAGTTCAGTGGCATTCTAGACAAGTGTTGTTCTCCTGTCTTGTCTAATTAACCTAATACCCAACCTTTTGATTTTGCTGCTACCTTGTATCTTTGGAGAAGATAAAAAATTGTGTAGCTTGCCTGCTTATCTAAGGTACAGGAAGAAAAAGATATTTTTGCCAACCTTGAGCCAAAGTAGTGACTAGTATAATGGGATTATTGTTAATCTGTAATCTGTGGCAGTGTATGTGTGGGGTGTTCATGTCTACAGGTAGAAAGCATTGAATTCCCTCTTCTGATTCTTATTGTGTATCCTACCCCAATCAGCTGATTCTGCATGGTGTGAACTCAAGTGAGAGCTTTCTCCCTCTTCTTTGCTGTTGTCTTGTGCAGATCTACAGGGTTCCTTCTCATTCACCCTGACTGTTGGCAATGACTTCCTTCCTGACATCAGACTTCTAGTGTATGCTCTTTTCTTGGATGGAGAGGTGGTAGCTGATGTGGAACAGTTTCAAGTAGCAACATGCTTTAAAAACAAGGTAGGTAGAAGCACAAAATGGAATGAGAGAACAATTGTAGCATTGATATGCTCTGGCCTGCTGTGGTTCTTGGTTTTGTTTTATCCTCAGCCAAAATGTGTAAGCTGGACACATGCTAAACCAGATGTCCAGTATTTTTGCCTGGGAAACAAACAGATAACCTCCTTCTTACCTAAATTCCTAGTTCTGCCCTCCCCTACGCTGAGTGGCAAGCTGTTCTGAAGGAGTAAAACAGCCCACCTTGAACTCCCCACATTCCCCATGAGTGACTTGGGAGTACACTATCCCCTGTCCTCTCCCTAATGCAAAAGAAAGCCTGCCTGCCTAGCTACGTGTGTGAGCTCTGGATCAGCAGGAGGTAGCGGTGTGGTAGTAGGGGAATTTTTACTGGGCTGTATGCACTGCAGCCCCAGTAACCATGATGAAGGATGAATCAGAATGAACCAGGATGAACCAGGATGAACCTTGATGAACCAGGATGGTTTCTGTCAGCATATCAGCTCCCTTCCCTACCTTATTCTCTGTTTTTCACCCTGCTGTCCGGACACCTAAGACTTGCAGAGTCCCACCCTCCAACAGTAAACCCCTGACCCCATCTCCTTTTGCAGGTAGCACTGGACTTCTCAAGCAAGGAGGAAGTCCCAGGGTCAAAAGTCAGTCTGGATCTCAAGGCTGCTCCTGGATCCCTATGCTCTGTCCAGTCTGTTGACAAGAGTGTCCTCCTGACGTGGAACAATACCCTAACAGCATACACAGTGAGTGTAGCCTCCCATGGCCATCCCCATAATGTCTGCCTGCCTTCTATCTCCATGCATTGGCAGGAGGATCCTGAAAGGAGGAAGCCCATAGTCCTAATAGGACATAGTGTCCTTGGGTGGCTGCTTTGGTATTCCTCCTCCTGGGCGTCTTCTGAGCAGTTATGTGTTGTTTGTGTTCCTAGTGCATCTTCCCTGCACTGTGGGCCTGTCTGGAGAGTGGTGGAGCTGCACACCACTGCAGAAGTAGGTGGAGAGAGCAGCTTCAAAGAGATGCTAGTGCTCACTGCTTAGAGGGAAAGTGCTTTCCTCACATCTACCTTCCTCTCCGCCCTTCTGTCTGCTATCAGGCAGTGAGGCTAAGCATTTAAAAGTGATTTTTTCCCCTGCTAGGGTCCTCCTGTTCTTCTTCCTCCAGCCTTGCTGAATTATAACCATATGACAGCTCATACTGAGCACCTGAGCAGTTCTTTAGAAAACAGAAGCCAGGGGACAGAACCCTATAAGGCTGAATTTGTAATTCAGATATGCCAATGCCCTGTGCTCAAACTGAGTCATGTGTCCTATCCAAATCTTTCGTTTTAGAGTTAAAAAGCTTGAACTGTCAGAGGTGACAGTCTGCAAACTAAGGGTTTCAACCCTATATCCACTATTAACTTAGGTTTCGTGTCCTGTAGTGCAAGCTGGGCCAGTGCCAACATCTTCAAGTATGAAACTTTATGAAGTATATTAGAGGGCTACGGTACAAATATTAGACCCATACAAATACATGCATGTTGCCCAGTTCCTTATAAAGACCTCTATTTTTCCATTGCAGCTGTATAAGACAGTCTTTGAAGACAGCTTTATAATTGGAGGACGAGGGTTCCCTTATCACCTGGAAGACTTTGATGCATACCCTTGTCTGCCTCAGAAATCTGGTCTCCATAAAAAGACTCATAAGGAAGCGCCGTGGTACCAAAGTGAAGCTGATGTCTTTAATCTGTTTAAGGTGATTCTCTGCATTTGTACCAAACTTTTCCTGAGACAGTGATTGCCAGTATGCCATCCTGAATGCCTACAAGAATTTGCTCTTAGCAAACTTCAGCTGCCCTGACTTTCATTGATAAAAGTCATCTGTACCCTGCTCTTCTCCATCATGTCCACACTCACCTGGGGACTATGGGGAAAGATGAAACTTATCAGTAGGCATAGTGCATTCCTCATGCACTGCCCCGAGTGTGAATCTGTAAGTCTATGCATATGCATACAAACAAGTAGCATTTTTTATGGTTTCATCTATGAACAACTCACTTACTCTTGCTATCTCAAGTATTTTCAGTGTTCCTCTTCCCTTTTATTTATCACTGATTTATTCTCTTTGCTGTTTTTCCAGAAGTTGCGCATGAAAATATTAACCAATACTAAAATCAAGAAACCAGTTTCCTGTATAAAACGAGACTTTAAGAAAAAGATGTTGTCCAGCAAAGACAGTATAGTTGGTAAGTAATTGAAATTGCCCATCTCCTTGACTGAAGGGGCTCTCCTCTCCCAGTCCTGACCAGGCTGCAGCTGAGATGGCTGATTTCCACCCTGCTGTGTTTCTCTTTTGTGTGTGTATGAAAGGAATGATGTCTGTGTTCAGTTTAAAGGACCTGATTTATAAATCACAGATAAAAGCTCAAATCTCTTTGCCTTATTGGCTGTCCCTGGGTTCTGCACTCTTCACAGAAAATGTACTGTGCTCTCCACCAGTATTTTCACAGACTTATTAAAACAGTGTGACTCCATTTAAGTGTTCTGTCCCTTTCTGGATCCAGACCAAACTTTCTGGATTTGTCAGACCGAGCCTCAGGCTAAAGTCCATCCAACCCTCTCTCCCTAAAGTTGTGTTCCCCAATGACACTGACACTGTGTCATATTGTCACTGAAAAGCCAATCCTGTGTACGCTGTTCTGTGTCTCAGGTCATTTATGGTTTGTGTTAGATTGCCTGCAAATGAAGAAGCAATTTCACCCGTACTGACACATGCTGTTTTCTGATGTACCACTTGCTTTTCTGCAGACAATTATGTTGGCCATGCTGATTCTGTACCGCAGTCAGATGACACAGAGAAGCCCAAACCACGGACACATTTCCCAGAAACCTGGATTTGGGATTTGGTCCCTGTTGGGTTGGTAACAGCCTCTGCCTGCCTTCCCCAGGGAGACCCCTGGAAACTTCTGACTGCTCCTGAGCAAGTTCTCCTCTCTTTCTTCTTGCTGTAGTGATGAGGGGCAAGCATCTCTCCAACTTACTGTACCCGACACTATTACAGAATGGCATACCAATACCTTCTGTGTTGCTGATACTGGCTTTGGGCTCTCTCCTTTGGCCACGCTTAGGGTCTTCCAGCCTTTCTTTGTAGATCTGTCACTGCCCTACTCTGTGACCCGAGGAGAGACTTTCAGCCTAAAAGCCACTGTCTTCAACTACCTCAAGGACTGTATCCAAGTGAGTATTCCCCCAGTCCCATAGCCTCTGTTGGAGCAAAAGCTTGAGCCCAAAGGCAAGCTCTGAGCTTCTCAGGAGATGTAGATATAGGCATTTGGGCCACAAAGCACTGTCTTATATTTTGTGACCCATGGTATTTCCTCATTTGAGCAGGGCCTGGCACTAACTCTATGCTAATGCGTGTTTGTATACCCCACCACACTCAAGGTGCACACCACCCTCAAAGACACCCCAGAACTAAAGGTGGATGCCTGTCCAGGCTGCCAGTTCACCAGCTGCCTCTGTGCCGATGAAACACAAACCTTTGTGTGGAATGTGACAGCCACCAGACTGGGTGAGGTTGAGCAGAGGGATGTGTGGCAACAGTGGGAGGAGGTGTGAAATTTGCCTGCCTCTGTGTCTGGTCCTGTCATCTGTACGTAGATATCTCTGCTGCAAGTGCTCAATGACATACCCTTTTGCTTCCTGCAGGCAAAGTGAATATCACTGTAAGCAGTGTGGCAGAAGATTCACATGATCTGTGTGATAACCAGGTTGCTGTGACACCATTGCGAGGAAAGACAGACACAGTGATAAAACCTCTGCTTGTGAAGGTTAGTCAGACCCAGTCTGGAGAACACCTGGGGACAGTGAGTTACCCCATGAGGCGATTAACAAGAAGCTTAGACCTTTCTTGGAAACAGGCCTACTGAGGCACGGAGACTTCCTTTCCTGCCTTCCCATTCTGAATTACTCTTTCTTCACCTGCAGCCAGAAGGTGTACTGCAAAAGAAGACGCAAAATGCCTATCTCTGTGCTACAGGTATGGAACATAAGTCCCTGGCTGCTGTCCATCATGAGAGCAGGATGGAATCATAGAATGATTTTGGTTTGGAAGGGATCCTTAATGATCATCTAGTTCGAACCCTCCTGCCATGGGCAGGGACACCTCCCACTAGACCAGGTTGCTCAAAGCCCCATTCAGCCTGGCCTTGAACACTTCCAGGGACTGTTGTGAAGTTCTGTGATCGTGAAGTTGAAGTGAACTTTCCTGGGCAACCTGTTCCAGTGCCTCAATACCCTCACAGTAAAGAAATTCTTCCTTATATCTGTTCTACACCTACTCTCTTTTGATTTAAAGCCATAACTCCTTGTCCTATCATCTTGCACTTGACCTTGTTGAACTTCATGAGGTTTGCACAGGCCCACCTTTCAAGCTTGTCCATGTCCCTCTGGATGGCATCTCTTGCTTCCAGTGTGTCGACTACACCACACAGCTTGGTGTTGTCGGCAAAGTTGATGAGGGTATGTTCAATCCCACTGTCTGTGTCACCAACAAAGATGTTAAACAGCACCAGTTCCAGTACTGACCCCTGTGGAATGCCACTTGTCTGGTCAATCTTTTGGTGACATCTCTGATATGAGCCCCAGGTAAGCAGCAGACTTCTATCAGGAGCAGATTAGGTCAGCAGATCAGGTCAGCAGATGGGTTATTCTATACCTCTAAGAAGAGAGTCTCCTACTACGATCACCCGTCACCTTTTTTTAGTTTCACTAGTTATTATGTGGGGAGCAGATCAGGCTGCCTTACTCAGCTCAATCCCCCCTGCAAGGGGTCTTTCCTTGTCAATCAGCAGAGGGGTGAAGCAGTTCTGCAAGGGCACCTCAGGCTTTGTGTGAACACTTCCTCCTGCTGGCCCTTGCCATTGCAAGCTCCCATTCTTCTGTGCTATTGGCCTCTCTCCCTTTCACATGTGCTGGTTTTGGGGAGAGTTTTTGGTTGTTTGGCCATGGTTTCCCTGCAAACTGCCCTTGGAACCAGCTATCTGGTTCCATTATGCCTTGACCTGCACAGATAGTCACAGAATGGTGCCATGTAGTGGGTTAAAGTATACTTGGGCCTCCTGTTCAGCCAGTGGAGGGGGTGCTGCACCCAGCTGGCACACTGTGCCCTCATCGCTCGTGCTCACTACGGGCTGCGTATGGAGGAGGCTGCCGTCACTGTGTGTGATAAGTCTTCCCTTGAATACATTCCTGGGTTTTGCCTTCCTCAGATAACACAGTCTCTGAAGAATTCTCCCTGACCCTGCCTGCAGAAACACTGGAGGGATCTGGCCGAGCCACTTTCTCTGTCATTGGTGAGAAAGGCTTTACCTGCTCTTGGGTTCCAGTGGGAAAAGCTTGCATAATACTTTGGTCTTAATGTTGCATCAACCCAGTTCCTCCTAAAATAAACTGAAGGAGGTGTAATGTTATCCTCAGAAATGTGTATCAAGTAACCTTTTTCAGCAGTAATTCCTCTCAATATGGAATGGGTGATCCCTAGGTGGCTGGAGAGGAAGACACAGGGTATCTCCTCTGATGTCTCTTGCAGCCTTCTTCCAGAATGATCCAGTCTTCCCTTGCTGTGCTGGAGTAATCCAGGAAGGATTTGAAGAAATTTGAATGTGATATGAATTGCTTCAGTTTAATGAGGAGCTGGCTCTTTTCCAGGATTCCAGCAGAGTTTGAAGAAAGCAGGAGTCCCCTCAATTCATATTGCTGAATGCCTGTGCTTTTCTTTCTCTATCTCCTCCAACTCAAATTTTAGGGGATATCATGGGCCCAGCACTTCAGAATTTAGGTCAGCTGCTTGAGATGCCCTTTGGCTGTGGTGAACAAAACATGGTTCAGTTTGCACCAAACATCTTCATACTCGAGTACTTGCAGAAGACTAAACAATTGGACCCAGAAATTGAAAATATAGCATTGTATTTCCTGATAACTGGTAAGCATTGTCCTTCCTTCTCCTGCAAAAAGAAGGTACCATAAATCAGGAGTGTAGGGCATTGGTTTATTGGGTGCACGGCAGGAGAGGAAGCACTGCCAGAGCTACACTAAAGAAAGATACTACAGAGTACAAGAAATTGTTTCAAGAAAGGTAAAGCATCTTTCTGAAGAAACAAGACTTCTATCTCTGGCTATTATTGAGGTATTAAGCCTGCTTTTCTGAGAATGGTGTGGGTAATTAATGATTTGCATTATAACATGATTTGCATTATAAAGTGATGCCCATGTTTTGTTCTTTTATCAGTCTGAGGCAGACAGAGGCCTTTTCCTTGTAGAAAGAGGACATCAGCTGCTTAATTGGAATAGAGAGTGGCCATAGGGGACAGATAGGAGTTTGATAACTTAGTGTTTCCTTTTGGTTTAGGACATTTATTATGCTGGTGTGTCAGCTCTGTCCAGTACAATCCAAATTTAATGCAGTGCTACTATCTGTGTCTCATTTTGCAATGCACATCACATTCCAGCTTGGCAGTCCTCTTAACCTGCTACACAGAATGCTCAGCAGCCTCCCACGGATAGGAAGTTTACTCCCTTCATCTCCCTTTCTTTCCTGTACCATAAGTTGGGACAGATGTTTGGGAGATGGGAACTTACACAAGAGAATTGTATGAGCAGGGTGGCAATGGTAACTGGTAACTGGTGCCATGGGATGCACAGGGCATTGTGGTATAGTAGGTTTGGTTCAACTGTCTCTGTAGGAACTGGTGAAGTCTCTTGCTGTAAAACATGCTTCCTTCAGCAAGGGTAAAGTGTGAGATGCTACATGCTTTCACACTGAGAGTTGTGCCCTTGCACCTGTCTTCACAGGTTACCAGCGTCAGCTGCTCTACAAACATGATGATGGTTCCTACAGTGCCTTTGGGAAGGCAGACACCCAGGGCAACACGTGGTGAGTGACCAGAGTTGGTGCTGTCATCCCAAACCTATTGTCCTTACTCTTCCTGCTCCTGGCTGTGACACAGTATTACTCTGTGCTCTGTCCACAGGCTGACAGCCTTTGTGGCCAGGTCCTTTGGACAGGCCAGCTCTCACATTTACATCGATAAGGATCATGTGCAGGATGCTGTGCTTTGGCTGCGGAAGCACCAGCTGCCCAGTGGATGCTTCCAGAGTGTGGGGAAGCTCTTCAATAATGACTTGAAGGTATGACCAATAGCCATGGAAGTAGGATTGGGGGGAACATAACGCAGGGACAGGGCCACTTCCCTAGGCTCTTCTGCTGTGCACAGTAGCACAAAGCAATCTCCTCATGGCTTAGCACAGCCAAGACAGCTTCCCAGAGCAGAATGAAGAAGCTTGGCCTAAAACACCATGCATTTCTTCAACATGAGGTTTTAATCTCTGCTGGGTTTTCTTCATTTTTACTCTAGCCAAATGGCACCATGTCTGATTGTACCAAGGCCCATTAGGGGCACAGAGAGAAATATTTGTATCCTCTAGTGCTTGTCTATAATACTTTGGCCAGGTTATCCCTCTTTTCATTCTTTATGGCCCACAGTAGAAATTGTCCAGATAGGCCTGATTTTGTGCTCTAATATGAGATTATCTGAAGACACAGTTGTCCCTGCACTGTACACCGACTATAAATTCTCCTGGAGCCTGGCACCCCAAAAATTGATCCCTGCCCTGTAGCTGGAAATGCACGATGAACATGCCCTGGTGCTCAGGTACCAAGCATCTGCATGCATTCTGGCAGTACCTGGGTTCTTGTTGTTTGTAACAGTAAGAATAAGTCAGACTGATAATACTGCAAAGTCACCCTTACTAAATATAAGGCAAATTTATGGAAGAAAGCAAGCTGATATTTTAGCAAAGCAAGGGGTTACACTTTTTTTTCTTAAAACTTTTATGCAGTACAAAATAAAACCAGAATGTACATGTAGACTGTTCATCCTTCTCTGACTTTCATTCATTTCTTAACATGGGCTTTCTGTCTGTACACATCTTTTGGGGCACAACAAAGTGCCCTCCTATTGCACTTTGAAGATTTGGCTATCAATGTGAACAATGCTTCATGGCATCTCAGCCCAAATTTCTCCCCTCATTTATGATGCAGTCTTGTCTCATGTGTAAGGATGTAGGCAAAACTTCCCTGAGAATGCATATCCTCTGATGGGGAAAGAAATACTTGAATGCCTGTTTACCTATGTTAATCTGTAGCTTCTCGCTGTCAACCGATTTGTATGTAACCTTGCATTGCTTCTTGTATACAAATCCTACACCATAAAAACTTTGTTCTAGTGTCCATTTGTAACATATTTTATAAAATAAATAGCTCACCACTTCAAGGGTGGTGAGGCACTGGCACAGGTTGCCCGGAGAAGCTGTGGATGCCCCACTCCTGGAAGTGTTCAAGACCAGGTTGGATGGGCAACCTGATCTAGTGGAAGGTGTCCCTGCTTGTGGCAAGGGTATTGGAATTAGGAGATCTTTAAGATCTCTTCTAACCCAAACCATTCTATGATGCTATGAACAGTTTGGTTCATTCCCTTCTATGAAAAGTTATGCCTAGGCTGCTTGCCTATGCTGCATGGCTCTGAGGCTGTCTCAGCACGAGACTTTTGCAATGTTCAGGAAATGAGCTAGGAGTGATTTTTTTCAGTTCCTATGTCAAGAATGTCCAGAAGCATGCTACTACCCTCTGGTAAATATGCTATCCATAGGCAGTTTCAGTCGTTAAACAATAACAGTCCACGCAATGCTTGCAGGCAAGCAATGTTTTTTTTTTTTTTTTTTTTTTTTTTTTTTGTTTTTTTTTTTTTTGTTTTTGTTTTTTCCCCTTTCTGATGTCTGTCTGTGACTTGCAGGGTGGTGTGGATGATACACTCTCATTAACAGCCTATATCACTGCTGCACTCGTGGAGCTCCACCTGGAGAAGAACGTAAGTCACATTTGAACTCTTGTAGGGTTTGGGAGCATGATCCACCCATCGTTCCTCACAAGGTCTGTGGGTTCAGGGAATACTCAGATTGAGTTGGTGAAAGGCTCTGTCATGACACACCTTTGCACATGAATAATCTCAAAAAGAAAT
Organism: Netta rufina; assembly: GCF_964035555.1. Lineage (NCBI taxonomy): Eukaryota > Metazoa > Chordata > Aves > Anseriformes > Anatidae > Netta > Netta rufina. The sequence goes on from NC_140123.1 coordinate 127,011,590, forward strand.
TTTTGCCATGGTTAAGGTGTGTGGTCTGACTTGCAACAAGCAGAGCATTTGCCATTCCCAGATAATCTTAGGGGGAACAATAGTCTTTGAAAATGATGCAGGGCTTGCAGAAAAGATGTATCCGGGATACTGTAGTGTTATTGATACTATTTCAAAACAAAAATGTCCCAAATGAAATTTACAGTGTTTCTTTCTGATTCCTTCTGTTTCTTCTGATTCTTTTATCAGGATACAATGCTGGATAATGCTTTGCATTGCCTCAAGAATGTAACAATTGATGAGACCAATCTTTATGTCAAGGCCTTGATGGCTTATGTCTTCACATTGACTAAGGACATGGAGATGAGACAACAGCTCCTGGATAAGCTAGAGAAGGAAACTGGTAAGCTGTTGCCTTTTAGAAGAATGGGTTCAAGAGAGTGCGTTTAAGACCTGATATTGGTAGGATTTAATTATAGTGGATTGGGAAATTTAACTTTTCTTACATCGTTTTTTGTGTCAGAAAATGATAATTTATTGAAGCTGTGAAAGGTTTCTAGTATTCAGGAGAGAATTCTGGAGACAATTGGACCAAAGAGAAAATTTCTGTTCAAAAGGAACAGATGCAATCTACATTTAATTTGTGGGGTCAAAGTCTCACTTCACTTTAGGAAGAGTTGGCTTCAAATCTTGCCCCTATCATTGCTCAGCAATTCATACACAGTACAAGAAACCTCGCAGAGGCAACTTGCCTTACTATGTCTATTCAGCTGCTGGTTAAGACATTCAAGCCTTTTGACAGTTTCCACATTGCTGCTCTACTCAGCTCAGGGATCTTGGTTTTATGAATCTTTAGTTCAGTTCTTCCTTTTGTCTCTTTAACTTGCAAAGAACTGGACTTAGATCCCAAATAAAGATTCCAGGTAGGGTTTGAAATCACTTAAGCATATGCTGATATAGTTGGTAACAGCAGTACCTGACTTGGCTTAAGTTCTTCCCCATATCTCTTCATATGGCAGTATGGTGAACTACCCCAAGAACTGAAAAATAACAGAAGAAAAAGGAAGAGAGTATTTTTCAGCCACACCAGCTATCAGTGTAGTTCACTGCATATCCATTCAAGCTGCTGAGGTGGTTTAACAGGGTGGCAGGTGTGAGAACTGAAAGGAGTAGAATTGCACACACTGGAGCTACTACTGAAAAGGTACATATGGAATGAGTGACTGGAGCACACCCTCACTGATATTCAGTCAGCCTGATATTTCTAACTTACTGAGCACTTTGGAAAATATCCCCTTGAGAACTTAGGGCATGGAACACTACAAATTGCCTACGGGTCAAACAATAGTTTTCTTTGGTTCTTGCTTCCACTGATAATAGCTGGCAATGACATGCCAAGAACATTGGAGTTGTAAGTGAGGGAAAGTGTTTGTTAAACTTGTCTAAATATGTCTGTGTCCTGCCTGCTGAGTCTGAGGATGTGAGAGCAGCTACCAGCAGCAGCCAGTTTGTCTAATGGAGAATCCCTGCCTGAGAGGGCTACCTTCTGTTGGCTGGAGACATAACTTCCGTGGCTAGGTGACTGGGATTCTGTTATCTTCACTAGCAGGATTACAGTTGGATCTTGATGAGAAATTTGGTGCTTTTTAAAGAATCAAGGTTAATCTATAGGTTGTCTATGGCTGTATCTCACAGAGGCTTTCTACCATTTAACGAAAAATTGTTCTGCTTATGTCACCTTGGAAGTAACAAATCAAAAATGCCTCATGTGAAAACTTTCCACTGTGATAAGCATGATGAAGTAATACAAATCTTTAAAGTCCCTAAGCTAAATTATAAAGTCTTTATGCTGGTTTTATGCAAACAACTGTTTTTGTGATTCTTTTTTTCAAAAGTGAAGATTTGTTTTGAAAATAGACTTAGTACTTCAGGTTTCCACATATCTGCAGAAGATTTCTACAGCAGCACAATTAATCTAAACTCTTAGCTGAATTTTAGCTACCCTGTACCAATACCACAGCAAAGCTTTCAACCTGACTCAAACGCATTCAGCACCTGTAGGCTTGGACCACAGGTGGAAACCCACTAGTATCTCAAATTGTCCCAGCATATCCACTGTATAGGTAGGCTGCAACAAAATCAGCTGGGTAGTCTTGCTCCTCCAGTTGCCTGCCAGCAATTCACCCTCAAGGAGTGACCGATTATTGCAAAATAGATGCAACTGACTGCAGATAAGTCCTAGAGCTTCTCAGCTTGAAGAACCCTGTTAGATTATCCCAGGTAAGTGCAGAAACAGCAAAAATACTGTAGGATGGGAATAATTTGCATTGGGGACTTCTACAAGAGTGTAAAACTAGGTTCTAAGGCAAGAAATAGTTGTGTCTTCACGCCAGACCGAAAATGCCCTCAGGCTCTCAGAGTCAAGTCATGCATTCTACACCACTTAATGATCTTAATGAACTAGTCACTGTCCAGAATCCACCCTCCTCACAGCACATCACTGAGAAAGAAGTTCATGGGTGCAGAGCAAAAACCAATATGGCTCCCTCATCCTAGGTTGGGATGAGGGGAATTGGACCTGGTTCGTCACTGTCACCACTAACTGGACATAGCTTTCAATATACACAGAGCTCAATAAGACCAGGACGGCACTTTAAGCAAAAAGCCTGTGTTGAGAATCAATCAGTTCCAGAGGAACAGTTTCTTAGAAGAACTGATGAGGATTTGGGGCCATATATGCAGCCTGGATCTCCAGTGCTTTCAAAGGAAGAAATGCAGTCTAACGTAGCTAGATGGCCTTTCAGAGCACAAAAACAAACAAACAAACAAACAAACAACAACAACAACAAAACCACACACACACACACACACAAAAACAAACAAACAAAAAACAACAACAACAACAACAACAACAACAAAAACAGGAAGGAAGGATTGGCTTCTGCACTCTGAGGTGGTCCAGAAAGCTTCAGGCATTTCTGATGTTGTAAAGAAAGCTACCAGTCCTCCGGGGCTACTGGCACAGGATGAGCTAATGCTCATAGGTATCTAATGTTTTCCTCTTCCACATGCTTCTCCCTGCAACAGCAGAACATCTGACATCAGATTCCAGTAGTAAAGAATCTTCTTCTTCTATGATTGAGACGGTAGCCTACATCCTTCTGGCTCACATCTCCAACCCAGACTTGGCAGTCAATGAAAATACAGCGAGCAAGCTTGTGCACTGGCTCAGTGAACAAAGAAATGCCCGTGGGGGATTTGCTTCCACACAGGTAACAAGCTGGAGAAAGTTACGGGGGAAGGAGAGAGACTGTACCTGGAGAGATATGCATGTGTCTTGCATGTGCATATGTCTTGCATGTCACTCCAGATCCACCCTTTGAAGAGAGGCATACATGAGCCCTGTTTGGGAAGGGGAGTGCTGTGGGGAAGCCCTTCTTTTCTGTGGTGTAATTGGGATCACCCAACTCTGTGACTGCCAGTCCTAGGGCTCTGAAGCCACCCTTGCCAACTAACAGAAGTCATCCTGCTACCTATGCCCTTAGTGGCACAGTTGCATCACAGCATGATGCAGGGCCATGAGGTGTGTGGTTCTCCATGTAGTGCTTGGATTAGTGTGATGGATCTTGTACTGCATTGCTACATACCAAAGTGACTATCTTTCTATCTTCAGGACACAGTTGTGAGCCTGCAGGCACTGTCTCAGTATGCAGCCCTGTTTCCTCAAGAAATGAGAAATGTAAATGTGACAGTGAAAGGAAAGGAAGCTTCTCCGTTAGAGTTCCACGTGCACAGGAACAACAAGTTGGTCCTGCAACAGGCATCTCTTCTTGCAGTCCCAGGGACGTACACAGTACAGGCGACTGGCAGTGGCTGTGTGTATGTACAGGTGAGCATACAGAATGAACAGAGCTGTTAATTTTTTTCCACTGACCCTTTAAGTGAGGTTTGATTCTAAGTAGGTACTATTGCCTCAAGTTCTGAGAACTTGAGGAAGCTTGGCTTCTTTCTCTTTATGGGCAGGATTTTAGCTAATGTGCTTTCTCACAACTTAATTTTTTTTTCAGTAAAAATGAGACAGTGTTGTATTGAGTGAGGCCTTGGGTTGCAGATAGCTGAGCCTCCAAGCTGGGGGTTACACTTGACAGATGTATCAGACCCTATGTGCTGAACACAGCATATCTAAACAGAAAGCACAGCTGTAGCCAGCTGTGTTCATTGCTGGTTATTGATTTGTTAAAAGCTGGAAGCGCAGATAGGCCTTTGTCTCCTGCAGGGAAGCTCTGGGGCACTTCACAGGCATGTTTTCTCCTCCACCAGAGTACTCTCTACTATAACACCCCACCACCAAAAACAGAAGAGGCCTTTGTCCTGGATGTGCAAACAATACCAAGAGAATGTGATGGTGTTAGAAAACAGCTTGACATCCACATTTCTGTCAGGTATGGGGTTCCTTAAAGCTCTTCCTTCAGCAGAAAAAAAAACACCTAAATACCTCCTGTCTGTGGCAACAAACACCAGGGCAGACCCTTCTCCTCTATAGATTCCAAGTGTTGTCTGATAAAATGTTTGTATTCGTTACCTGGTGTGCAATGAGCCAATCCACACACTACCTCAAGATACTGTTTATTTCGGAATTGGGCAAGACTGGATACCAGGTGGTTTCCCACAAAGCTGGCACCCCTAAGGATTTTTCAAGCCACTCTTTATACAATCTCTTATCAATACATCTACAATCCCCCAGCCTCTGATTGGTTAGATAATTAGCAAACTGCCAATATGACAGATTCATTCTATATATCCTCAGAAAGGAAGGGTCCCTTGTTGAGGTGAGGTCTCCCAGCCTAGGGACATGGTTTTTACTATTACAATGAGGATAGTTCATGGATAGTTCACATTAGAATACTCCTAATTTTTGTTTTTCAGCCAACTATTCACATTACGTTGATTCGTGACATATTCAAGGGAATACATCAGGATGCTTCCCTCAAGAATGTCAACATAACATTCTTGCTGATTAGCATTTCCTCAGTTAAACATCCTTTAGACATCTCCAAGGCCTAGGTAATCTCGCCCTTTCCTCAAAGTACATATTTTATCTCTTTCACACAAAACAAAAGTTAACTATACACTGGTATCACAAGAAGATCATGAAGTGAGAGCTAAGGCCGGGGGAAGCAAGGGAAACACATTGGCAGTGGCTTGCATAATCACAGCAACCATCTCAGTCAGCTCAGCAGCTCCCAGAGCACTGGGAAAGCAAGAAAATGAGACCAGTCTGCTCCCTATCTGTAATATCACAGATAACTTCAATTTTTGTAGAGGGCAGTGTGAATATTAAGCATCATACATTTGCTGCACAATCTGTTTCCATATTGAGCAAGCAGATGGGGCATAGGACTTTTTCATTTCTCCTATTAGCTAGGCAAGCTGCTGTGCTTTCACATCACTGTAGAGCATACCAGAATTTGGACCATAGTCCATCACTGGAAATGCTGTGATGCCCTCTGCATCTAATGTGCTTCTCTCCTGCCTTTCTTCAGTTACATCGGGGACCGTGGGACCAGTAACATGGCCCTGGTGGAGGTGGAGATGCTGTCAGGGTTCATTGCTATGAAGAGGTCTGTGAATGCGGTAAGACTTTTTCCTCTGTCCTCCTCTGAAGATAAGATCTACTTTCCAGATGTAACTCAGCCAGAAATATCCAAACCTCTAAGAACTGCTGAAATACGGTAGCTACTGTGAGGTTATCTTAATATAAGATAACTAGATGAACCAAGTGCAGATATAGTGTACTATTTCACAAGGTAACTTTCTGCTTACTGAACTGATTGTGCAGTTTTGTCATGTCCAGTAGTGAAGGTCACGTATGAGGAAAGAAGTTAGAAACGAGCCAAAAAACACCTACTTAGAACCATTTGGGATGCACTGAAACTCCTCTCGGTTACCAGTGCTATTTTATTTGGAGGGATACTCCATAAATAATTGTTAAATCTCATTGAGTTGCTTAATGACTTGCTTCAGTGTTCCAGGAAATAGTTAAAAGATCCATCATATTTTCCTATTAAAGGGCTTTACCTTTTCTACAAGTGCTGAAAGTAGGATCACAGCTCAAGGACGTTAGTTCCAAACCTGAGAAAGTCTTTTCTAAGGCTCTGTGTGCTCCCAGCAAATATCAATGCCCTTATAGTTAGGAAATGCAGACCTTCCCTTATCTAGGCTAAGTGCCATAATTAGCAGTGGTACACTGACAAATATCAAAGTATGTGTGAAATAACAGGCAAGTCCAACGAGCTGATGCTAACCAAACATCTCTTGTCTTCCAACATAGCTGGAGAAGGTACTCTTTGTGAAAAAGACAGAGATAAAAACAGACAGAGTCACAATCTACTTGGAAGAGGTAAGGGGAAGACCACAGGGATCTGCTCATTCAAGTAGTATTCAAGCGCTACTACTGCAACAGCAGAACTTTGTCTTGGGTGTCTCATAGTAGCAGCAGCAGTGTTTTGTGTTGGGACTTTTAGAGATCAGAAATACAAATCTCTAGGCTGGTCAAGTAAGTCAAAATTTTGACAAAAGAGGAAGGGGCCGGGGGGGGAGAACATTTAAAGGTGAATAAAGAAATCTCTGATGCAGGGGGAATAAAGTTGGGATGCAGATGACTTTGAGACGGTCAGTGCATTTCTGATCCTTTCTGTTCTTCCCTCCAGCTGGATAAGACTTCTCTGAAGCTTAACATCTCAGTGGAACAAGATATTGAAGTACAGAACCTGAAACCAGCAACAGTGCATGTCTATGACTACTATAAGCCAGGTGAGATTTCAGTGGCATAGGCAGAGGGTCACTATCTTACCCCCCGCTCATATCCTTTATAACCCTTACTCAGTGCACTTCTTCCAGCAACTCTGAGCTTGGGTTTCCTCTGTACAGAATTTCTACATTCATGTTGCAGAATCATTTGCTTTTCTCTCCCTGTACATTTCTTGGGATGAGACTGATGGACACTGCCGTTATCTTTTGGTGTACATGTATTCAAAATTACAGTGTTTTTTGACTTGCTCTAACTTCAGGCTAGGTCTCTGAAGAAAGAAAACTTCTTTGTCAATTTAACAGGTCTTCTCCTTCTTCATAGCTCTCTTGAAAATATTTAGGAATTTGTTTAAAATCAGTGTAACGTGCTGCCACCCTGACCCATCGTAAGGCAGAATTTAGTTCTATGCTTTTCAGATACAGTGTAATAATCCTGCTACCCACTGGGTGCTGTCACATCTGAGAAGATATTAGGAAAATAATTTCTTATCCTTTAAAGCTCTAAATGAACTATTAGCACACACAAATCTTGGTGTTATTGTGAGCCACTCTCTGATTATTCCATGACCAGTATGAGGCGAAACAGCAGACATAACAATAAGAATTATTAAAAAAGAATATGAGAGCAAAATGTGAAAGGTAACACTGGAGATTTAGAAAGCTGCACTGTAGGTCTACATGTTGTATACTGATTTATTTATTTATTTATTTATTTATTTTTCCCCCTCCCACGCTATGTCAAGAGGAGGAGAATTCTTAATCCTGCCTTTACAGACCTAAATACTGTCACCTGATATGCTCTCTTTGCTATCCCATCCTCTACCAGAAGTTTTGTGCTTAATATGTACACTTTAAAAACTGTTATATGACAAGAGATTACCAACTATCAGTAAAAAATGAGGCTTCCAGGAAAGCCTACTGAAAGGTTCTCTGTTTAAAAAAACGTTCTTCTATTAGAAGGCATCACACTGTGTAATAGTACCTTTTATAGCTGGAGTGGACATGTGTGAAGGAAAATTCTAGAAATTTTTTGTTCCTGTATTCACAACCTGAAAAATTAAGGTAGTGGGATGGTTGTGTTAAAGAAAAAAGCTTGGCATTATCTTACCATGTAGTTCTGCAGCTCACCATACATTCTTTTTTTTTTTTGTTCCTACAGATGACCGCACAGCAAGAGAATACAATTCCCCTTGCAGTTCAGGTTAGTGTTAGTAGGCTTTCAAGATGGGAACAGATGAAATAGTAGGATCAGAAAACTGGCTGTAAGCAAGCAAAGCAGCCTGAAACCACCTCTGTTCTATATTTAATTCCATCAAGTGCTAGATGGACTGCACGTTGAATTGAAATCTACTGTATTAGTTGTGGACACTGATCTCAGTGTAGACCAGGGTCTGAACATACCATAGAGAGTTTAAAGGATCCATTTTTATTCCATTTCCATATATCCCTCACGTGTGCAGTCCTCACAGTATCCCAAATCTGAATGCAACTGGAAATGCCTATGTCAATGACAAAAATATGTTGCAATTCATTCCCTATGACCTCTTGGCCCTTTGACTTGTTCCTAAAAATTCATTACGCACTGTGTCTTTTCTTGTTCTTTCTTTCTGCAGATGTCTAGATGGATTCCTACCAGAACTCCATGGCTCTGGAACCAGCAATCTGAGTTTCCCACTTCCAAAAGGAAAACTTCATTGCTTTGGCTCTACTCTGTGTACTCTGCTGTACACACTTGTGTTCTGTTGGATGCACCCTGTTTCTTCTGATGCCCTAGTTTTTATGTGAAACATGACTTGACGTGCAGTACTTTAGGTTCAAGTGAAATAAAGTACACAGAACTTGAAAAGAATGCAGTGACTTGATAGTTGATGAAATCTGCACAGAGTTCAATGTCTGAAAAAGAAGAGAGAGAAACATTTCTTAGGTCATGATTACAAAATTTTCTTTTTGTTGTCATATTGGCTTAAGAATTCCTTTCCTCCCTGAGTCCCATCTCTGGGATACCTTTTCAAATGTTTTAACACAACATTGTGTTTGCAGTCAAACTCCAAGCAAAAAATGTAATTTTTAACCATGTTCTGGGGTTGCTACATGGCATCTTTCTTTCACAGCTGAAGAGTAAGAACAGGCAAAGGAAAGCCAAAGGAGAACTACTTTGCCAGATCTCCAGACAGTGTCCTATAAAGGGAGGCCATTAGGCCAAAATAATTCTCTCCAAATTCTCTATGTGTTGTGCAGACACTTGTTTGTCTCTAGTTCTTATGTCAAGCTGGAGTATTTTAGAAATTCCATAAGGGTGTGATCCTGCAGATCTCTCTTTCAGATCCAAATTCCATTTCTTGGGCTCCAGGATTTTCTCTCAATGCCAACCACTTTCAATGCTACAACCAGCTTGTAGTACCAGGACAACGGTAGTACTGCAGGATGGGATCAAGATCACAATTAAGACCCCGTGGCAAATACTGGTGAATAAGCAGAACTGCACCTGTCCTCAGACTCCTGAATAGGTCCTGAATAAGGAAGGTGAAGAGGGATGAGCACAGAACAATTCCATGCATAGTGTAGTTGGTGTCCTTTTCATTGTCATATCTCCCTCTGAATTGTAGTGGTTCCCTTTTTTTGCTTGCCTTTTTGCATACCCATGCATTGAACAATATATTCAGTGTTAACTACACCTTCTTTACTATCATCTCTTGTATTGTGCACCACTACTCAATGTCGATCTTTTTTGATAAACAATCTGAATTGACTGTCTATCTAGGAGTGATTTATGGAACTGTTTTCCTTTTCCCTCTCTCTTTCTCTCTCTCTCTCTCTCTCTCTTTTTTTTTTTTTTTTTTTTTTTTTTTTTTTTTTTTTTTAATGCAGGGCCAGTCACTCCCCATGTTGGAACTCTAATTTACATGACTTACTCCCACTTCCCACAGAATTAGTTTCAGTTTTCACATTTCAGGGAAATATAAAGTGAAGCAAGTCATGTGACCAGGGTTGTTTGGGGAAGTTCACTCTTTCCGTGAACTACTGTGCTGGGTCTGGCTGGGTCTGGCTTCTTTCCATAGTATTTTCTTCTCCTCCTCTTCTTCTGAGGAAAAGGAGTGAGAGAGCAGTTATGGTGGTTTAGCTGCCCTGTGAGGTAAATTTACCACATCACTACTTGGATAGTAAATCTGTTTTTTCTCCAACCACTCAGAGTATCTGCCCATAAAGCAGGCAGAGCCAGTCATTCTTCCCCTACTTGTTATTGTTCTGAGTTTTATTGTCCAGTAGGGAGAAGAAAAAAATAAAAATATAAATTCCACAAACATTTGGTGTGAGGCAGAAAACTTGAGAAAGTAATTTTTTTGGCAACTGATACAAAAAGAGGACACGGCTGAGCTCAAAAGGTCAAAAAAATGAACAAACTGCATGGGACCTCCAAGCAGCATTCCTCTAATATTGGCCCATCCTGGGAGTCAATAGGTACGGTCCGATGGTGCTCCTTTGCCACTGGATGGGAAAGGACAAGGGAGCAACGTGGGCAGCACAGACTCCCAGTTGCCTTCCTGGCAGGTTTCCTACTCTGGATATTTGGGCTGGACAGAGGAAGATTAGGTAGCATGGTGCTTTTACCTGGTTGAACTTCAGATAGGAAGTTTGTAAATAAAAATAGAAGATTGTAACACAATGCACTTGGTGTGCACATGTGCCAGGATCTCCTGCCCCTTAATAGACACATGTCAAGGGTCTATTTTTCACCTTCTGTCAAGTAACAGCCATGAAGTTACATCTGAGTAGAAACAAGCCTACCAAGACTCCTCTCCTAATAAAAAGTCTTGCTACCTTGCATCTGGGTGGGGTAGTTAAGTAAGGAAATGAAGTACATGAAATGTGAGTACAAAAAGATGTTTCCGGGCTGTGGTTTCATATCAGATTGGTGTTGTTCAGCTGCACATGAGAGGCTGAGGAAGTTGGTAAAACAGAGGGTTTGAAAAGGCCTGCTGCAAGCTTCCTTAAGATAGGAGTCTACAGTAGATGTCAGTGAAGTCTTTGCCTCTTGGAGCAAACACTGGGGACTGTGATAAGTGGCTAGTCTGTGCAGTAGTTGAGTGACCTGAAGCTTGCTCAGTTCTGCTGAGTGTAGAATAGGTGCTCCCTATTCTAGGTGATATCCATTAGAAACACCTTCCTGTGCCAGAAAGAAACTTTCAGTATGTATAAATGAAGGTGGGGTATGAATAACTGGCAGATGGCCAGGAGACTTCCTCTCATCACCTCACCACAGCAGCTTTCACAGTTTGGTTGCCCAGATGGCCTGGAGGCAGTTGAGAAACTTCCTATACCTCCTATAAAGTTCTGCTGCTTCAGACCGAGAAAAAAAAAAAAAAAAAAAAAGCCTGAAAAACACAATACAGCTAACAGGAAATCTGGTAAGTAGCATCTCAGCTACCAAGGGGTTTTTCTGAAAAGCAAAGCTCTTAAAAGGAGTGAGAAACAGCCCCCTTAAAAAGGAGAACTGTAAGCATGTGAGAGGGCCCTGAATAGATTCTGACCTTGTTAGGAAGCTCGTATCAAAAATAAAATCTATTTAAAATCTATACATGTAGAAGACAGTTGGCATGCTGAAGAGATAGGGATTTGCTGAAGCATTCATAAAGGTTTGGTGAGTGTGGCTTACTTGGACCTTTGTGGTTATCTGCCAGTTTCATTCAAATAGGGTTGAAAGACTGTACTGCTTCTAGTGAGTCAGAATAAATCACTAGGCTTTCACAGAATGTTTTCACAGAGTTTATTTTCTCTGAAATACACCCTAATAAAGAGGAGTTAGGACATAGGACAGGAGGGTTCTATGGTTTTCTGTATCCTGATACTTTGAACACCTACTTATGCTTAGAAAACACTTTGTCTCTAATCTTGATACAATATTCAGTAGGTATCTGGATACCTACTAGAAGTTGGGCTTCTTGCACACCCATAAAACCAAAAACACTGAGCTGTGTCAGAAAACAACCCTTCACTCTTCATAAAGGAGAATATTCAATGTCTATTTAGCATTTGGGACTTTCTGGTCACTACGTCTCCCTGTTGATCACTCTCTTGGCAAAATCTTCTTGGAAGCTTGGACACATGCCTTATTCCCTGGATACATGCATGTTACCATATACTCAACAGACACGTGCCAGTTTGGAGACAGAGCAATGTGCTTTGAATCTGCCTGCCTTGTTTTTCTGATTTTAGCAAAGTTTAGCACAACAGCAAAGAAATACAAAACTGCAGAGCTGTAGTTTGGAGTCGTAAGGCTTGTTATTAGGAAATGTTGTACAGTATACAGATTCTAAAGTTTATTCCAAGATTTCCTGCTTCCTTGTGAGGTGCACAATGGCTTAGATTTTTCTCTTGCAACTGCAGGGCAATGACAAGCTTTTTAAGTAGCTACCACTGAGAACTGTGTGAGACTACATGGATCCATCTCATGATTTGTAGTGTCTCTGTGCAAGGGAAGCATACTTTTAGACTTGCATGCAATGACTTGCTGTTATTTAATCTTATTCCATTAGTTACTTCTTACTAAACTCAAATAATGGCATCAAGGTGTATCAACCCACAGGTAAGGCCAAAACATCTGTCAAGATATCAGCCCACAGATAAAACCAAGATATCCAATAGATTAATATTTCTTAAGCTTTCATCAATAGATATAATTTTTTTTTTTAAGTATGCCTGGATTTCCTTTGTTAACCTGTTTTGATTTACTTTAAGGGTAAAGGCCTTGGAATGTGGCTTACCTTTGACATTCGGAGGCTTCTTTCCTGAGAAAAGTCACAATTTGTGACTTCATGTGTTGTACCTTTTCACAGATGATGTCTCATAGTGGGCCTATTCCCACTCTAACTAGAGGGTCATGCAATTTAAGTGGTATGATATGCTGACAAACAATTAAATTCATACAGTCTTGATGGCCAGGCCCAGTAACATCTGGAAGTATACTGGTATGTATCAGCTTTTGCTTGTTGATCTGCTTTTCCTTTCATCTGTAGTTCACAATTTAAAGGCAGGGGAGAGGTGAAGCCTGCCTTCAGGGTACGGCAGGTAACTGCCCCTTGGTGTTGGCTCCTTAGACACAGACAAAGCATTCCGATCTTCCCCTTATGTTTTCCAACATCCCAATCACTGCAGGGAGCAGAAAGGTGATTTGGCATGCATTGGCCTGTTTTGTTGTTGATGTTTTTGTCTTGAGGGATGGGAAACAAAGATGAGGGGATTTGAGGTTTTGGCCTCTGTACTATCTCAGCTCACAAACATGGAGAACCCTTGTCATGGTAGGAAGTGCAGATTCACACTAGGATTGGTTAAACAGGAAACAAACTATAGGGTATATAGGGTAAGGAAGGGAGAGATGATACTATATAAAGACTTATAAGAAATGCAAAGCTGGAGAAGTAGGAGGACAGAAGCCAGAACAGCCCACTGAGTCTCTGCTCAGAGAGAGGACAAAATGGCAGCTACACCCTGGCATGGGTAGGATCATCTGACCACCTTCTTCCTTCTGGAGATGGTGTTGGGACAGATTTGCCAGGGCTAGCAGGAAGCTGATGAAGAGTTCCAGTGACATTATGAGGGTGTGGATGGGCTGGTCTATGTGCGGGAAGGCATGGATACCAACAGAGATCTGGGCAGCTTGCAAGAGGTACAAGGTGGGAATATATTTGTCTTTGAGGCTTATCAGACAAGACTGCCAGCTGGAAGAAATGGGGATGAAAGGGTTGTGAGTTTGGCTAAGTAGAGAAAAGAAGCAGTGCTACCTCACCTAGTTGGGTCTCTCACACAAGCTGCAGGAAGCCTGTTTGTAATGAGTAGACAAAATAACTACCTCTTCCTTCTCAGAAACCTACTTGCATTTTTCCAAATGTGAATGTTGTGGAAACCGACATTCAGGCCGCATCTTGCAGGAAGGCAGTTATATCTGGAACTCTCAAACTCTTCCTGACTCACACCAACAGCCCTATATAGGAGAAAGGATCAATGAGTCCTTTATCATCTTAGAAACCCATCCTAAAAGAGGTGAGGTAGGTGAAAAGTGCTTGCAGTAAACTGACTGTCCAGACACACTGTGACTCCCACATGTAAGCCATGTTTTATAAGAAGCCATTATTAGGTACAGTTGTGTACACTTTGATTCTCATATCCAGTAATGATGGTCAGCAAGTTTTCATGATAATTACAGCACTGGAATGCCTAGTAAACCTAGCTTTCCTCTCATATCCTGTATGATGTGGAAGTACTGCCATCTGGCTAGAGCACTCACCAATCTACTCAAATATCCTCTTGAGAGTAGTCTTGGAGACACTGCAAGCTCCCACAAATTGGAACCAGAGCCAAACTAGGTAGGTGGAATAATGCTGTTATTTTTGCCACTACAGCAGAGTGTGGAGTACAACAGTTCTTTGAGGAGGTGGATAAATCACACATAGTCTGCATCAAGCTCACTGCCATTACTGTAGTACATGTATATAACAGGATCTAGCTATTACCGGACTAGCTTTGGTGCATGTGAACTACAATCATAGCAGTAAATGCAGTGTAGACTTAGCCCACTTATTCCAGGTTTACTGGGATGTGTCACGTCAACCTGTTTTCTGAACAGGAAGGCATCCCAGCCTTGGAGGTCAGTCTGAATCAGACTTCTCTCTCCCCTTGCATTCTCCATGCTATTGATCCGACTCTTGACAACTGAAGCTGAACACCATTACAAGCTGTCACGTTCCCTGAAAGTGCATATGAAAACTCCAGACTTCCCCATCACAAGAGAAAGGGTTTTCGATTTGAGGTGTCTGAAGTTGATTGCAGACTGCAGTGAATACTGGCAGACTGAAGTGAGTAAATAAGTATGGGTAAGGGAAAGAAGGCAAATACGGATACATAGGCTAGATGCCCATTTGTATGTTTGTACTGTATGATTCTGTACAGTACAGTATGCAGACGTATCTTTATGCAACGCGTAAATGCTGTTTACTTGCCTTTATATAAAGTTCCTTTGCAACCACTGTCTCCCTGATATTTTTTTTTTTTTTAAAGTGAACCAGAAGGTGCACTTCTCCTGTAGGACCACTAAGTGTCACCATCACTCCATAGCTTGCTCTGCAAGATGACGTTTCTCCAGCAAAATTCCTTTGCTGAAATAGGTTGGGATGTTGTAACTTGCTGAGAAGCTCGGGGTGGGGAAGGTCGGCACCTAAAATGTGAGAAAGCGATGCTGCCGATGACATGAATCCTGGATTATATTTAGGCATAGTGCTAGACAGGTTTCCAGCCAGTTCTTACCAGCCAGTTTCATGAAGTGTAGTGTGAGCCTCAATGAGAATAATTTAAAGATGGAACAAGTGCTTTATGAGGAGATACTAGAAAGGCTGTGATTCTATCATCTGATGAGCAGAATTTGGTGAGCAGATGGGGGATCGAGATCTACAAAAATAAAGAAGGCAGTGTATAAAAAGAATAGAAAACTGTTCTTAAGCAAAAAAAAAAAAAAAAAAAAAAAAAAAAAGATCTGCTTTCTTCAGTTCTGTCCATGATAGAACTGGGGGCATACGCTAAAACTGCTCAGTTTTTAGTTTTTAGGTGCTCAGTTTAAAACAAAGTACTTTACAATATAAGAACATGCAGCTATGGGAGTTGTAGGAGCAGGCAATATTGGCAGGTTCACAGGGCATGTAGACAAACTAATGGAAAACCAATCTATAAAGACACCAAAGGGAACAGGTAGTGATATATTCTCGAAGATCCCTACTATCCTGCTTAGTTGTGAGAATAGAACAAGGAGAATGGACTGTAGATACTGGCCAGGTACACCTGCTATCCCTAAAAAGTATTAAGTGCAGCTGAATCTGGTGGATTGAAAGATCCGGAGGCTTCCTTCCTTCCTGGACCAATGAATGGGAACATCATGCGTGTTTGAATTCCCACCAGTAGCAGAGTGGTGTGCAAATTCACAACAAGCATGACACAAGTTTAATACAGACAGGAGACAGTACTTTAAAGACACTCTACATAAACACAGCATGAATAGCCTGGTCTTGTTTCTAAGGATCAGTGGTCAGAGAAGCTTTCCTTCATAGACCTCTCTTGGGTTTTTGTCTCTCAAACCATTCACCCTACTTGCGGGCTAAAAGACTTGTAAGTTTATTAGTGTGTTACACACATGCACACAAAAGAGCACAGTCACACAGGAAATAACTGAAATGGTTTATTAAAAATATAGTACAGGCTGATGATCAGGTGCAAAACTTGTTCAGACCAGTGCACTGACCAGAAGCTTCTTACATAATTAGCAGCTTAGTTTACTGCTCTATGCATTTTCTCATGTGTGTTCATCTCTGACCCATCCTGTTCCCCCCATTTCCCTGCCTGTAATTATCCCAAACATACGGCTATAGTCCTGCAAATCATCAAATTCTCTTGTTCAGTTGCAAAATCCCTCTCCTCAGAGCATCCCATGGTAAGTCGTAATGCCTCTTTATTGCAGGAGTTCCCCTTTGTTTGCACAGATTCCAGAAAGAGTTTCTTCCCTTGAATCACCTTTAGTGGGTTTTGCAACAGGGACAAATGGCTTAGCCCTTGAGGCTTTTAGGAGTGGTTGATTCACAGGGATTAAGTTGGCTGAGTTCCCCGCCTTGTCATTGTTCCTTTGATCACTATCTGACCTTTATTTAAATAAATAAAAAAAATAAATAAATCAGTCAGATACTTTTCCATCTGAAAGAAAAAAGAACCCCAAGCATTTGGAGGAAGAAGCCTAAGCACCTTCCTGTATGGTGTGTTTTTCAGTTTTTCAGGCAGCAGTAAATGCCATTTTGATTCTAAATCAATGGGATCGACTTTGGTCCTAAATCACTGATCTCCTGTGAAATGATAGTCCAGGACTTGGACTACTGAATCAGATGCAGTGTTCTTGCAACACGAGGATCAAACTTGTTGCTTATGGGATTTATTATGCTCCTTGTACATGCAGGTGAAGTGAGGTTCCTTTCTGCTTTTCTTTTGTTTCTTCCCCCTCTGCGCTGGTCCACAGCCAGTCGTCCTTAGAGGAGACTCAGCAGCTCTGGTAGAGATGAGACACTAGCCTGACATAATAGGGAGTTTCTCCTGATGTTAGAAAGAATCCCTCTTGAAAAACAGTGCTATTGCTACAAATGAGTAGGAGTTTACCCTAATCGACCACCTCCCTAAGACAGGTAATCGACAGCAGAACTGATGTTCTTCATCAGTACTGAAGTGAAGCAAGGCTACAAAGTGCCTGTACCGCCTAGCTTCGCTCTTCATGGCTAAGTGTGGTCATTAAACCCTGGCACTTGTTTTTTTTTACACTCTTTTCACGTGTGTTTCCACTGTGTGCACGTTATCCAGGCAGCAAAGCGGCGGCACCACTGTCCCTGGGGGTGTTCAAGGAGAGGCTGGACGTGGTGCTTGGGGACAGGGTTTGGTGGGGGACATTGGTGGCAGGGGAATGGTTGGAGTGGGTGATCTGGGAGGGCTTTTCCAGCCTTGATGGCAGCGTGCTTGTAACCATGGCGGGCACAGGGATCGTGGCCGTGCCCTGTGCCCACCGGCACGTTCCCCAGGGGGCAACGCAGCCATTCCGCCCCCGGCCTCCAGCGGCGC
Organism: Netta rufina; assembly: GCF_964035555.1. Lineage (NCBI taxonomy): Eukaryota > Metazoa > Chordata > Aves > Anseriformes > Anatidae > Netta > Netta rufina. The sequence continues at coordinate 127,029,014 of NC_140123.1, forward strand.
CGAGGCCTCAGGCCTGGACCCCAGGCCCCGCCAGGTCGCCATGGCAACCGCAAAGCGGCGGGGGGGGGGGGGGGGGGGGGGAGAGGGCGCCATCACGTGCCCGGAAGCGCCCCGAAGGGCGGAAGTGACGGAGCGGGGGGGAACCCCGAAGAGAAAAATTTTTTAAAAAAAAGGAAAAAAAAAAAAAAAAAGAAGAAAAAAAGGAGAGGGGGCGGAGCCTAACGGAGCCACGCCCCCTCCAGCCCCCAGCGGCCAAGCGGGGCCCCCGGGGCCGGGGCCGGGGCCGCGGCGGCGAGGTAACGCCCCGCCCCCCCCCGGAGCCCTCCCTCCCCCGGCACACGGGGGCCCCGCGCCCCGCCCCGCCCCGCCCCGCCCCGCCCCGCCCTGCCCGGCCCGGCGGGGCTCGGCCCGGCTGCCCGCGCTCGGGGGGGGCGTGCCCAGAGCAGCCGAGCCCGGCCGGGCGCTGCGGTAAGGAGGCGGCGGCGGCGGCGGCGGCAGGGAGAGGAGGGAAGGCAGGGAAGGGAGGTGTGGGGGAGGCCGGGCCCCGAGCTGACAGCGCCCGCGGGGCGGCCATTGTGCGCCCTGCCCCGCTCCGCCGGGCGAGGGGCAGCCTCGCCTCGCCTCGCCTCGCCTCGCCCCGCCGCTGCCCGGCGCTTTGTGCAGGGCCGTGCAGCAGCAGCGGCAGCAGCAGCAGCAGCAGCAGGTGGCCGTGCCCCCGCCGTGCCGCAGCGCCCTGAGGGGGCCGTGGAGGAGGGGGCCCCGCTGGTGGGGGTGTAGGCGTGGGGCTGGCTGCGGAGCCGGGTGGGAGGGGAGCGGGCGCTCTGCAGGAGGGCGGGGGGGGAGCGAGGAAAAGTTTGGTGCCGCCGCTGGTAGGGCCGGGGAAACGAGCCCCGAGCCGGCTCCGCTGCTGTGCGGGGCGCTTTGTGCTGCCCCGGGTCTGCCCTCTTTTGCAGGGGGTCCGGCAGTGGTGTTGGGAAGGTGAGCTGCTGAGCTCAGGCTGCTGGAAAATGCATCGCTTAAGTGCCTTTGGTGGGTCGCTCATGGCACGGGGCAGCGTCCAGGGATCTGACAGCACAGCGGTCACCGGGCTGGCACCCGGAAAGGTGCTGGAAGGTGTGCGTGGAGGGGGCCAAGCCTGGGATACTTGGCGTGGAAATAACCCGACCCAGATGCAGGCTGACACCAATGTGGAATTGCATCCCTGGGTGTACTTTCCTGGTGGCAGCGGAGCCTGGCTCCCCATTTTTGAGTTTGGGAAGGGTTTTGTGGATAATCCTGCTTGTTACAAGTGGTGTAAATCCTTACTGGCCTTCTGCAAAGGGAGAGCGTGCCTCTCCATCCATGTCCCCAGAAGAGGCACCTAAATGCTTGTTGATGCTTTTCATCCCAGAGGCACCGTTGTTCCAGTAGGGTTCCAGGTTTGTGCCAGCTCCTGTTTTTAGGAAGCTCTAGACCAATGTCAAACTCCAAAACATTGGTAATCTTAGGACAGATGCTGTTGTATATGGAGGAAATACAGGCTGGTGGAGCAGAGCACCAACTTGGAAGCCAGGTTTCTCCTCCTGGTACGCTGAGAGTAAGGTCATACGTGAAGCTGGACAAACAGCGTGCTGAGTTGCCTTCTCTTCCACCTGACTGGCAGCTGAATTAGCTCACCTGTGAGCCCACAGCTCACTGATCTGACTGAAAATGATGATTAGGGTAGTTTTTCTGTAAAGTTAACAAGTTAAATCAACTGGTGGAAGGGTCTAGTGAGTGCTGGAAGTAAGGTAATTTTCTCCTGCTTGTAGCTGAACTACTGGATAACTTGATGTAATGTGTACAGCTTTGCTCCAAGTTGCATTTTAATCCCATTTGAAGTATTTCATATATTTACATCAGTTCCTTTCTCTGAAAATCTCTGTGTTCTCTCCCTTTTCAGATGCTTTAGGCTTCATCTACTTTTTTTGGTGCTGCCCCCTGGGGAGCATCTTGTGTTCTGGGTATTGATCGACTGCCTCTAACTATAACAGAGTTGTGGGTGAAGACAGTAGTGGCCAGTTGAGAGAGTGTGTTTTAGCTGAGGAAAAGATGACTGGGTGTTACCTGCCCATGGTCAGTGCTGGAGCAGATACAGGACTGTAGTATTGCATTAGCAATAGATGCCTAGGCAGGAGATGCCTAGGCAGGACTCAAGGGCAGAGGTGTAAAGATTCGTGGGGAAGCCAGGACTGGAGCAACATCTGCGTGCTGGTCGGTGACAGAATTTTTCAGATTTCGAGGAGAAGGTTTGGAACAGTGGATGCCTGATACAATCAGCCGTCCACAGCTATTAATGTTGATGCTCTTGTCCCGCTTCAAAGTTGTCTGCTCTTAGCGCCATTCAGGAGTTTAGAAACTTGTCTGGTAGAGACTATTGGTGCACTTCCTTGTATGCTGTGCTGCTCTGTTTGTTTACTGACCTGGAAGAAGTTGCCTTTGGTGTGGGCTGTGAAGCTTGAAAACTCTGGGTTTGAAAAGGTCTAAATACAGGGGCTGTGCTGATGCTATGGGATCTTCCATCAGTGATACACAGACTATCAGAAGCTTTTTTTTTTTTTTTTTTTTTTTAAGCCTTATGCAAATTATATCCTTCTGAAAAGACACTTTTTTCAGTAGAATTCTGTTTGTGTCTAACCACTTTTGTACATTTCCTGTTCTCACTCTACCTCCTACCATTACTCCCGGTATAGCCCATCTTTCTTGCTACACGAAGGCTCCCTGATCATCCCAATACATTACTTTTCTGCTAAGCACTTTTTTCAGTCTTTCTTCTCCTCCTCTTGGCTGATGGATGCCTTCTCCAGGCCTTCTTTAGTTCTGCAGTTCACCGCAACTCATCTTTCTGTCCCTGGAATATCTCTCTGGCTCTGTATGACCTCTGTGGTGTGCTTCCCCTCATAAGTATTGCTTGTGATGCCTTCGTCCACCCTGCTTCTGGCTCCACTCTTCCTTAAACCAACTTGCCACCCCAGATACCAGCTTCCAGTCTGATATTTGAGTTACGGTCTGTCAGGAACAAGGAGTAGCGGGAAGTGCATGTGATCAGAGAAAGAAAGAGACAATTACGGATCGGGGGCCAAACTGGGAGAAAGGACTGAGTTGGTGTATCTGCAGGGCAGCGGAGTTGTGGAATAATTACACCTCTCAGGAGGCTGCAGGAAGAGGTGCTGAGAAGCTGTGGAAGTACAGTGGGAGACTGGAAGTACAGTTAATTCACCTGAGTTCACTAGCCTCGAAGCAGAGGTGATCAGGTCTGTAACCAAGTGGTTGTCTGAACGAGCTGCAGCTGCTGCTTCGCTCTGCTGCCTGTTTAAGAGCTCAGGATGCTGTAGTGTCCGATTGTAGCATGGCAATAAAAATACGAGGATGTGTGTGTCACATTTCAGACTGTGGTAACAGAAGACTTAAACTGTGAGTATTTTTGGGTTATTTTGGCTCTGAGCACCCCCAGCCCCCTTTGATGTAGCAAAGCTGTGGAAGAAGCCTGGTACTGGGATATTCGAGTAAAAAAAAAGCTGTGTAATGCAGTGAAATACAGTTTGGCTCTTTCTCTAGCCTGACTTAGTTTCCAAATCTTTCGATTTAGATCTGGAGTTGATCCCAGCCTGAGCTCCCAGGATCCTGTCACCATGGAGACTGAAAGTGAGCAGAACTCCGGCTCCAGCAGCGGCAGCTCCAGTTCTGGAGGAAGCACCCGTCCTCAGATATCACAGATGTCTCTGTATGAGCGACAGGCTGTGCAGGTAGGACACTGCTGCGTTCTGGGATTGAGTGTGCAATAGCCGAAGGGTGTTGAGCCCTTTCATGTCTGTCTGGGTTGTCATGTGTCAAGGTGGGAGCATGCTGGGAGGAGTACAGGGATCCAGATGTGCAGGGATGGGAGTAGGAAAGCCAAGGCACAGATGGAACTGAGCTTGGCAAGGGATGCAGGGAATAACAGGAAGGGATTCTGTAGGTACTTTGCTCAGAAAAGAAAGACCAAGGAGAGTGTTCCCCTCTGATAAATGAGAAGGGTGAACTGGTAATAACAGACATGGAGAAGGCTGAGGTACTCAGCAACTTCTTTGTCTCAGTCTTCACTGCCAGTCAGGCTTCACATGTCTCCCATTTCCCTGAACCTGTAGATAAGGGCTGGGGAGAAAATTCCCTCCCACAAGCGAAGAGCACCTGGGCCAGGGCAGTCCTGGTTGTGAGCACGGACTGGGAGAAAAATACAACGAGAGCAGCCCTGCAGAGAAGGACTTGGGGATTCTGGTAGATGAAAAGCTCAACGTGATCCAGCAGTGTGCGCTTGCAGCCCAGAAGGCCAACTGCATCCTGAGCTGCATCAACAGAGGAGTGGCCAGCGGGTGGAGGGAGGTGATCGTCATCCTCTGCTCTGCCTTTGTGAGGCCCTGCCTAGAGTGCTGTGTCCAGGTCTGGGGCCCCCAGCACAAGAAGGGTGTGGAGCTGTTAGAATGAGTCTGGAAGAGGGTCACAAAGATGATCTGAGGAATGGAGCACCTCTCCTATGAAGAAAGGCTGAGAGAACTGGGGCTGTTCAGCCTGGAGAAGAGAAGGCTCTGGGGTGACCTCATTTCAGCTTTCCAGTACTCAAAGGGGGCTTATAAAGAAGATGGAGAGCAACTTTCTGCATGGGCAGATAATGACAGGACAAGGGGGAATGGTTTTAAACTAAAAGAGGGGAGAGTGACAGTAGAGGTTAGGAGGAAATTCTTCTTTCAGGGGGTGGTGAGGCACTGGAACAGGTTGCGCAGAGAGGCTGTGGATGCCCCATCCCTGGAGGTGTTCAAGGCCAGGCTGGATGAGGCCTTGTGCAGCCTGATCTAGTGGAAGGTGTCCCTGCCTATGGCGGGGTGGGTGGAGTTAGATGATCTTTAAGGTCCCTTCCAACCTGAGCTGTTCTATGATTCTGTGATACGCTTGAAGAGCTGTCCTGTTTTGGGATTTAGGAATTATTGTATTAGGCCTGATCTTTACTTCCCGTAGTCTGGTGCTCTGCATTGTCTTTGGTAAGCTGCTCCTCCAGTGTCCAGCCTTTTAGATTTAGTCAGTACTCGGATTTTAGCTCTGCTGTCCTAATGCAAGTCATTCTGTTTATCGTGCCATTTCCTCTATATAGTCTGTATGGTGTATATACATACTATGCTGGAACACTTGTCTGTCTACTAAAGCACAAATTGCCAAATTCCTGGAGTTTTTAAAAGTTTTTTAAAGTATGTTTCCTGCTGTCCTGGAATATGTCTGTGATTCAGTCTGTTACCAGTTTGTAGCTTCTTTACCTGTTCTGTTATACTAATCTGATGGCTTTGCTTTTTTTTTTTTTTTTTGCTTTTTTTTTTTTTTTTTGTGGGGATGAGATATGGTCCCAAGGCTCTTATTTCTTCATTTCTCTCTGATCACATTTCAAGGGCATACTGTTTTTTAACAATTGGGTTTTCCTCTTTCTCTAGGCTCTTCAAGCACTCCAGAGACAGCCCAATGCCGCTCAGTACTTTCATCAGTTTATGCTCCAGCAGCAGCTTAACAGTGCCCAGCTTCACAGCTTGGCTGCTGTCCAGCAGGTGAGTTAAAAGGGGGCAGAAGGTGAGGAACTGGATGATTCTTTACTTGCACTCTGACTTACATACCAAGGTCCTGATCTGCGATTAGACAAGTGGTACCTAATTGTACTACTTGCAACGTGTTAAACACATTGTTTGAATGTAATATAAACAGCTAGTAAACTGGAAGCTTGATGGAGAGATTTGTTTAGTTTTCAGGTACAAAAAGGGAAAGATAAAATATAGCATCCCATAAGGGAATTTGCACATTGGAGGCATGTGACTAGCTACTGTACCTCCATTAAATGAAAGGTGGGTGTTTACATCACCAGTGAATGCAGTAGTGTTTTAAAACAGTCTTAAATAAAGCGATAGATTGTTATTTCTCTGAGAATAAATGTAGTTCTGTGTGTGTGAAATTTCATGTGGTATCCTCTGAGTTTTTCTCTCTTGAAACTTACTATCACGTGGTTTCTTTTCCAGTTACTAGCAAGAAGGATCTGGGGTAAATCTCCTCCATGAAGAAGGGTTTCTTTAATTGAGCTTGTTGAGATGATATATCCTGCATAAATGAACTTTTTTTTTTAATTTAACGACTTTGCTCACTTGAACTGATGACAAATTCTGATGAGATGAATTATAGGTGATGTGACAGTACACTTTTGTCTATGTAACAATATCTCCATCAGTAGCTGTGCTTCTTGGCTTTTAGTCCAGGTTTTAGTTGTTTTCAAATCCCTACTTGCAGTTTTATAGCACAGAGCACATAGAATCCTCTCACCAGTATTATGTGAATCTTAGTTGTAAAACCAACTAAACGTGTACAGTGTGCTTGCCATGGGATCATTGTAGAAAAGGAAAAAAAAAAAATCTGTTTACCTTTCTCTGCCAGCTGAATGTGCTGTAATCTGAAATTTGTAACTTGCAGTACTATCATTGCATTGTTACTAATCTGTATGACTAGCTCAGCAAATTGGTGATATTTCAGGGGATGTCTGGGCATTAACAGAGTGGACTGGAGCATCAGGATGAGGAGTTGCAGTGTGTAGCATGACAAACTGGGGCAACATTCTTGGGAATGGGAGAAGATGATGATGATGGTATTTAGTGTTCTTACAAAACCAAATATTTGGGCTGGATAAAAAAAAAGTTTTTTTCAGGTACTCATTCCTCTGTCAATCTCTCTTGCAGGCTACAATTGCAGCCAGCAGACAAGCCAGCTCCCCCAACACCAGCACCCCACAACAGACTACCACCACCCAGGCCTCTGTAAGTGATTACACAGATCAAAGCCTTTGCCCACACCCTGCTCCCCTCTGCCCTTGTTCTTACTCTTCTTTGTCTTTTAGGAAGGCAGGCAGCCAGGGAAACACAGCTTCTAGGAATGCTGGGAATCCACAAGATACAGACAACTTGAGGATTTGGGGTGCTGTCATTATTGGTTGGGGTTGAGGAGCCCCAAAAAGGTTTCTGAGTGGGATAGGCTTCTTAGCTGGAAAGATAGAAAATATCTTTTTCCTGAGGCTTTGGGGATATGTTTTCTTGGTTTAGGAGAAGATCAGGATTTATAAGAAGGAGGAGTTGTGAGCAGCTTGGAAGGGGATGCTCTTTTGTTTCGAGGTAGCTCGTTGAATGAGAGGAAGTACGATTTTATAGCGGGTATTGGGGAACTGGGATTTGTTCAAAGAGTATAGGTGAGTTGTTAAGGCAGATTACATTATGATTTTTTTTCCCCCTTTACTTGAGAAGCTGGAGAAAATCTATTTTTAGTTCTCTTTTGGATCTCTTATTGAAGTTGCAAAGTAGCAGTGATACTCAGGCTCATCATACAAATGAGGTTAGCATCCAAGATTTTGGCTAGTTCAGATCACATAGCCTCTTAAGGCTAGAATTTCCTTCTTTATTCTTGGACCCCTGCGGGATACAGGGAAAAACTGTGAAATATTTGTTCTGGCTGTACCCCAGTAAGTGAAACTTTACTTCTTTCTTTGCCCCCATCTCTTACATGATTTTTGTCTTTTTTTTTTTTTTTTTTTTTCTGTTTTAAGATCAACCTAGCCACCACATCAGCTGCTCAGCTGATTAGTCGCTCACAGAGTGTGAGTTCCCCCAGTGCCACAACTCTGACGCAGTCTGTGCTCCTTGGGAATACCACCTCACCACCTCTCAACCAGTCACAGGCCCAGATGTACCTCCGGGTAAGGGATAAGTACACAAAATGTGTCCTGACCATAAACCCCACTTTCTAGACACTCCAGTGTTTCACTGTTTGGGACTACCGACTACTCAGGGCTAACTCCAACTCTAAGAGTGATATGATATGTTTTAAATTCAGATGAGGAACTCTTATCCCTGAAACCACATTTGACTTTGGGCTCAGCTTTTGAGGGTAAATTAGCTTTGTACTGTGTATTGAAATTCTTAAGAACTATGTTTGTCTCTGCTCTGCATAGATGTTAAAGATCCCATGGCACTTCTCAGTAGAGCATAAATGTGAAACATATATCCTAGACTGGAGTAGAACTGGCAGAAATAAAGCTGCTCTTCTTGTTGATTGCTGGAACAGATATATGGTAAATTACTCCCTTCAGTCACTGCACACAGGGATGTAAGTCAGGATTCAAGTAGGTCTAGGAACGTAAATCAACTGGAACAAATTTCTCATCCTTTTGATTAGTATGAAGTGCTGCTGTATGGAAAACAGACGACTATAATCTATCTGGAGTTTGGTTACCTACTTGAAAAATATGTTCTGTGTCTCAGTTGGCTTTACAGTTTGTAATCCTCTGTTCAAACAGCCCTGGTCTTGGGTGTATGTCTTTTATCACTGTTTCTCAACCGGTCCTGAATATACATTTCAAAATTAAATTATACACAAGTATTTTAGCTGGTCCTGGGCAGCTTGTGGGAGTTGCCCCAGGCCCATATTTAACAGAAGACTGCTTGTTTCCAGAAGGAAACTGTTTCCTGCTCTTGAGGGTTATGTTACAGTGCAGCGTGGGGAAGGGTGGCTGGGGGGGATGCCGTGTACAACACTGCAGCCTCGTGTTGCTTTGTAATCTGCTTGTGGTTCGCTGTCTGTCTTTCTCTCTTCCCCTCTGTTCCTTTCATTCCACATCACCTGACCCATCCCCAACAGCCACAGCTGGGGAACCTGTTGCAGGTAAACCGGACCTTGGGCCGCAATGTGCCTCTTGCCTCCCAACTCATCCTGATGCCTAATGGGGCCGTGGCTGCTGTCCAGCAGGAGGTACCACCCACCCAGTCTCCTGGGGTCCATGCAGACACAGACCAGGTCAGTGACACCCCCTCCCAGAGCCCTTCCCGTCCCCTGTACACAACCTGCACCCTGGTCCTTGTCTCCAGCCTCCTCTGCCTGCACAGAAGATTTGCTCTGTTTTGTCTCCATTCCGTGTCCCTGTAACTATTGCAGGCAAGAGATACTGCTCTCTCTTGCCATCATTTCCCGGTGTTTGCTTTCTGCCTCCAGAGACTGGATTCATTTCTGATTAAAATTTCTGGGATGAGACATGGGCTGGATCAATCATGTTTTCACAGCTTTTTAGTTGTCCTTGTGTGAAGGGAACTGTTGAGTTCTGTGTCCATTTTTCAGTGAGACATTCACTCTACAATGAAGAGTCTTTGTCAGCAATAGTGTTCCTTAACCCGGGCAGTTTGTTGTAAAAATGCCAGTGACTGAACATGCCGCAAGGTCTTAGCTCCTGCACTCAGCTGTAAATCTTTCTCTGGGTCAGAGAGCTGCAGTGGCTTCCCATTTTCGTGGTCCTAACCTAGTCATTCTTGGGATTTCCAGTTACTTCATATTTGTCTTTTCTGGAGCCCTTTCTTTGTGGCAAAGTTAGCCACAATTGAACTTGAAGATAATGCTGCATTTGGAGGGGGATTAAATACTGAGGATGGTAGCACTGAAATGCAGAGGAACTGGTGAAATCAGCAAGGCTGCAGGCCTCCTGAATGGAAAGCACTGTACGGATAGAGGAGGCAAGTGGCACAAAAACTGTGAAGGAATTACTGGTCTTTAAAGGGGTATCTCAGTACTTTTACAGCCATGCTAACGTGGATCCTAGCAATGCGAGGACAAGGCAGACAGGTCTGGAGGCTGTCCCGTGCCTCAGAAAGAATGGTGTTTTCCTCAAGTGCTGTTCAGAAAGTGCCACGAGATCTTTAACTTCCATCAGAGATGGGGCAGAAGGCAGTTCAGGTTAATATGTTTTCTGCTGAGGGTTGCACCTGAGCCTCGCCCTATGGTATGAGCCAGCTCCCCACGTTAGACTTACAGCATTGGCTTGGCCTGCATCCCAGCAGAGAATATTGCTGATGCATTCTCTTGTTCTGTACCTCTCTCCAACTTCCAGGAGGAAACATGCATGATGCAAATGGACTGTGTTCTGTATGTGTGTCTCTAGGTGCAGAACTTGGCTGTGAGGAGCCAGCAGACCTCATCCACTAATGCCCAGCTCCAAAGCTCTGCTCAGAAGGCAGCTCTACCAGGAAACTCCCAGGCTTCGTGCCTGCCACAGGCCACAAGTACAGGCCAGACCTTGGCAGCCGCTCAGGTGTCTTCTAGCAGCACAGGCCAGTCCCTCAACTTGAGTCAGGGGGCAGCAGGCAGCAATGGTGTCTCTGGGGGTGTGGTGGCAAGCAGTGGGAGCCAGACCTCAACGGGACTGAGCCAGACAGCCTCGGCAGGTGCCGCTGGCAGTTGCCAAAGGAAAGGCACAGGGGTGGTGCAACCATTACCAGTAGCAGCTGCCCAGGCAGTGACTATCAGCCAGGGAAGCCAAACGGAGACAGAGAATGCAGCCACAAAGAAGGGTGAAACGGACAGTGGCGGACAGCAGACAGTGGGCATGAACCTGACGCGGACAGCTACACCAGCACCCAGCCAAACGCTGATCAGCTCAGGTGAGTGGTGCTCTCTTCCTTCTCTTTGAACCAGTTGAGCTTTCAGAAGAGTGCCATTTAAAGCTTAGTGGTGAGAGGTTTCCCAACAAGCCTCCCAGTTGCCGTGCTCCTGGAGGCTGTTCTCTAGGGATTATCCTGCTCTACTAATGACAGAAGTTGATCCCAGCTCGTTCAGTTCCCACCATCCTCTGCCAGTTGGCTGTCAGTCATTTTGGAACATAACAATTCAAACCAGTGTGGTGGCTGCTTGCCTTTTTTTTTTGTTCCCAGTTGTGCTGTTGCTAACCTTTGTGCTCTCCTTTTCTCTGGTTCTGTGTTTGTATAGCCACGTATACACAGATTCAGCCACACTCATTGATCCAGCAGCAGCAGCAGATTCACCTGCAGAAGCAGGTGGTGATTCAGCAGCAGATTGCCATTCATCACCAGCAGCAGTTCCAGCACCGCCAGTCCCAGCTCCTCCACACAGCCACCCATCTCCAGCTGTCCCAGCAGCAGCAACAGCAGCAGTCACCATCTCTGACCCAACAGCAGCAACAAGCTCAACCTCCACAGCAGCAGGCGCCACCTCAAAACCAGCAGCAGGCTCAGACCCTTGTGGTGCAACCGATGTTGCAGTCCCAGGCACAGCCTGTTCAGCTCCAGCAGGACAGTTCTTGCCAGCCAGCCACCAAATCACCTGTTCCAATCCAGTCAAAATCTATGGTCACTCCCATCAAACCACCTCAGCTTGGGCCTGCCAAAATGTCAGCAGCGCAGCAGCCTCCGCCACACATTCCTGTGCAGGTGGTGGGTACTCGGCAGCAGGGCTCAGGCCAAGCCCAGGCGCTGGGTTTAGCTCAGATTGCTGCAGCAGTGACGACTTCCCGGGGAATGCCAGCTGTGGTCCAGCCCGTTTCCCAAGGCCATGCTGCTTCCCCATCCTCTTCAGCTCCACCATCCTCACAGGAAGCTCCCCCTCTCACCACAGGGGTGAATTTGGCACAAGTTCAAGGCACAACCCACATGGTGAAGAGCCCAGCCTCCTCTCCAGTTGTGGCTCAGATGCCAGCAGCATTCTACATGCAGTCTGTCCAGCTGCCAGTAAGTGAGACCATCAAGAAGGGGAATACCACATGGATTCTCTTTGTTCAGTCCTAGGACACTAACTGCATTCCAGCCCTGGGTCAGTGGGATGGGAGGAATAAGAGGTTTGGATTAAGGGATATAGAGGCTTTTGCTCTCAAAAATGCTGATTCCAGTCCAGCCCTTGGGGTTACTGACTACAAACAGTTTTCTTTCATGTGATCATTTAGAGGCTTGCATGACACAAACTGGTGAGACTTGGACCCCGATTCAAATGGAGTAGGTGTCCACATCACGTCCTAAATATCCCATTTAACAGCAGTTGGCCTCTTTGTCTCTCAGATGAGAGACAAAGAGCTCATGTTCCGTAGGCCTCGTGTGCTGCTCTAAATTGGCCAACCATGGCCTGCCTGACTCCATGGGACACTGACACTTTCAGCTCAGATAGCCATAGTCAGTTGCTGAGACTGTTAATTTGACTGGGTTTTTGCTTGTGTAGTCAAGGGCAAAATGTGCCAGTTTGTTTCTAAACTGGCTGCTTCTTCAGGGAGCTGTCAACAGGATTTGTCTGATTTTTACAGCTGAGGGACAATTCTGCTCTCATCCAGCATACTTCCCCTATTGTTTTGACTCTGTTTCTTCATTGGAACTGATCTGATTTAGCCCAAAGCCTGTTTGGAAACTGCTGGGTGAATGCCATTCCATTTCTTCTGGGAATAATCCCTCGAGGTTTGCAGGGTGTCCTGGTGTTATATCAGTGTATCGATATATCAACCAGGATGCTACATCCTAGTCAGTAGTTCTGTAGTATGTATGTCTTCTGAAGTTTTAGCTCCCTGCTAGGTAAATGCTCCTAAACAAAGATGGGAGCTGGATGCATTTCCAGGAATGGGAACCAGGCTGGAGATGAAGTCTGATGGAGCAGGATGTATCTTGTTGCCTTCCATCTGTGTTGCTCTCTGCTTTGGGGCTCTTCTCTCTGCTTACACGTGCCTCTTCATTCATGCAGGGCAAGTCTCAGACCTTAGCAGTAAAACGCAAGGCAGAGTCAGAGGAGGAGAAGGAGGAATCAGCCAGTGTCACTGCACTGCTGCCTGCCAGGTCTTCTCCTGTGACAGACAGCCCCAAAAACATGGAGGAGAAGAATGGCTTTGGAGGTGAGGTACAAAAGGAGAGCTCTGTTTTTTTTGTACTAACGATCTGATCTCAAGTTCCACTTGAAGTAAGTGGAGCAATAGTAACACTGACTTTGGTGCTGTTAACATTCCAGATAAATCCGATCCTGCTGCCGCTGCGACCCCAAATACCACCTCCAGTGAAGGAGCATCAGTCACCCCCACCTCTGCACCCACCCCAAACCTAGCAATGGTGTCACGTCAGATGGGAGACTCCAAACCGCCACAAGCCATTGTTAAGCCCCAGATCCTCACACACATCATTGAGGGCTTTGTCATCCAGGAAGGAGCGGAACCCTTTCCAGTAAGGATTCACTGCTGTGGGGAAAGGAGGTGTAGCTGTCTCTTGGAAGGGTGGTGGGCATCCATCTTTGGACGGGACTTTATTTCCCTGTGTTCCATGTAAGCTTTTTTAGCTCACAAAAGTGAGAGGAAGGCAAAGGAAACTGGTTTCATGCATGAAGCAAAGCATCGAGTTGGTATTAAAGACGACAGGTTGGAGTGAGATGGGAAATGTGAACTGGCAAATGTGGTGGGAACCATTTTCTCCAATAGTCCCCAAAGCAATGATTTATGCAGGAATTATAAGAAGGTTCTTCTGTCTGACTTCTACTGAGGGAAAGATGTGCTGCATTTTAAATAAGCAGCAGGTGAAGTTAAAGCAAATAAGGGGAAATAAAGTCGCATGGAATTGCAGGATATTCAAAGCAGACAATACTTGGTGATCTTGGAAAGAATCTGCCACATCTGTGAATAAGGGAAGAGTAACTTGGTTCAGCATCTGTCCTTCCTTAGTATGCAGAGGGATTATTTTGAGTTACAATAAGGAGTGAGTGGCATATGCTTCAGAAGAGAGTGGTGGGCACAGAGCTCCTTTACTGATGGGCCAAATTCTTTCTCTTCCTGGCTAGGTGGGTTCTCAGCTGCTGAAAGAATCTGAGAAACCACTGCAGGGAGGGGCACCTTCTGGCCAGAGTGAAAACCTGTCCAGCAATTCTCCAGGAGGGGACAGTGCTTCTATGGGTGAGTTTCAGCACTGGGATACCTCAATAGTGGTACTGAAAGTTTCTGCTGTTACTTCATTATCTACTTTATACGTTATGGACTCATATCCCTTTCTGTCCTGCTAACACCTTGGAGTGTCTCAAGCTACAGACCTAGGATCTTCTTAAGCGCCAGAAGATACTGCTTTTTTTGCTGTTGTTAATACAATCTAACACACCCTATGTTAGTAAGCAGAATCTGAACTGTACCTGTAATGACTGTGAAGGATGTATGAACGCAGCAGAGAGTGCAGATAGAGACTCCCCCACAGCCTTGTAGGATATGAGGGATATGGTATTTCTTGCTTGTTCAGCAAAAAGGACAAGGAGAAATACACTACTCTGTTGAATATCCTGGGGTCCTAATTAGTGGAGCTTCTGCCTCTCCTCTACCAGCTTCTTGCCCACGCTAATTTAGTAGTTTCAAAAGACAATAGTGTTTGGAATCTGTCTGCTCAAAGGAAGAGTAGTGCAATGAGGAATCATTACGTGTGATTTGTTTCAGCTCAAATCATCAAATGGTGTATATCTCTGTATCTCACCAGAGCTTGATAAGAAGGCAAACTTGCTGAAGTGTGAATACTGTGGGAAGTATGCCCCAGCCACCCAGTTCCGTGGCTCCAAGAGGTTTTGTTCCATGACCTGTGCTAAAAGGTAATAGCAAGACATCATCATCCTCTTCTCTGACTCTACATTCTCGGGAACTAGGCATGTGTCCCTTCTCCAGGTAGTGTACAGTACTTCAGTACATCTGATTCTCCCTGCGTGGGATGCATGGACCACAGAGGCCCTTTAGTACTGGAGCTCTTTATGATTTGTGAATGCTTCTTCTAGGTCTGGAGGAGGTGGATGTGGTGTTGAGTGTAAGCAGGATTTCCTACTTGTTCAGGAAATGAGATGGGAAGAGGGAAGTTCTTGGGCTCCAAAGAACCTCTCAAGTACACTTGACTGACTAAATGAATGCTTACTGGTAGCTGTCTGCTCCGTTGGTAGTAAAGACAGAAGGGAAAGCTGGGGGGGGGAAATCCCGTGGAGAAATTACACTAGTCATCGCTGCCTCCTACTGATAGCAGAGTGCTTGTTATGGGTCTTTTTTCCCTTAGGGGAATGACTTAATTGACCCTTCAGATGTTAGATCAAGACCCTGGTGTCCAAATATTGCTTGTGAGAAGTCTGGACTGGTTCCTTCCAGGGGGAATTCTTAGAAGGAGGAAGAAGAGAATTTGATGGTAAAGAGAAGTTTCATCCACATCTAGAGAAAGGAGAAACGGTACGTTCAGTTAATTGCTGTTTCCTAATTGCTGCTCTGCTTCTACTTATTTGAGGTACAATGTCAGCTGCAGCCATCAGTTTCGGTTGCAGAGAAAGAAGATGAAAGAATTCCAGGAAGCCAACTATGCTCGTGTGCGCCGACGGGGATCGCGGCGCAGCAGCTCTGAAATTGCTCGAACAAAGATCCAGGGCAAGCGTCACAGGGTAAGGCCATAGTCCTGCCTGCAGATTTCAGCAGAAATTCAGATTTCAAGGCAGATTTCAGCATAAAAATCGTCACTGTTGGAGGTACCAGGTTCTTAGTGTATGTAGCTGTACAGTACATGACCAGTGCGCACTGACACGGTCGTTACGCAAGGCACAGTAAGCTGCTCTAATTGCTCATCAACTGCAAAAAGTGGATTAACATTTGTATTTGTTTACTCGGTATTCACTCCAGCATGTCACAGACATCCCAGTGAGTGTGATCAGCTGCCAGGCTTGGTAGAAAACAATCCACTTTTCCTGTACGGTTCACTTTTTTTCAGATTAATTACTTGAATCAGATTATAGAAGGATTGAAAGAGCTCCAGAGCTGACATGAGGAAGAGGAATGGACTAGGGGAGGATGGGGGAAAGGAAGAGGAAGGGAGACGAGATTTTACTTTCGTGTCCCTTCAGTGAGCTCTTGTGACAGCTGCCCCTGGACTAACAGCCTGAGAAAATTGCCCCAGACTGTTAGGACTTGTACTGTTGCCATTGTCTGGTTTCGCACCTAGTAACTGTGGTTTAAAAAAAAATATCACACTTTTTCTTTCTTTTCTGTGGGCTTACAGGGTCAAGAGGACTCGAGTCGAGGTTCTGATAACTCCAGCTATGATGAGGCTCTGTCCCCTACGTCTCCAGGACCCCTGTCAGTACGGGCCAGCCACGGAGAGAGGGACCTGGCAAACTCTAGCATGGCCCCACCTACCCCAGATCTACACGGCATCAACCCAGTCTTCCTGTCCAGCAATCCCAGTCGCTGGAGTGTGGAGGAGGTGTACGAGTTCATTGCATCATTGCAAGGTGAGGTTACGCTGCGTTCCTGCAGCCCTCTGATCCAGTAGCATGGGGAAATCTTTTTGGAAATCTTTGGGAGTGGTACCTGGTGCTTTTACTGTGCTCTGTGCGTGGTTCTGAACTGGAGCGGGTCATGCGAATGGATGAGTTGTACTCCTCAGGCAGCCTGCGTGGGGAGGGGGGATCGGTTAGATTCCTAGCGTACTTTCTGTGCCTGCCAGGGGTCTGTAAAGAGTGGGAATGGCAGGAGTGCCCATCTGTTTCTCAGTGCCGTGTCCTTGCTTTCACAGGGTGCCAGGAGATTGCAGAGGAGTTTCGATCACAGGAAATAGATGGCCAGGCCCTGTTGCTTTTGAAGGAGGAACACCTCATGAGTGCCATGAACATCAAGCTGGGACCAGCTCTCAAGATTTGTGCCAAGATCAATGTCCTCAAGGAGACCTAACAGCTCGTGGCAGTAGATTCACTTCAGCTCTGCCACCCAGAGCAGCTGCCAGCTTTGCAGGATCCTGCTGGGGCAGGGAAGAATGGGATGATCCCTTGTGGTCTTGTATTCAAGAAGAATGAGAAGGAATTTGACTGAAACTGCCATGTACAAGCCCACGTTTTGGTCTTTTAATGGTGCTACAAGGGGGAAGAAAACTCCTACCTGGGGCCTTTGAAACTTGCCTTCTTCCTGGTTTTGAATATGCCTCTCCCGTTTACCACATCAAGAAGGGAAAGGAGACTTCTTTCTGTTTTAGCAGACTTCTGAAAGGGGCCCTTGTCCCTTTTTGCTACAGCAGGTTTGTTGGATCTTATTTGAGTCTTGTGTCAGAACTTGAAGCATAGGAAGACCCTGTCCTGTATGGATATTGGGGGCAGCTGTGCTTGAGGCATTTAGGAAGCAAATTAGTAAATTTCAAGTGACAGATGTGGACAAAAAAGAACTAGAGCAAGAGGCTGCTTCTGTTACACTTCTAAAAAGCTAACCTAGGCTGTTTACGAACTGGGTTTAATAGCCATTCCAGCATGCATACCAAACTTGAAGGCACATGGCAATAGGAGCTGCCTTAGCTTTACTGTCTCCTGTAGAGATTCAGATCAAAGACTGAGTGTTTCGGCAGCTATTCACTCCAGATGCTCCTCATTGAAACAGTCAGAGGAGCATTTATCCTGAGTACTTATGACAAGGTGATGGGGAAATCAGAGTGGGGGGTTGTCTTACATTAGGAAACCCTATACCACTTGGTCTGTCTCCCCAGTATGCGAGTGCGAGGGTATAACTTACAGATCCAAAGCAGTCTCAAGAAGCACCAAGGCTCTTCATAAATCAGCTGTTTTGTTGGTTTTTTTTTTTTTTGCTTTTTTGATTTGTTTTGTGGGGTGGGGGTGGGGATTGTTCTCTTACCTGTTTGTATTATTTTTTGTGTCTGTCTTTATTATCCTCAGGAGAGCTTATGGGACAAAGTTTAAGCTGGCAGGATTGTATCACCTGCCTCCGACTTTTTTTGGTGATGATGTAAGACAAATACTTCTCTTCCTCAGTATAAAAAAAAAAACAAAAACACTCCAATAACTGAATTATGATCCTTTAGTACTTCTTTCTAAGGGGTACAACTACGTTCTAGGCTAAGCCCCTGCTACTCAGCTCCCACAGTTTTTAAGGACCAAATCCAGAAGTTTTGTGACACTTCAGCAAAGGCAAAACTGTGGGCAGTTGTTTTCTTCCAGCACATCTGCTTTAAAAAAGGAAAAAAAAAAAACACTCTACAAAGCATGAAGATGTAAGTGTCCCCTACAGCCACATACCTGAAAGCAAGATTTAAAAAAAAAAAAAAGCTTTTCTATTTTCAGAAGTTTCATATGCCTACTTGAGTGAAATGCAAGAATGTTCTGTCTGAAAAACACCTACTATTATAGGAGAGCTGTAATTGCATGGGGGAAGGCCTAAGGGCGTAAGTAAGAAAACGTGAGAGATCTTTGGAATGGGCTCTTTATTGACTCATCAGAAAAAGAGGGGGAAGTGCTCAGAAGATGCTACAATGTGGAGGCAACTTCTGATCTTTAATTAACACAGGCCCAAAGGAAGCTGCCTGATAATGCTTTTCAGCCTAAATAGAGGGGGGGATGGTGCGCACGCACAGATGGGGGGGAGTTTAGAACTTCTAACAGTAAAGGAAAGCTGCCACAAACCATCTTATTTAGCAGGCTGACTGTGACAAAACTCATGTTTAGTTTAACCCTCAGCAGGGTAGGCAGTCATGTATATTACTAGCTGCCTTTGAGGACTGGATTTATTTCAGTGAAATGGAAACATTTCACATTATTTCATGTTCAGTGTTCTTAATAAAAAAAAAATGCTTGTTCAGGCTTTACAAGTCTGGCTGCTTTATAACTTTTATATCAGATAACTGAGAAGAAAAACAACAAAAAACTTTGATTCTTATTGTTTCAGAAAAATACAGGGATTTTTTCTCCTCTGTAACTCCATGAGCTTCTAGAGTTTCAGTCCAAAAGGTGTGTATAACGAGGAGACAGTCAGGGCACGAGACAGCACATACTGAAGACCCTTCGCCCTTAGCTAACAAAGGTGGCCTGGTACTAAAGAAACCTATTAGCAGCGTAACACTCCAGCAGGTTTTTTTGGTCATTTTATTTTTGAAAGTTGTGTTTTGTACAAAAAAAATACCTTACACACCACCATGAAAAACAGTAACAACAGGCTTAGTGACTTCCTATTTTTTCAATGTTATGAGAAAGACTGAGACCATAACAAGAATCAAAGACAGCAGGAATTGTTTGTCCACTCAACCCAGCAAGAGAGCAGGGCGCCTCTTTTGTCCCTCCTGCCACTGTTCAGTCTGCTTTGGCAGTACACAAATATACAAACCTTGCCTGTGCTAAAAGCAGAAGTGGCTTGCTCATTCACAGTCTCCACCCTCAAGACTGAAGATGGTTCTCTGCCAACCCACAATATGGCAGAATAGGTTTGTGTAGAGTCTAGCTCCTCACATCGAAGGCAATTAGGAACCAGGTGCCAAGTTCCTAAAGGCTCCAATTAAGCCTTAAAAATTAGCTGTACCTACTTTTCACTAGTGCCCAAGGGGAAGGTTCTCTCTCACTCCCAGCCAGCAGCAGCATGCAAGTACCATTTGCACAGGGCAAGTATCTTTAGCCTGGTTTGGACCATGCTTACAGGGACAATGGTTTATCAAAGCTGATGCTGTAAGCACAGGCGTCCCTGAACACAGTTTTGAATGTGTTGGCATTTTTACCCTTGGCTTCCATGGTTCCTTTATCAGTTTTGGTAGCTTCACAGGAAAGCCCTTTGCCAAACAAGGAACTGTAGTGTGTAAGGGAATTCGGACAGTAACTGAGCTACGGGGGCAGTTAGCCTCAGACAGACTTGTAACAGAACTCAAGCGGCAGCTACCTCTGACCTTCCCATTTTCCCTTGATGACCATTTCACTTTCAGCAAATGCCCTTTTTACTTAGCAGGGCATCACTGCCTTTCGATTCTCACTGATAGAGAAGACTGACCATATTTCAGCTGAACTGGAAAGTCATGAGACTGTATTGGATTCCTATATAATTTTTTTTTTTTTTTAGCATTGTCCCTCTCAGGTTTGAGAGGATGGCATATGCATCCCTTGATATCTGTTGTAAGAAATGGGCATGTACTTTTCCATGCATTTCCATTAGGAAAAAGGACTGCAGGGGTGCCAATGCCTCTTCCATCCTCAACAAGTCCGGCATAGAGCACTCTGTGCAGGTTATGCTGGCAGAAACTGTGTGTAACAGTGCAGAAGCTACAAAAGCTGAAAACGCATTCAAAGAAAAAAAATAATAATCCAGTGTCTTACAGATCCTGTAAACCCTAGGAGGAAAAAAGAAAGAGACCCCCTCCCCTACAGCCTCAGCTGTTTTAACCCACTGCCTCCTTTCCCTTTCTACACCTATCCATGGCTCTTTTTTATTCCTCTGACTAATCTTTTATTCCTGAGTCTTCTCAGCTCTCAGCACTTGCGCCCCCCCCAGCTCTGCTGCATTTTTGAAGAAAAGCAGCATTACATTCATAAGCCACATGATCAGGGACCGGTGCTGTTCACACCCAGAGGCATCCATGAGATTTGACATACCAGAGGCAGCAAAAGCAAATCGTAGAAAGAAAACCAGAAGTGAGAGAAGAACTGGCTGGGAAGCATCCGATTAACCAAGCGCTGGGGAGGAGAGTTCGGTGTTGAGAGCCCATCACATGGGCAGCAAGTGGTCATCCCGTTCCTCGGACTCCTCACCCAGCTGGTCATCGCCCACACCACGGTACGCAGCTGGCGCGTTTCGGGGCTTAGATCGACAGACGAAGTCGCAGCCGTCCTGCAAGCACAGGTTATTGCACTGGAATCAGACTGCGCAGGCTCAGCAGCTCCTGGTTTGCTATGGGACTACTCCCACCCCACTGCTACCTGGGGCAGGCCCACAGAACACTGCCTGGGCAAGAGGCACACACATGCAGACACCCTAGTCAATCCTGACAGTTCGTTAGCTCTGGAGTAGGACATGGAACCAATTAACAGGATGCAGCAACACTGAGACACACGTGGAGGGTAAGCAGCACTGCCTAAGGTGACCAAGGAATGGTTTCACATAATCCGACACAAACATTTCACAGCTCCCAGCTTAACATTCCTACCTGAAAACCGCTAACCACAATGAGCAGCAGGGATCCAGCCTCGGCAAGGAGTCAGTCAGTAATGCCCTCCCTCTGCCCCCTCCTCTCCACACTCCAAAAAAAATAACCTCTCCTTCTGCCACAGGGTGCACTGTGGCAGGTCTACCACCCAAGTAATACAGTCCACGAAGACAAGGAAGCTACCATTTTACTGCTCTCTCTTATCCTAACACACGGGCCTAGACTGCAAATACACAGACAGATTTTCACTCACCGCCACCAAATTGCCCAGATCTTGCCAGAAGGCAAAGTGAGGAAACTGCTCCATGCCCTTGGCTCCCACTACAAGGCGCTGGAAGAGGAACCCACCGACAATGTAGACTGCAATTACCGAGGCAAATCTGGAGGGCAGAATTAAAAGTCAGAGCTCAGAAAATCCTAGAAACAATTTCTTCCAAGCCAGTTACCTGTCTCAGGTTGGCACTGGGGGAAGTAGCTGAGCACCACTTAAAGAAGTGCTCTATTTAGCAAGACCACACTAGAAAAGGTCTCCAAAGTATTGATCTGGTAGTAAATATCTTCCAGGAGCATTACATAAAGTAGCGCCCCAAAGCACAAACACAGAAAATGAAGAGTCAGGACTCCTAGTCTGAATTTCCAGTTCTGGCAAAGAGCTGCTGTACAGTTCCAGGACATCACACCTTCCATGTTGCAGTGAACAGATCTGTAAACTATGAAGGGGGACGTCTGCAGGGAACAGAGCAGCTCCGCAGCATCATGCCTTATGCTACAGCTCGTCTACAAAGCTCAGAGGCACGCTCACATTCAACAGTAGCTGTGGGCAGGTATATTACAACGGCCTGGACTAGTGTAACACTTGCTGCTTTTCTAAATGGCCTTGGAGATTACGGCCCAAACACGAACGGCTCTTCCAGTGACTTACGTGATTAGTAGAATGGAGCCAACGCTGAGGTGGGAATCCTCAGCTGGACAAGCCACACTGCTGTCCATCTCAAAGAGGTAGAAACAGTCCTGCTCCTTCTCACGCTCCTCCGACACAATGCTGAATGAGCTCTGCAATTTAGGAAGAGTCAAGTCACTTGAAAATACACCCAGGCAAGCTGAACTTTACCAGAAAGCAGTTTTATCACTGTTCGTACAACTACGCAACAGCCTTGGAGAACAGAAGAAAACCTCACTGCCTCCTCAAGGCCCTTCTGTTATAAGCAATGTCTGAGAGCCTCCTGCTCCTCTCCCACCTCGCACTGTCACTCACCGCCATAACTCCCCGCTTGCAAGAAATCATTATCACAGCTCTTCTCTTCTCACCACTGCAGTGCGTACCATATGAATCACCCCCCTTATAAATCAGCATGATCCAGTCACCTGCCAAGAGAGAAAGAATACAGGCTGCAAATCCAGACCCATAGGCAAAAGATACCAAGTAAGAGATACTGCATGTGGCCTTACTTCCATTGAAGACCTGGGTTTCATTGATTCTTCCTACCACCGTAGTCTTTCCAGTCTTTCTATCCCTTTGTATTAGGCCAGCAAAATCATGTGAGCTGTCGTTGACCTGCCTGCACACCCTGAACTGGTAGGTGTAGTTTTCTGTTTCGCTTATCTCCACGGTCGCATTAAACCTGCAGCAGAGAGAAGACAGAACAGACAGCCCGCTGAATGACAACGAGTAGGGCTCAAAGCAGGTAACACTCAAGACCTGGGAAGCCAGTCACAGTCCATACTACTGGCAGAGCCCGTCCTGAAGTCTGGCCCCAAATGCTTCTCTCCGCCTGACCTTAACTTGGGCACGGTGCAACCCCAAGGCCCACAGCAAGCTGACACGTGCCCGTACTGTACCTCATTTGGCTCAGGGGTTCCAGTTTCTTCAGCAGGGCTTTTTCCATTTGTGACTCGCTGCTCTCATCACCGACCACATCGCAGCTCTGCTCTTTCGATGGCTCAGTCCCCACACCAACAGCAAGTGCCATGAAGACCACCAGCACAGCAGAGGTATGGCAGGGCGAGGACATCCTGGGTACACACCGCAAAGAACACAGGGGATTAACCATTTCACCCCCCTGCAAACTAACTGCAGAGTCACAGAGTCAATCACTGGCCACTTCCTCAATCCTGACTGCAAAAAGGAGAAGTAGAAGTCTAGAAACACTTCACAGCTCCCAAGAGACACCAAATCCTAACCTTTTTTACCCAAGCAAAAGTCACGAGGACTCTCTGAGATCCTTTTCTGAATTTTGCCTCGGGACCGCGTGAACGTTTGCTGCTGAGTGTGTTGATTAGCATCGATTCAGCCGCAGCAGAGCCCAGCAGGCTGAACGCTGGCGCGGGTTTCAGCCACGAGCCGCTGCTCTTTATCTCACCCCCCTAAGATAAGTCAGCAAACAACGATTTACCAGCCCTCTAATCAACCCCCTCTGCATCCCCTGTGCAAACAGCTTGCGGGTTAAGAGCCGCCGCGGCCTGCCAGGCTGCCTGCTCACGCCCCTTAACCCCAGCAATCACGTTACTCTCCTCGAGATGACAACTCGTGACCCGCGCCCCAGGGCCCAGCAGCGCCTCGCCGCTGCCGCTGCCTCCCTCGGGCCCGCGCCGCGCCGCCCCGAGCCGCCCCGCCCCGCCGCACCCACCTGCCGCTGCCCCGAGCCCGGCGAGCCCCCAGCAGCCGCGGGGCGACGGCGCGGGACGGGCGCGGAGCAGGCCCCGGCCGCGGCCCCGGCCCCGCCCGCGGAGCGCCTTCCCCCTCCGCCGCCCGGCTCCTCTCTGCCGCCCCGGCGGCCGGAAGCAGGAAGCGCCCCGAGCGCCCGGCGCTCCGCCGACCAATGGGAGCCCGAGGACGATTTCTCAGCGAATGGGGAGCGCGGACGGAAGCCCCGCCCACCAGCGGAGCGGCTCCGGCCCTGCCAATGGGCGGTGAGCACCGCCTCCGGAGCGCCCGCCCGCTGCTCCCGTCCCGCCAATGGCCGCGGGGGAGCGCGGCGGGAGGCGGGCGCGGCTCGGCCAATGGCGGCGGAGCGCGGCCCGGGAGCCGCCCCCGGGCTGTGCGGGGCCGCGCACGGGGATGGGGGGGGGCGGGGTGAGGGCGGCCCCTGCTGCGCGCGCCCCCTGGCAGCGGCGTCGCCAAGGCCAAACCCCGTCCCCAGCCCCTGAGCGCCCCCGGGGACGGTGCCTCCACCGCCTCCAGCGGGTGTAGTAAATGGCCGGGTCCCAAGGAGGACTGCGGTTAAAGCTTACCGTTGATTAAAGGAGTAGAGGCGAGCAGACAGCGCTGGGTGCGCCGGGAGCCCCCGGTTACCGCAGGCGGCCGGTGTTTATGCCCCTAGGCTAACACAGACCCACCACCACTGCTGGAAAAGGCAGGGTCGTTATAACCAGCTCCCCTGGACCCGAGCCGTCCCACTGGTGCATGTGTGTTGGTCTCCGGAGGTCCCTCAGGGGGTCGCTCGCACTGAAGGCTCGCAGTCTTCCTCCCAGGCTTCATCCTCTGGTCGTTCCTCAGCTTCCCCTTGTGTAGTAGTCTCTGGGCCGGATGTCAGAAAGTTGTGTCTCGTGCAATAGGCAGCAGTTATCTCAAAACACTCCCCCCTATGCTCTTATCTCCCAAACCCGAGTCTCAAGGTTTACCCTTCGAACCCTCTATCGACACGAACTGCTCGACCATTCTTTTGCAAGATGCAAGAGCTATATACACTAACCACTCTATTTCTCTTGGGACTTGTGGTTATACAAGGGTATGTAAGACAGAAAGTCACATTTTGTTACGAGGCCCTAGCGATGTTCCATATTGACACGAATCAAATGAACAAACTTCACACCGGGCAACCCGTCCCAGTGTCTGACTGCTCCTTCTGAGAAGAAATGTCTCCTCGTTTCCAACCTGAACCTCCCCTGGCACAACTTGAGGCCATTCCCTCTAGTCCTATCACTGGTTACCTGTGAGAAGAGGCCGACCCCCAGCTCCCCACACCTTCCTTTCAGGTACCTGTAGAGAGCAATGAGGTCTCCCCTGAGCCTCCTTTTCTCCAGGCTGAACAAGCCCAGCTCCCTCAACCGCTCCTCACAGGACTTGTTCTCCAGGCCCCTCACCAGCTTCGTCGCCCTTTTCTGGACACGCAGAAGCACCTCGATATCCTTCTTGTAGCGAGGGGCCCAAAACTGCACACAGCACTCGAGGTGCGGCCTCACCAGAGCAGAGCACAGGGGGACGATCACCTCCTGCTCCTGCTGGCTGCACTATTTCTCATACAGGCCAGGGTGCTGTTGGCCTTCTTGGCCACCTGGGCACACTGCCGGCTCAGCTGTTGCAAATTTTGGCGCTGCAGCAGAATTCCAGGCCCAGCATTAGGTTGGTGGGCTTGAACATCTTGAGTAGGATTAATAAAGCTATAAATGGTCTGATATTGGACTATTTAAGGGGCACTTGCCCCCACTGCGATGGTAAGAGTCCAGGTTCCACGGCTGTTTTTAGAAGGAACAACTGAGGCTTTTGTCTTTTAGTAAGAAATGCTGGATTTGGTGAATTTGTAAACATGCTAGAGAAGTCACTTGTTTGAGAGGATTGTGAGGATTCCCCTATGGCATGATGCTTCAGCAGCGCAGAATTAGGTAGAAGCATTGTGGGCTCCTGGAAAACTGATCGATGTAGTCTGGCTGTGATTTGTACCCTACGGCTGATTGTGCTGGGAGCACGGCAGACATCTCAGCTGCATCAGTCCTATTGATTTATATGCACAATTGGATATTAACAGTGTTATCTGCATATGCTGCAGTTTGGTCAGTTTCCCTCTATTTCTTCTCCAAGCTAAGAACTCAGTTTACTGATATCTGAAGGAAAATGCTAAAACACATCAAAACAGAGCTCCTAATTCTTCCCCACTAGCCTTCATGTAACAACAAATAACTCCATCTTCCATCTCATACTGGCCCAACGAGCAGCAAGCCAGTGCCTTTGACCACAACTTCCTCTTCTTGGTCTGGGCATTTCAGCAGTGTCTGAATCTTGGTGGTTTCTTTCCACTCACACTTTATATTCCCAGCTAAACTCTCAGAATGACTGTAGCAAATCCTCCCTCTCTGGGCTCGTCAGTTCTCTTTACACTTCTCTAATATCCATTGAAAACACCCAGGAGAGCTTCCCTCTTGTGCTCCTCTGCTGTGTTCTGCCTTCCCCCTCCTCTCAAGTACAGACTGCCTGTCTTGCAATCTAAAGGCTCAATGCAGAAACCCATTATTGGAAGGAATCTCATGGGTGCAATCTGCCATCCTTAGAGGGAAGTGTGTGATGGAGAGATTTGCAGAAATAGCCAGTTCATACCTTCCCAAGCATGTGCTTTCTCACAAATAGTTCACAGCACTTTGTACCAAATTAAGCATCTTCCCAGACAACTGCTTCTCAAATTTACAGCACGTCACTAGGACAGGGAACAAACATTCCTGCCCTAGAACTGAAAAGCAAGGGAAAGCCCTTTGTTGCCACTGCCTGGGCCGTTCTTGTAAATGAACTGTACCAGTGACATGGTACAAGGTGTACATCCCAAGCCTGGCAAACATCCCCAGTCTCAGTGTGAAGTGGAGGGGTTCATCTGGATCAAGACAAAAGTCAGACAGCCATGCAACTAAGAGGTTTCTCAGCTTGCTAGAAGCATCAGTACTCCCCACCATTCTCACCAATGGTCAGTCTTCAGTATTTCATAAGAGAACCTTCCTTTCCTTTTATCTCTGATCACAGAGTCACGGAATGGATCAGGTTGAAAGTGACCTCTGGAGATCGTTTGGTCTGACCCCATTTTGCTCAAGCAGGACCACCCACAGCAGGTTGCTCAGGACCATGTCTGAGCAGTGTTTGACCATCTCCAAAGGGGAAGACTCCATAACCTCTCTGGGCAAGCTGTGCCAGTGCTCCATCACCCTCACAGTAAGGACGTGTTTCCTGATGTTCAGAGGAACCTCCCATGTTTCTGTTTGTGTCCATTGCCCCTTGTCCTGTCACAGGGCACCACAGAAAAGAGCCTGGCTCTGTCCTCTCTGCACCCTCCCTTCAGGTATTTTACATTTTATAGGTTGATGAGATCCCTCTGAGCCTTCTCTTTAACAGGGTGCTCAGTCCCAGCTCTCTCAGCCTTTCCTCAAGTGTGAGATGCTTGTTAGTCATCAAGTCTTCACTAGCTTCATTTCTCTCTTGTACTAATACTGTTGAGATGTTAACTGTTGAGGGTCTTGAAGGATGTCAGCTCTCAATGCCAGCCTGTTTCTCAAGCGCATTTGCCCTGGGTGTTGGCTATAGAAACGAGTTCCTTGTCAAAATGTCCAAAACTCATAAGGCTTCATTCTCAAAAAATCATGTGCTGTGCACTTCTACTTCCCTTTTGACAGCTGTTGGGCTGCCAGTTCATGGTAGCCATTGCTTATCTGCCCACTGGTATTTTTAACCTTGAATTGTCCCTATCCACCTGCTTCTGTCCTGAGAGGGAACTCTTCAGACCTGCACACTTTCTCACAATTACTACCACAGTGCAATCAAAGCCTCTTTCATTGGTAACACTTCAAAAGTCATGAACTTTGTGATTAATCACCTCTTCCACTCAATGCGGCTCTTAAGGCAACTCTCAAGAGGGTAGGAAATGAAACGTGTTGCATTTACATCGCTCACCATTCTGGTGTAAATTTGGTTATTTTGCACAGCTTTGCAACTTCACATTTTTTGTCTTCTGAATGTAGCCTCAAGTTTCCTGTTTCACGGGCGTTGAACCCTAGCAGTCAGCAGCCTGTTCGAAACACATCTTGTCCTACGCACTCTTTGCTTTGGCATGGAGGGAAGCAGATCAGATACTTCTACAACAGAAACAAGCGAGGAAATAATCTATACTTCCGTCAAATTCTCTGCAACTCCTCCAAGAGACGAAGCTGGACAGGAAAGGAGAGGTAAGGAAGCTCGATGAGGTAGGTCAGCAAAGGATTTACTTCTAGCAGAAGCAGGATCTAATAAATCAGTGAGCTACTCACTGGTTTTGAGTACCAGCTCATGGTACTGTTGTTTTGATTTTAAAATTACCTGAATATTTTACAGTGATAAAAGCCAATGTGTTGTTCCCCGTCCTCCCTCCATCAGACGCCTTAGTGTGTCTATTACTGGATGTTCAACCCAGGCATCCCTTTCTCTGAAAGAAGTTTCTACTTTTCAAGTTGTCTGCTTGTCAGCAATAAGAGGTTGTCAGCAACAGTTCTTTGAATAGCAAACGAGATGTGAGTACAGATAAATTATGGGTGTATGCTAATCAGAGATCAGAGACAGAAGAGGCAGATGAGATCATCCAGACTCTCTCCAATGGGTCTCTGCAGGATTCTTGTCATAATTTTTTCCTATGTTTTCTCTGTTCTAGTTTTACATACTGCCCACTGAGAAAATTTCCAGCTTTCCCCCAGAGACAGTCCTGCAGGGCAGTTTACTATCAGGAAGATTTTCTTAGTACTTTCCTTAAGTTTCTCTTTCCTCACTTCTGCTCTATTCTCTCCGTTTAGCCCTGGCAAATGTCATACTGAGCAATTTCTCTGGCCATTTAGTTGAGATATCTCACCTTATAAAAGTGAAATTTTGCATTGGTAGTAATTTTATTATAAATGCCTCCTTCCCATAAGCTGATTGCTTTTAAACTAAATGCCTATGTGTATGGGTGAGTTGTGTTGTATTGGCTGCAACACTACTGGTTGACCTTAGATTTTTTCAGAGCCGTTAAAAACAGCAAAGGAGGCTCTTTGGGATAGGATTTCTGTGCCATGCTCAGAATAACCATGTATATCTGCAGTTGTTACTACTGCCTCATCATTTGCTTCCTTCTAGAAACAAAGTCAGCACAGAACCGCCTCCCAGGTTCACATCTGGTAGCCTCACTCCATCTGCTTGGAAGGCAATCTCGATTTTGCATGTTCTTTTGTTAGAAAACACATTGTCTGATGCACTGGAAAATACAGGGACATCCTTTCATTCCCCACCTTTTGTGTTCACTCCTAACCTGTTGGAGGTGGGGATTCTAGGGTGGTGTGGTGAGATGTTTGCAGTTTTCCTTTTAATATTCCTCCTGTCCAAATTGCTTTATGTATCCTTATCTTTTTAAGCTAAAACCAGAAGGCCTGAAAAAGCTGATCTTTGAACAGAAATTCTATGTGTAATATTTCATTATTTTCCATCTGTCTTCTGTATGCAAGGAGTTCCTAATGAGAGAAGTTTAAGTAACTTTTCTCTAGAAGACCTTTATTTTCAGCTCTCTCTACATCTCTCTCTGCCTGCCCCCATCACTTTTGAGAGATGTGCTCTCAGGTTTTTATCTCTATTTTTAAATGCATATCTGTAACCTCTGTCACCCAGTGTCTGAGGTGTATCACATGTGCACAGATCAGTCTTCTGGCCAACCAAAGGGTATTGGCTCACATAGACTCCCCCAAAATGACAGTTACTCTAGATTTGTCCTCTCTGTCTGCCAGAGGGTCTGAAATATTTCACACTAGCAAAATACCAGTCCAGCACTCACTTAAAACCGTGGTTACCCTATGTGACTTGCTTGTAGTAACAGCAAGTAACCAGCTCTGTACCCTGGTTTCTTACATCCTCCTCTCCAGCACCACATAGTCACATTACTCCCATACTGACATAGGCAGGAGCTGAGGGGATCTATCTGGGACAACACAATGACATTCCTCAGATTGGCCTAGAAGACATGAATTATAAAATGCTAACAACTATCAGTTTTTGAACTGAATCTGGACTCCCAAACCTAAAAATAGTAGGTCGCATTGCGCGCAGATGAATGCAGTTTATCACACTCGTCTCTTCAGAGCTCTCATAGACCTAGCTGGGTGTTTTTTATTCTAGAAAGCTATAGCATTGTATATTTACACTAAATTTCCACCAGGTAACCTCTCCCTTCCCTCAGGGAATCTCTTCCACAGTTCACCAGACAGCTACGTGTAAATATGTCTGATGTTCCACTTTTCAAACTCATCTCAGCTACTTCTCTCTTCCTCTTCTACAAAAGCTTCATGTGGTATTTCCAGTGGTTGAGGATCAAGCACAAACTCTTGAACCTGTTTTAAAAAGGCGGGACTGCAGGAACACCTTTCTGCAAGCAGTAAATGTCCTGATTTATGAAAAATGTTATTCCATTTCCCTGGGTTGATCATTACAATTCAAGGGAGGCTCAAATTCAGCTTGAATGCTCCAGTATGACTTGCCCCCTTCACTTTATTTTTTTTTTTTTCTTTGAAAATTATTTAATGGCATAACTTTTTGTTTTTACAATCTCAAGTGAACTATCTGGTTCTGGTCATGGAAGTGCTCTGGGATTTTGTTTTTATGCTGATTTGCTGAATCAAGTTGGTTTGTTTTTGCTGCAGTTGGTTTGAAACAATAGAGGATGAACTGCTCTATTCATTGCCAGTAGGCACCAGCTCATATGCCCACTGCTGACATTTAAGAATTAACTGTTTCACTGACTGTCATCCCAATAGCTTTGTCCTGAGAGCAGTTTTCCCTAAAATCAGAAACAGTGATTTGGAGGATGCAGGAGATGTCTTCCTTGAGAGGCAACAGAGGAAGGAAAACAGAAGTGCAAATGCTCAGTTTCTCCAAGCATGTGGTCTCTGAATTATGTTTCGACAGATATTTATTCTATTTTGCTTAGTTTTTAGCTGTAAACTTGCCCAGAGAGGTTGGAGATCTACAAAAGCTGTTTGGACATGGTCCTGGGCAACCTGCTGTAGGTGTCCCTGCTTGAGTGGGAAGGTTGGACCCTATGAACTCCAGAGATCTCTTCCAACCTCAACTGTTCTATGCTTCTGCGATCTGCAGAGAAGCCCCACCTTACACCTTAACCTTAGACTGAATCCATTCTCTTGAGAATTAATTTGATTATTTGATTGACCGATAAAAACTATGTCACCAGAAGTACAGAGGTGACCTTAGAAGAGGAATAGAGAGCAGGCAGAGAACAGGACTGAATTCAAGTTTTTCAGTTCTCTCATTGTCCTCCCATATGCAAAGTTAATAGACATTCTGTATTTTGTAAGTGAAAAAGACATATTTTCTTTAATTTAGATTATTTTAAAATAAATACATATTTTTTAACTACAAGTGAAGCAGCTAGAATATCCTGCAAATCCATGTAATCAAAAATAGAATAGAATAGAATAGTTCAATTGGAAGGGACCTTCAAAGATCATCTAGTCCAACTGTTCCAGACTGACTAGCTTCAAGAAATGCTACAGAATTTTTGTCGCAGGAAAGATCTCTTTACCAGAAGGATGATGCTTAGAACAAACTCCCTCATATCCTCCTTGGTTACCCTGGAAACTTCTTTTAGCTAAAACCACAGGTCTAAACATACTGCGATAAAACAGAAACAGGTTTTAAAAACAGCGAGTCTGAAAACCGCTCTAAGACTAAAATAAATTAATAGAAGCAGGACACCAACAGATTTGAGGACAGAACACAGTAATGATCTATCATGATAGGTAATATTTTCCTGAGAATGGCTAATAGACAACACGGGTTTAGCAGCAAGCTAAATATGTAGTGAGAGGTCCCTACAACAACTTGTTTGCCTTCCTGAAGTTTCGCGTTAATCTGCCAGAGTTTATGATCTTGTCTGTTTTCTTTATTTGGACTTTCAATGCTGAAACCAGGTATTCTTGTTTTTCAGCTTCTGTTTTAGCACTGGAGTTCTTTGTGTTTTCTGTAGTATTTTGGATATGTGATATGATACGTGTTTGTTTTCAGCCTCCACCAAGGGATCCTATAAGAAGTCTCTCCTACTGAAGTCTCCCCTAAAGAACCAGTATTTTGTTCTTTTAGCTGTGCCTTTTAATTTCTCTTTGACAAAATACCTCATTTGCCTGTAGTATCCTATTTTGAAATTGTTATACCAGAGCGTTCTCCCTCCTCTCCTGTTGAGTCTTGGTACATTTATGGTCACTGTGACAGAGAAGCTGCTGGATGGATCCATGGTAAGCCAGGGCCTGTACACTGCTCAGGGCAGACACAAGCTGCTTCTATTTTTGAGCGTCTCCCAGCTTGCCACTCTGTTAGGCAGTTATTGATGGTGACAAAACATTTAGTCTCTGTGCCAGGCTCTGACATTTGTTTAATTTAATTTGATTCAATATGAAATTGATGCCTGTCATTGTCACTGTGCTTCCTTCACTGTTGCTCTGATTTTTTTTCCCTCCTAATTCATGACTGCTATCACCATCCTTGTCTGGCAATGTGTAGTACAATTTTCACCCTATTTATTTAGTAGTATTTGCCTGATCTGTGGGGTTCCTGTTACTGTTACCCCATTAATGCAGTTGTTTTATTAACCTGCTTTCACTTTAATTTTACTTGAATGGAGAACAGCCTCTTATTCCTTAGACTACTGGTATCTTCTAGGAGCAAAAATATGTTTCTTTGGATTGTGTGACACAACCAAACACCTGAGATTTCATGAGCTCGCTGGGGAGTTTGCAACCGGATTTGCATAGAAGACTCTAATTCTACTAGAAAAGGTTGTGGTATATAATCTTAAGAGAGAAGCACAGGAAAATCTTGTATTCCTCAATATCAGTAACTGTTATTTGCCTATTGAGTGCTTCTTAGAACGTCTTGTTGTTTATACAGCTATCAAATTGAATTTAATATAGAAAAGCAAATCAATTCCCACCTGCAGCTCTGCCATGGTATTAGATACAGGCCTATCCTCAACCTGGGAGATTAGATTTTAGTGTTGTCTTTCTATATTTCTTATATATATATTTTTTTATTATATATTTCTTATATATTTTCTATATTTCTTTTTTAGTGTTGTCTTTCTATAAGGCATTTAGTCAAATGCCTTATAGAAAGAGAATATCTCTTGGGGCAAGCACAACTCTAGAACACGACAGTAGGAAATCAAGGTGTAGACTGGAAGTTGCCTGTTCTTTCTATACACAGACAAATCTCTCTCAGTCCTCTAGATTGAAATCCCTCCCCACCCTTTGAAGGGAAGTTGTTGTAGACTAGGGTGGAGGCTTCACTAAGTAGTCTCCCTCTGCCAGTGATGGCGGGTGAGCAATGCATGGTGGCAATGAAAATGTGGAGAGGTACAGAGGTCTTCGGGGCTGGTCCTCCCATCCTGCTGCCCCACAGAGAGAGATGTGGACGAGCGTGTAGGATTGACTTGGGAGTGTCCTGGGATGGCGTAACACAACTGTGTGTCTAAGCTTGTGAACAGGATGCTGAGGTTAAACCTGTCACTTTTGCTGAGACAGCTGTGGGAAAGGCCTTGTTGTTTGCACATAAGCGGGAACATGGCAGACGTGGCTTACAGCTCTGTGTTTCCGCCTCGAACTTCAACACTGAGGCAGGAGCATGTTTGCTGGAGGTGACCCTTGGTGACTCAAAGTCTTCTGCCAGCATGACACGCCACTCACCTGCTGGCTTGGGCCAGGAGCTTCCACTCCTGGCATCACCCACCACACCACAGTTCCTGTGGACAGGGAACAGAGCCTCTGGAGACCTCCTGAGCTTCTGGGCTTTATGGGACTCCTGGGCTGATGGGCATTGGTGGGAGGAGGTCCCAAAGGCCTTTTAGTGCTCTTATGGCCCTAGCAGCAATGTACAGAGTGTAGGCACTCACTCCTGAAGACCCAGAGCATTGGTGTATTACTAAATGACGGGTGGAAAAGTCTTGCAGTACATCCCTTCTCTTTCTTTTGTGGTGACGATATGCAACACATCAAAACATATCAAACATATTAAACCCCTCTGTTGTACCTATGTGTTGAGACAGGGATGCTTTACATGTAAATAGCGCAGTTTCTTACGGAAATGCCCAGGACACAAGCAAACTATCCCAAAACACCATCAATTTTTGTGTTGGTCCTGTTCATCGTGGTTCTTCTTTTCTCTTTTACAGCTCCCTGTCTGAGGTCAGTGGTTGTGCCAGGCTTGGCTATAAGCTTTGGGATACTGAGCATCTCCCTAGCGATTGCTTTGATTTGGAAGATGAGTAAGTGCACAAAGGCATGCTGGTGGTGAGCAACCAAGAGCAAAGGACTGGAGACTCGTCTAAGCACAGGAGATCAGATCCT
Organism: Netta rufina; assembly: GCF_964035555.1. Lineage (NCBI taxonomy): Eukaryota > Metazoa > Chordata > Aves > Anseriformes > Anatidae > Netta > Netta rufina. Next base: position 127,062,871 of record NC_140123.1, read on the forward strand.
GAACCCATTATATTATACAGGGTTAAACCAGAAGCTGTTCTGTGTTTCTACCACCTTGATGTACCTACTGCTTATTGAGAATATTCTGAAGAGTACATGTCTTACGCAGACCCTAGGCTATCCATCTCAGACACTGTGGCAAAGAACAAGGAAACATACTGAATGTTTTTTGTAGACCTGTCTGCTATACTTAGGATGGTGAACTGTAAAACATAAGATGTGTAACACATTTGCATGTACACAAAAGGTGCTAAACCATGTAGGAGAGTTGACTGCCTCATAAAATCCATTTACCCGATGTGTGACACAACAACATTGTGCCCACAGAATGACGTCATTTTCTTCCCTTATGTTTTGCACACCCAGAGTGTATTTTCCTTTCAGATAACCAGTTTTGGTTCTGAGGTACCTGAGTAGCTCAGGGGAAAACCAAGGGGTGGAAGAGTTACACCAGCATTAGAGTGCACAGGACACATGCACATGGAAAATGCACAGAGGGTCTGAACTTCTGTGTTCACGTTTTTAGACATTTATTCTGATTTGTGATTTCTGCATTGCTTTTATCCAGGAGAGTTGTTTTTCAGTAGGCACTTGCAGTACTTTGCAAGCAAGTGCCTTTCTGTTTGTTGATTAATGGTAGAGAAAGACTGGTATTTTATTTCTTTTGCAGATGATTCCTACCCACACTGCCCTGAGCAGTGGATAGCCTACAGAGGGAGCTGCTACTCCTTCTCCAAGGAGAAGAAGGATTGGCATTCCAGCCAGGAATCCTGCCGGGCACAAGGAGCTCATCTCCTGGTGATCAGCGATACCAGTGAAATGGTAATGGTTTTTTGTATTCTTTGAGGACCTTCCATTTCCTTGCAGGTATCTCAGTGATTAACATCCAGGCAGTGCTGTCACTCTGGCAATATTTTGGTTTAAAGGCCAGCAAGCCTTTAAACTATAATATTTGCACTATAATGCTGCAGTGCACTTGTGGTTTCAGTATATACCTAATAAGCTCCCAGCAAGCCAAGAAGCAGAGGGGGGGGAGGGAGGGAAAGGAGAAGTGAGGGTCACTGTAAGCTACTCAGAATCATCCTAGGAGGGAAGGTGGGAGACTGCCTTTTCCACTGCCCCACACCACCTTCTTCCTAGCCCCAAAAGGCCAATATGAATAATTACAGGAAAAGACTGTGGCACTGTGCAATCTCCACTCATTACTTACAAACCAGTACATCACTACACTTCAGAAGCACTTCTTTTTCCAAGTGTCTTTTGCAAAACCTGTACCTTTCATTCCTGCAACCACTCCAGCTCCTTCTGCTCAGTCACCCCTGCCACTCCCTGTGTTCATGCACAGATACTTCCTTCTCGGTCTGTTTTCAATGCTGACTTCCTCTCTCTCACAAAAAACAATAACAACAAAAAAAACACACCTCAGTTGTGCTGGTGTGATTTTCCATCAAGTGCTCACTGGTGACAGGTGCATCTACTAAAGAAATGGGCAGAGCTGACCACTAGGGAAGTGAGGCATACCTGTACAAGTAGAGCAGAAGTACTTGATTTTGTTCTGTGCAAACCAGGACTTATTAGCTCATGTCCAATGAACGTGGACAGCCTCCAGTCCATGGATGAAAGTTGCATTGTGTGATGTGTTCTGTAGTGGCTTATGAGGCTAGGTGTCTTCAGGTCTGGGAATATGTATCAGGCTCTCAGGCAAATCTTGGCTCCTTGGGAAACACTCATCTTTCCCAAATTACCTATTTCTGTGCATGAAGAAAATCTCTCTGTTGCTTTCTCAGTACTGTCCCTACCACCATTATCCCTCTGAAGACTTCCCCACATAAGTAAGACTTTCCTAGCTGTCTGGTTATAAATACCCTATTTTGCACTGTTCCCGCCCCGCCCTTTACCAGGGAAACACTTTTTTAGCACTTTAGCAAGCCACCTTTGTTACTGAAATGTCTGAAAATGGCTATGAAAATGTCTGCTCTGAAGCTTTTTTATGGCAGCAGGAGATAAGGATGGGGCCCAGCCATGCTACTGAAAGGTTGCTTTTGCTGGGTTTTATTGCAAATGTGGAGAAGACAAAATCCCCCCTCCCTCTCTTTCTCTCTCTCTCTCCCTCCCCCTCCCCCCCCCCTTTTTTTTGGAGGATGGTGTTTACTTCGGGGTGAGTTTCTCTTGCAGGCTTCAACTTTTAACAGTAGACAGGAGTTAAAGGTTAGGCAGAAGGAAATGAACATTGAAAACATGTAGGAGGAAGGTTCATATCAAATTGTAATGAGCTTTAGTTCTGAGCTCTTCTCACAGATCTGTTGGTGCCTGCACTTCCTGCCCTGACCAGATTTTACCTTTAATTGTTAATACGTTGCATTATCTAGCTAGCTATATGGGAGAGCGTTAGTGTTAATACTAGTAGCATACATTCCTACCTAAAGCTCTCTGTAGGATACGCCAGAAGACTGTGGTGCATTTCATTCACATATATTGCCCTGAAATGTGAAAGCACACTTACTTCCTTGTGAGTATACACTTAGTTGGTATTCCAGGCATGATTTTTGGGGCTGATCTCCCTGATCAGCCTGACTATCTTAGCAGATGTGAAGAAGCAGTATTGTGGACCACATAAGGAACAGTCGAGTGAGAGGATGTATTTTGCTGTCTGTTCTCTTGACTTACCCTTACCTCCATTTTCAGGCTGACTCTTATTAGTCTCTTTATAATTCATCACCGTTTCTAGAACCTGTTCAAGAGTATTCAAACAGCATGTTTCTGGATTGGACTGAGCAAGACCACAGGCCCTGACTGGATTTGGGAAGATGGCTCTATACTCAATGGCACCCAGTGAGTTTAATTCTGTTTTCAAAAGAACAGTGCTAAATCAGATTCCCCAGTGTTTCAGAATATCTACAGTTCCTGTGCCAGATACTGTCTTCCTGAGCACATTTTCTTTTTACCATTACCTGCATGTCACTGAACTCAAAAAAAAAAAAAGCCTACCTTTTACTGCCCTGCACCTTGTAAAGTAATGTACTTGTGAAAAGGAAGGCTAATATTAGTATCTCCTTTTCTGCTTCCTGCAAGCTGCTCAGACCAAGGGCGATTCACCCTACTTGCACTGCCTACACAGTTGCTCAGTCAAAAAAAGCATACAGTCCATCTTGTCTTACTGCTTTGAGCTAATTTACACCCATTTTGCCAATTGCTGGTGTCATTAAATGGGTGCAAGGATCCAGTCCTTCACTGCTTTGCTGCGCCAACTCAATTCAGAAACTTATTTTTGGCACACTCTTCACTTATACAAAACTCAGCATTGTGCATGTGGCAAAACACTGTGATTTGGTCCAGTGCCTTTGCCTTGCCCTTTCCTTTTTATAGCAAACAACACAATGAGTTATTCTCTAACACTTCTCCTGCAAGGAAGTTTGTCCAAGATCATGCTGTCAGTACACTAAGCACTTGGATTAGTTCTTTCCTTAAATCTAATTTACTGTTCTTGCAAACTTCTTGAAGGTAAACAAATTTCCATGAAACTCTCAGCACTGCTGTTCTTATGCTGATGGACATCACTGTCATTGCAGACCATCATGTTTATGTTCAGTTCTGAGTTAGGTTCCACAATGGTAAAATTACTTAGATGTGTAAACTCCAAGGAAGAATGTTTTCTTTTTTTGGTGTACACTTTGTTCTGTAACAGCTGTCCACTGGAGGTTGGGTTTTGTCACTTCCTTCTCTGTGCTCCACCCTTCAAAATCAGAGCTTTTTCTTCCATGTCTCTTGGGGATAATCTCAGCATTTTCTCTCAGACTCATTTTTGTTCCATGTCTCTTTGCAGAGTCCTGTCTAACAGCCCCGTGCAACAGTGTGCTGTCCTCATACGGGATCTCTTTCAGGCCTCCAGCTGTGAATTTTCTGCTGCATGGATTTGTGAGAAATCTCTTAGATAAATCCCTTGTACATTTTTATCTCACAACTGCCTCATCACTGGTACAAGTGGATCACTGTCCTGCGAGCCAAAGCTCCATACAAGACTGAGGTCTGTTCCTTGCTCTAACAAATGTGCTTTGCAAGGACAGGTTTGTTGCCCTTAAGGGTGAGTTATCCTCAGTGCTAGATCCATTTCTAGTCCACATCTGTTGGTTTAGTGCTGTTTGGGACCAGATGAGACCTGGCACTTATCCCCTGTTTTCTCTTATTATTTTCAATACCATTTTTTGTAACAGTAGAGGCTGGGTCTTCAGATCTCTGGAGGCAAGCTGGCCATTTTTCTTCACTCTCGAGCATCAGATTTCATTTCCATTCCCTGCAATGGAGATTGTATGGTGCCAGCAGGATGAGGAAAACAGAACCTGCTATTCATGGTCAGTAGCATAAAACAGACTCCTTCCAGTGGCAGCCTCTCATTTTGCATCCCAGTGTTACGAACAGGAGAGAAGAGGGTGAAAGGAAACTACAACTTCTGTGAATCCAGCAGTGAAAATAAACATCCAGTACCATACTGGACCAAATATACAGATGTATATTCATGTCTTTGCTTCTCTCAGTTGGAAGAAAGCACCTACACACCATGTTTTATAGGCCAACTTCAACCAAATTAGTCAAGAGCCTAGACTTTTGGAGTCAAAGGAATGCAGTTAATAGTGTGTTGTTATTGAATCAACCAAGAACATATTTCTTTTTCCACCTCTGGAGATTCATACTGCAGAGAGAGGAAGCAGTGGACAAATCCCTACTACAAGTGTTCAGGTGACATAGAACAGACAGGCTAAGAATGGGACAGCATAAAACCACGCCAAACATTAACACTGGGACAGTAGGTTGTATTACCACACACCTGAAAAATTCTTTTTTTCACCCAGAGATTTTGTTTCAACAAAGGAAGATAAATGTTATTAATTTCCACTTCATCCTATTTCTCCTCAAATATTTATATCATATTTCAGTTTACTATTACCAGTTTATCCCTTGGCCTGGGATTGCAGTTTATAGTCTAACTGCAGTCAGAGCAGTTACTCAGATTGGACTGCCTGATGGCAGGGTTGTGAGCAAAATGTCTGCTGTTGACAGCCTGTGAGTTTGACTGTACATGTCCAACAGGTCTGGTGCATATGGGTAGGCACACACTGCTCGGCCTCTGTGAGTGGTCTCTGGAGCACATCTAGCAGCTGTGGCCTGTTCTGAACATCTGCCTCACTATGCATATGTGACACAGTGTGCATGTGAGCATCTCCATGGGGATTTCCCAAATACCAAGTAGCAAACCTCGGCAAGCAGCAGGTTAGTGGTAGATGTCTTGAGGTGCACAGTTGGTCAGGGAGAGATCTAAACGTGCTACATACTGCATGCTAAATGTAAGGACAAGGAGGGCACTCTGGGTAGCAGGAGGCGGAGGGGTGAAAAGGACATGTATGGGGAGATGAGGCTGAGGAGACAAGTATGGAGGAGTGGTAGAAATAAAGAGATAATGAAAGCAAAGAACCAGGCAGCATGGTGTAGGGCAGGGAAGGACTAGAGAGAAAGTAATTGACTCAAGCACTGGAGATTTCATCTGAAACTGTGAGATTAAATGTTCAGTAGGGGGATTGCAAATAATTTGGCAGTGATTGTTAATGGGATTGTTACTGCTACGCCACATGTAAATAAGCATTACAAACAGCAGTGTAATCACAGAGAAAACAGAAACAAGATGTAGTTTCCAAAAAGAAAATTGCTGTTTCCCTTCAGCAATTGTATTTTTTTTTTTAATATATTTTGAATTGTCCTTGCATCACCTGGTTGAAAGGAGCAGTTTAATACAGTTTTGAGCAATCCAGTTGCAACACAGCAGGAAATTCCTGACAATGCCATATACAGAATGCTTTCAATTGTGTATCCCTGGGTATGTGAAGTTTGACATTTATAGAGGGTGTAACACATGGAGAATTCAAGGCAAATTAAAATGAAAATGCAGACCTTAGTATAGACAGATAAGGGGATGTCTGCTGAGACTCATGTAGAGTTCACAGAGCTGGGGGGATTAAGTTGGGAATGTTCCCAGCAAGGGTAGGCCTGCTTTTCAGTAACCATATATGTAATGGTCAGACCTGGGGAAGCTGGAGGAAAACATCAGTGTTTTAAGCAGCAGAGTGGGAGCTAAAAATCTTAAGTTTTCACCTCAGATTCTCTGGGTTATTGTGGGTGAGTGATTTTGTCAGTGCCAATGTCCATTCAGCTATCAAAAGAAGATACTGTCCTCCCTGGCTCCCAGAAAGTTGTCAGGACCTGTGAAATAATGCTAGAGACTTTGCCTGCATTGTCAAAATGCTGGTAGCATTTACAGGAAGAACCCTAAGAGTTACTTTACCCAGTGAAGAAACAGCTACTCGCATTATCACAGTGCCTATTCGTGAGGTGAGCATGACTCTGAGCTTGCCTAGTTTATCAGACGGATACTGCAACAGCTTTGCTTCTCCTAGGATTTTACATTGCAGTGCATGCTAGACTATTTTACTAATCAGCTCTTCAAACATGGCCTCTCATTCTCATCCCAAAGAGATGCTCAAGAAATGTAAAATAAATTAATGGATCAGGTTGCCTTAGAAGTGGACCATACTTTGGAAGGAAGGAATTTTCAGTTAGGGATTTTACTGTTTTAATGATGCAATTGTCTCCTCTCTGGGTTCAAATTTTCCCAGTACTGAAAGGATTTGAAGCAAGTATATTTATTTCTGTGAAAACCAGTTGAACAAATGTCTTTGCAACAGCTTTTTATCTTCTGCCTAGAGCATGTTTATATAACTGACCAATACATACTAATTTTGTTGGAAGCACGTTCTTCTTGTATGAACACTGTAAGCAGTAATGAATGACTGATAAATGGTAAATTCTCCATCCTTAGAGGTTTATAAGATTTTGCTTAACAAAGTCATGGGAGACCCGATCTAGCATTGGCAAAAACCCAGCTTTAAGTGCAAGGACGGTCTAGACAACTTCCAGAGCTCCCTTCCAATCAGCACTTCAGTGATGTTATCAGTGAATGCAGCTTGATTCCTGCTTCAGATACAGGATACTAACTGCTGGTTTTGCATAATTGAAGCTTCCCTGTCACTTTCAGCTACACCAAACAATAGAACCTCAGATTCACTGCAAGAAATGCAGGGAAGATATCATTAAAACACATTCCCCTAATAAATAGGCTAACACTTTTCATGAGTTTTCTTTTATTTTGTATTTAATCAGTTTAAATCATTGCAAAGTATCATCTTCTTTTACTACCCAAGTACCTACTCTCTGCAGGTGAGGCAAGTATTCCTGGGTTACGTTTCTTTTGGGCAGGCAGAGCAACCCTAAGGCACCAGATAGAGAAGGCAGAGCACAAGCTTGGGCTGTGGTTCTTTTCTGAAGTCCCCAGGGAACTTAGACATGAACTACTGCCCTCTTTTCTTCCCATACGGGTTGCCACAGGGCAGAATGAGATTCCTAATAAATGTTTGTTCTCTTGCTAAACTTGGATTTCTTAACTCCAAACTTCCTCAGCATAGCAAATTTACAATGATAGTAGGAGAGGGAAAGGACGGACAGATAACTGATCTATCCTTTTACCCTTTTTATTCTCCAAATTATGTTCTCATCCTCTAACATAGATGTCTACTCTTTGGAGCTTGGCTGAGGACTATGAATAAGACAGATATCCCACTGCTGCTTGCAAAGGTAATAATTACCAGAGCTATTGATCCTCCTGCTGCAGACCAAAGTAACCATGGTAGAAATAATGGTTAAGAAGAAATTTCCTCTTAGGATACAACACTACCCATCACGCTGCGTTACATAATGAAACCAGGAAGGACTCCACCAAACAGCAATAACTTGATTTATTTGTCCCAATAAGTTGACCTGGAACAAGAACCAGCATAGACAAAGCAAGACCCAGGCCATGTTATGTTCTGCTGTGTGAGGGCAGCTGCTGCTCTGGGGGCCTGGTTAATGTGTTACATGCTGTTACTGGGTTGAACTTTTGGCAGCTTTCTATCATGTTACTGACAATGGTACGGTGAAGGTCAGACTATCTCTGAAGATTTGATTGTCCAGTTGATCTCTGGCCCCTTTTCCTGGCATTAGCTGTGGTGGGACCAGGAATGGAGAGCACAAGATACCAGGGTGGGTGGAAGGGAAATGTTTTCACAGTTTGCACTCCCAGCTTTCAGATCCTGTGGGACTGGCCTGCTTGTCCTGCTTGTAGATGGGGGTTTGGCACACCCACTCTTGCTTCCTCAGCACTTGCTCAACCTCCTGCTCCCAGTTCCAAGCAAATCATCTCTCCTCCAGGAGCCTCCAGCATCAGAGCCATGGCCAGCTGGGAGCCCTGCCAGAAGTGGAGGCCTTCCTCTTACCCTCTGGTGTTAACCCTTCTTTTCGTTAGCTATCACCTTTCCTCCTCCATCGCCTGCTGCTCTGCCCTGAAGATACAGCTCCAGCCTGCTGGGCACTCTCCCCTCCCTCTTCCCCCAGCACCTGGCCTTCTGCCTGGGCTCGGAGCAGCCAGTTTCAGCTCCTCCTTGCAAGCCTCTCCCATTTCCGGACAGGCCCTGGCCCACTGCCCTTATCTCTTCCAGCCCCCAGGCTGTTTGCGGAGGAAAGTATAAAGGGGTTAAGTTAGAGAGCAGAGGTGCAGTACAAGCAGCACCGAACCAGGCTGGGTTATCTGTTTTTCTGCTCTACTCGCCACATCCCGCTCTGCACCATGGGGAAAGATGGACTGCCCAGCAGCTTTAACATCTTTCTCCTTCTCTTCTTCTTCCTTCCTGGAGACGCCTCGCCCGTCTCGCCCGTCACAGAGCCGTAAGCTACACAGGGGGGTCCCAGGGCAGGCAGGAGAACTGGGCTTTATTCCTCTATCTGTTGCTTTGTGTCTCATCTTCTGCCTATTTTGTTTTACCCGAGGATAAAGACATCAGAACTGGGTAAAACATCTTCTGCCAGCAGCAGCAGAAGAGAAAAAGAAAGAAATAGAGGAAAAGAGAAAAGTAAAAGAAAAGAGAAAAAGAGAAAAAAAAAAAAAAAAAAAAAAGAGAGAGAGAGAGAAAAGAGGGAAAGAGCTTTTGCTTTTAAAGAGAATTGACATGATTTCAGCGAAACTCTGCAACAATTTGCTTCTTTGCTCAAAAGATAACTTTTTATTGCTGTTTTATAGTCATTTATACATTCAGTTTTCTAAAGTGAAACACTTTTTTATTTTTTATTTTTTGAAAAGACAATAAAACGTTTCATTCATTATGTTACTCCCAGGTCAAAACACCTAGGAGATGTGAGTGCTTTTCTGATTGATAACACACTCAAAACAAGAACAAATAACGGATTTGGCATGACCAGAAATTGTTTTATTTTTTAATTCACATTTTTCAGCCCAGCCAATGGAATGAAAATTTCAGCCTCGTACAGAATTATGTAGAACTGTAAGGCTGTGACAGTTAAGGTCTGTGAGGTGCTAGCAGACTGCAGGGGTACCTTATACTTCATTCCTTCACCTCCTTTTGACCCATTTGTATGTGATAGAGTATGTATTGTGTGCATGCATGGAAGGCTGTGCTTACAGTGCTCTGAGAAATACAGGGTAAGTGGACAGCAGGGTCAGGATCCAAGGGGCCAGAGCTTTCTCCCTGCAAACTGGCTGATGGACATAAAGGTGTCAGAGCCTCCCATGCACCAAGAGGAGTGCCCTACCTTACTAGGCAGGTGTTGAGGTCCCTTCTACCAGTCACTTGCTGTTCTGGGGCTGAGGAGGCCAGAGCTTGCCCACCCAAAAGGATGCACTGGTTGTTGTTAGGTGGATCAGGTTTGATTCCCAGATGCAGTTCTGGGCAGCATGGCAACGCCAAACTGCTCATGCTCTGCAAAGTGGTAGGCTGCCTAGGACAGAGCAGGGACCCACTGCTCACCATGTCCCAGAAGTGCATCACTTCCCTGCAAAGAACTGAATTTGCTACAGGGTTTTGCTTAAGATCTGGCACCACACTGTGGCAGTTTTGGATCCCTGTGAGGATTGAGAGTAACGCTACAGATGGTTGGCAGAGTGGAGTCAATGCCATTTATTCAGTAGGTATTGGCACTTGAATGACTCCTGAATGCTACTAACATAGTCTATTAGTAGACTTTTTGCTCTTCATGCCACAGGCAGTATTCAGGGTCCCAGGAAAGAACACTGCTATTGTGCTGGAACCTGGAAAAACATATCCTTTCCAGACATTTACATTGAGAATTTCCTGTGGTATTTTACTTTTGAGAACCGGCTATCTGCTTTCCTGTGCTATTACAGACATGCCAGAAATCTTACTGCACTCCTAGAAAATGTAGCTCTCTCCCTGAACAGTGAGGGCTGTAGTTATCAGATTGGTTTATTTGCCCTTTCTGTACAGCTCCTTCCACCTGTTCCTGCTCCTCTGACTTAGCCTTCCCCCTCTTTCTAGGCAATACATGGTGCTGCTGCCCTTTCTGATAAACACTGATGCTCCTGAGAAAGTCTGCGTTCAGCTGACCCACCTGAATGAGTCTGTGACACTGAGTGCCACGCTTGAATATCAAGGGGAAAACAGGAGCCTGATTGATGATGTGGTGTCGGAGAAGGATATATTCACCTGCATCCCTTTCTCTGTGAGTATCTAATCCCTTTAGGCTGATTCATTGCACCAAGGATGAACCGTAAGGGCACTGAATAGTAATGAACAGAGTAACACTGTATAGATATTCACTTTCCTCTTGACCACATGTATGTTCATGACCATCCTCAAAACTCTGTCAGAGCTGAGCTCTCCTTAGCATATCTGAATGGGAAATGCTCAGTCCTGGAAAGCCAGCTTCTCTCTAAGACAGGAGGAGATGTATAAGGATCTGACATGTCTGGTTTGGAAAAATAAATGTTATGCAAAGACTAGAGACATTATCTGAAGGAGGAAAGGGATTACTCCATACCCCTCTGAATGTCAGAAAGACAGAAAGATTTTGATCAGGACATTAAGAATTTCTTGGAACATACTGGCAGAGTTGTGAGTTCCTTTACTGCACAATACTTGCACAATCACTACACAAAAGTAGGAAAGTATAGGAATACGGGACAAGTAAAGATCAGTCTCTTGTTCCTGATTTTAGTCTTCTTCACCTCTTTGTTGGGTCTGTCAGGATTATATTAGATTTGTTATTTTAGGAAGGCCAGTTCAGTTCAATAGGCTTTTGCGGGTTGTCCATAACATAGTTGCCTTCTTGTCATTCCCCAGATTCCAAAATTAAGTATCCTGTCACCAGTCATATTTCTCACTGTGAGAGTGAAGGGGGAGACCCTGCAGTTCATCAGCCGCAAGGCGGTGTCGGTCAAGAATTCTGAGAGCTTGGTCTTCGTCCAGACAGACAAACCTATCTACAAACCTGGACAGACAGGTACCAGGGAAGGGGTGGAGATTTGCATTTGAAGCAGAAATTACTACAAAAACTGTCCATTCTTAGTGCTTTCAGTGGGGGTTAGAAGAGCAGTCTCTCGTAGCTGAATTGTATGTTTTTAATCCTCCATGTGGGAACAATTTGGGGAACTTTAAAGTACATGCATGTAAGTGGGGCACCTGTGCACACACTCCCTGTGCCACTGGGAGTTCTGTTGTTGTGGTCCATGTAGTTTGGATTCCCTTCCATAGAGTTTTGATCCCCTTTGTTAAAACCACAAAAACTGGAGCAATGACTGGCTATTTGTCCTATAGAAAACAGGGCCAAAATTCAGGCTAGGTTGTGAAATAGTTTTCAAAGTGGCAGCTGATTTTGCTCAACGAAGATGTGAAGATAGAGAGAACTACATAAGCTATTACTTCCAGGCCATTTGTCTTCTAAACTTGGCCTGGACAGGGATGAATGTCCTAAAAGAGACACTGAATTCTCTGTTCATGCAGAGCCAACACAAATTTGCAGCCAGGTGCCAAAATGATTTTCTTGCATTCACTCTTCCTAAGAAGTCAATCTAGTTAGAGGAAAAAATTAGAAGACCCATGCTAATTCCAGTGTAAAGATGTATCTTTGCAAAGTAGGCAAAGACAAATTTTTGGTTCCAATTAATCAGTTTCTGATGCCCATAGTCAGTAAGATGTTCCCACTGCTATGGATTTGCTCTTAATATCCTGTAATTAATATAATTTCTTATTTGGGCAGCATAGCATGACATAGCTTTGTAGTGAATGAGATTTCCATATAAGAGAACAACTGTTCTCTGTTGTACTGTGTTTGCAAACAATGTTTTCTGCTTGGTGACTGCACTGTCAAACCTCACTATATGTTTTTCTCCATCAGTTCTGTTCAGAATTGTTTCTCTGGATGAAAGCTTTCTCCCTGTGAATGAAGTGGCAAGTATAACACTTCCTTTTCAATAGTCGTTTGGCCTTATATCTTCCATGTGTGAAAAGTAAGGAAAGAAATGTCTTTTGGAGAGATAGTTGTGCAGTTCCCAGGTTATCTCAGGTTTTGTTAACAGGATCTGTTCTTCAGATTTCTGCATGAGACTGCCTCTGCATTCTTGGAAAGGTTTGAGAATGTAACTGCAAATGAATAATGGTGTAAACACCTCAGCAGTGAGCAAATCTGCCACTATCACAGTGGACATCTGCTCTAGCTGGTATTCCAGATAATCCAATGTTAGTAATTTCAGGTGACTTTTCTGTCCTGGGTGAATGCCTGATACCAATGATGCCACTCTCTTGATGTATTTCAAAACGCATGATTGCTCCATATCAGGGACTTTCTTCCTTACCCTACTGCATTATCAGCAAGTTCCCTGAAACATGGTCGTAGCCATGGTCATTTGACTGTACTGTTTGCGCTGTCTAAATGCACATTCTAAATATGCTATTTCATTTCTTCCCTTTCTAGTTTCCGCTGGTCTACATTGAGGTATGTACAGACATGAAATTCACGTTCAGATCTGTAAACTTGCCAGTTCCTCAAGATGTTTCTTGTTTATTTTATTTATATAGCAGGTCTGTAATATATATTCAAACACATAAAGCTTTAACTTGTATGGTGGCAACCATGTACTCTGGGCCCAGAGCTCGTTTTGTTGTCCAGCCCTGGGCTCCCCAAACAATCCTGCTATTCCTGCCCTGCAGCCTCCCGGGGGTGGGCCTCTCCTCACTGTTTTTGTTAGTGCTTTTTAGTTATTGCAGCCTCACACTGTTCTCACAATTTCCTTGTGGTCTCATTATCTATAGGACCCAAAGAAAAACCGTCTGTACCAGTGGACAGAGGCAGAGTTAAAGGGGGGGCTAATCCAGCTGTTCTTCAACCTTACCTCTGAACCCATCGAAGGAACCTACTCCGTGGTGGTACAGAAAGCCTCTGGGAAGAGAATCCAACATTCCTTTTCCGTGGAGGAGTATGGTAACTGTTGCTGCAGTTTCAGATTCCTTGCAGCTAGCCCAACAGGGCATGAAAGATAATTGAACAGAGCGGTAGATATGATCAGGACATCCTGTATGGCTAGAAAATGTCTCTCAGTTCTCTCCCTCCCAAGCATCATTCCTTTTGGAGAAGAGAAGACTGAAGGACCTGGGCAATCTGTCTTCACTCCTCCCTAAGGCCCAGGCCATGCAGTGCAGTGCTCCCAACTGCCTATATCAGCAAAGTTCCCAACATGAGCAAGTGTGCTTGTAGCAGTCTATGTTATTGACCAGTGGCTATACCTCCTCTCAGAGGTGATTTAAAGCCACAGCCTCATCTTCAGCTGGCTACACACATCAAGTGTGATGCTATGAGTCTAGGTCTCACCTGCCTGAGTTGGAAAGTCCTGACTTTTTGGTGTATGCTGAGGCTGTAGATTCAGATCTTGCTTGTCCTCCCCCACAGGCTAAGCCTGTAGGTGTTGTGATGCCTTAATGCCTTAACATATCTCTGGTGATTTCATCCCTGTGCCAGTCCCAGATTCTTGAGTAGGAAATGTGATCCTAATACAAATCTGCACATGCCTCCTCCTTCTCCTGCCTTCCCTTCCAGTAGTCACTGCCTCCCTCAACACCCCAGCAAGCCAGCAGCAGCCTTTGTTTAATAGTCTGCTACAATCATGTAGCCAGGATGAGTCTTCTGGAAGCCCACTGTCCTCTTTAATTTGCATGGCTGCCCTGAATTCCTCCTCCTTCTCCCAAGATAGTCACTGTCCACTAACCCTCTTGCAGCTGGGTTTGGATGTGATGTTACTCTGTGGTGAGTCAGCAGGGAAGCTCCAGGGCCTTTCCTGTTTTCCAAACTGCTAAAGTCTACATGCTTTGGAAATGCAAAGACCAAGCTGTAGTCCCAACTCTGTATGTTTCTGAGAGATCTCTGTTGACCTAACGATCTGTTTTAATGTATCATACTGGTGTGGGACTGATAGCCCTTGTGTTACCTAAAGAGCTGCTGTGTTTTAAGAGTTGGTGTAATTATCCTGTCTTCTTACCCAACACAGTGGCTGGCTGAATGCCGGTGGCTTTCATTGACTTTGGTGGGATGTGCAGATGACACTGGCCACTAAAATCTGACCAGTTAGATGCTAAAAGCTTTCAGAACATTTGTAAGAATAACCTTTGAGCAGCCTTCGGGTCTCATTCTTATGTTATTCTCCACCATATAGACTATTTTCCTTTGTTTTTGCTGCAGTGCTGCCCAAATTTGAAGTAACGGTGAAAATGCCCGAGGTGATCACCATTCTTGATGAGAAGCTGAAGGTGACAGTTTGTGGCTTGTGAGTGTCATTCTTCTTTCAGTCCTTGGTTTCTGGTTTCACCTCAGCTACTGATGAAGGTCCTGTTGGGAGACTTCATTATATTTCTCAACCATTTCTGGGTTCTAGGACCAAATAGACTACATATACCATTAGACAAAAGGCTTTACAATTATTGCTTAGGACACTTTGTAACATAGAAACATTGTTTTTCTTTTTTGTTTGTTTGTTTTGTTTTTGAGAGTATTTTTGCATATTTTTAACATATGAGGGTCATAGAGGACATAAGATTAGCTGCTGTTCTAGAGAAGAGGTCTTTGTTTATCTCAACTTGGAATTGCATTTTAAATTTGGCTTCTACTCTCAATGCTGTGAGAAAACCATAAGTGATGTTTCCTTTGAGTTATGTCATTCAGTTCTGTGTGGCATGTTCCACACGTCCTGCAGGAAGAGACACAGTATGGGATGAAAAATGAGCTGAGAGACCCAATGCACATACATAGATAAACCAGTTGCGTCTGATTTGGGTGGTGATGTAGATACTTGCAACATGTTCTCCAAGACTAGGTGTACTCTCAACTGAATAAGCATTATAATAAATTATTTCTGCACACTTATGTCTTATTCCTAGGAATCAGGATTATAAGACTCAGTGCTTCTGCCCTTATTGCCAACCTTGATCCTAAAACATTACCAAATTTCTTGCTGCCTTTTACTTCCTATGATGACCCTGCTGTATCATGGAGGTGGTTCTAGGAAAGAGTTTTGGCTCCACTGGGGGTGAGCTAATCAGTTTCTCCATTCCTTTTACATTCCTCATGGCTCTGTTTTTCTTCCTATCCTCCTTGCTTGTAGATACACATTTGGGAAGCCTGTTCCTGGCCTCGTGAGTTTCCGTGTGTGCAGGAAGTTTCAATACTCATCCAGTTGCTATGGTGAAGAGTCTAAGGCAGTGTGTGAGGAGTTCTCTGGACAGGTGAGTCATGATAATTCCTGGGGGCAAAGTGGTAGGAGAAAATGTGGTTTATTGAGCATGCCTTTTAGGTACAAGTTTGCTCTGATGGAGTAGGTACAATCATGAGTGTGAAGAGGGGAGAGATTTCATGTATTTTAAGAAAGCCTTAAGAAGAAATGAAGATTGGATGCAAGGTGAAATCTGAAAGGCCTGTGCTGTAAGAAAGATGTGTGTAAAGGCAAGAAGCTTGATAGAGAAGGAAGAGGTGACAAGAAAAAAATAAAAAATCAGGAGACTAGCAAGTATAAGGGAATAATGAGATAGGGTAGGTATGCACGGTGAATGCAGAGTTGGGGTTGGCTTGCACTAGAGTCAGTGTGTGGGATCAGAAGTTGTTGCTTGATACAGGAAAGGAACAGAAAGAAGGGGACGAGTTTGAGCAAGGAGGAAAAGAATATGAATTTAGCATCAGTGATTAAGACAGATAGATACTCCCCTGACACACACACTACTATCACACTGGCAAGTCTACAGAGCAAAACTGAATGGCATTTGGAGCATGGACAAGTTGACTCGTGCTAACTTAATTGACAGAAACTGAAGGTATCCAGCTGAGGCAGTTGTGGACATAGGCTAGGACAAGAGAGCAAGCAGAAGAGAGCATGATTCTTGGAATGTGCAACAGCATCATCCCCACAATTGCCTCTGCCACTGTGCTGTAATCCATGCTAAATGGAAACATGAACACTGCAGTGCTAAACTCTGTTCTAGGTAGCTCTTCCCTTGACTGTGGAGACCTGTCTTGTACATGAAGATAATGAGAGGTGGCAAGCTTTTGAAATACTTTTCCAGCTGTTTTATTCTTTCTACACATACACAAACTTTATCTATGGTTTATGTATCACTAGTACTGCCTGTGCATTTTAAGTCAGCAGCTATATTCCAATGTGCCTGACACCTGGCAAATGCTTCCTGTGTGGCATACACAAGAATAATTCTCTATGCTTCTGTATCAAGTGTTTAGAATAATAAACATCATAAACACACACATAAACAAAAATCTTCTAGGTTGCACATTCTTTGCTCTGATGTTCCTGCAGATACTTCAGAATGCTCCTTGCCAAGTTATTTAGGTGTTTTTCCAGTTTTGATAAAAACTGTGAAGAGCATGGCCTGTGAGGCTGTGAGCTTTTCTTCCACCTAACCACATCACACAATGATGGGATCATTAAGTTGGAAAAATGTCATGCACATGAGACTATAACAGCCTTTTTGTTTTCCTCCAACAGACAGACAACCATGGTTGCATTTCTGAAGTGGTAAAAACCAAGTTATTCCAGCTCAAGAGAACTGGATATGAGGATAAGCTCCATGTAGAGGCTAAGATTAAAGAGGAGGAAACAGGTATGAATGATCTAGATCAAAGAGACACATAATAAGCCCTGGAGAGACTAGCAAAGAGGCCTGCCGAGTAAGAGTGGGGGAGAAAAGCAGACTCCCAGTTCTGGAATCCTAAAGTTTCCTGCCTGGATATCAGGAGTATCAACTAAATTTATTGTCCAACAAAGGAGGATTGACCTGGAGCAAAAATAATTAATGTCAGGGAAAGGCAAATTAATTTTTCAATCTTCTTCCTGCAGGAGTGGTGTTGACTGGAACAAGCTTCTCCAAGATCACAAACACCATCAGCAAAATCACCTTTGAGGATTCAGACTCCCACTACAAACCTGGAATCCCCTTCTTTGGACAGGTAGGGAAACCTTGAGAAGTGGAGTGTCATGAGTGCTACTGAACCTCCTGGATGGGCACATGCCCACATCTGCAAATATGCTGAACCTCAGTGTTGCTGCTAATCCCTGATGACCTCCTCAGTTCTTCAGGCTCTCTAACCTGGGAACAGCAGCTGAGAGCATAGCTTTCATTCTGCTTTCCCCCTCTGTCCTTGTGACCCCTCTTCTTCAGTCAAGTCACATTTTGCTTCTCTGGTCTCCTGCTTAATAGGAGGCCTTAACTGGTGTGAGTGCATGTCAGTCTTTGTCTCCAGTCTTCTGGTGCAGAGATGGAGATGAGAAAGAGACAAAGAAGTAAGATTCAGAAAGTTCACAGCCCTCTCTGGAAGAGCGAAGTGATGTGAAGTGATGCAAAGTGCCATGGAAATTTCCCTGTCTCAGATGGACCCAACATCCCCAGCTTAGTGACTGTACAGGTGTTCTCCTGTATCATCCTGGTTTTGTTCCTGCAGGTGAAACTTGTGGATGGGTCTGGTGCTCCAATTGCCAATGAAACTGTGAGGATTTCTTTACAAGGAGGCCAGGAAACCAACTACACAACAAATGAAGAGGGCAGGGCACAGTTTGCCCTGAACACTTCCATGCTGGAATTGGAATCTGTTGGAATTAGAGTGAGTCATGGGGGCAAAGTGATAAAGTGACCAGCAGGGATGGAGGGGGAGTACTTCTGAAGTTTCTACTACATATACAGAAGCACTTAGCTTCTTGATCCTGGTTGTCGTTGCCAACCTCAGCATCACTATGGTGGAAATAGCCATGCAACAGACCAGGTTGCCATGTGACAATTGCACTTAGCTTGTATTTGATTTCGGCTTGGCAATAGTAATAGAGGGTTAGAAGAAACATCAAGAGGTCATATAGTCTGTTCTGCTCCAAGGGATCACCAACCCTACCTAGACAAATCTGTATCAAGGATGCATCTAACTTATTCTTAAAAATCTCTCATGGTGGAGTGCTGCTAGTGCTTCACTGTCTTTTCAACTAAATGATTTCTCAGGTGTCTCATCTAAGCATCTCTCCAGGTTTAATTTAGCATTCTGAGATTCTAAACTCCTCTCTCCTTCCCTCCTTCCCTCCCTCCTACCTTTCTTCCCCTGCCACAAATAGAAAAACAGTATGAACCATTAACAGAAATTCTCTCTGTGGTGTAGAGTTCATTTATCTGGAAGAAGTTAAGTGCTGCTGAGCATCCTTTTGTTAGTGGAAAATGCAATATATATGTAACATACACATTTCCTAATATTTCACCTTGGAATAAGGCACTTTGTCCAGACTTATATTTGTTTTTTCTCCATACAATTCTTTTGTCACAGATTAAAACCATTAAAAAATATCTAGAAGTTACCACAATGTGCTTGAAAGTTGCAGAATTTTGCAAGATAAAGAAAAGGCAAGAATTTCTAAGTGTAGTGAGAAAGATAAAGAAATAAGGGCATGGAAAGCACATGAAATATTGAAACAGCACCCTTAGAAATGTGAAATATTTTTCCTTCACTCTTATTTTTAGGAAGACATGGCCTCTCACCTGCTAAACTTCTGTTTGATTTAGGTTTTGAATTCTCAATTGGAGAATTTTTCTCCTTTTCCGTAGCATCCTCAGCTTGATCCTGGTGCTAGTAATTCCTGAACTGGACAGCAACATCTGTTCTCCAGTGCCAGTGATGATAATAAAAATTAAAATTGGTTTATTTTCTCTTTAAACTAACTGAGAATTAGAGAGGGCAAGATATTAGGGTAAAGAGTCCATATGATGATACTGACAGTAAGTAAACAACCGATAAAATTCAGTCTATTTGAGACAAAGCCCAGCTTCTCTGGGATTGAGTCATTTCCAGTTATTTGCTCAGGATACTGCCACCCTGTCTGTCTTTCATCTTCGAGGCTCATGTTTCTGTTTTGGGTAGAATGCCTTTTTGTTTTAAGTACAAAAAATACCAAACTTGTAACACTAGACCATGAATGTTGGTCCCAGTTCTTCTGCCTGTGTTTGAGGATCTCTATGTGTGTATTTTCTCCATTTCCAGGCAACTCATAAATCATACTCCCACTGCTTCGACCATTCCTTGGTTTTTCCACATTATGAAGAAGGCCATCTCTACATAAAGCGCTTTTACTCCCCTAGTAAGAGCTTCCTCAAAATTGAGCCCAAGTCTGAGATGCTAAGCTGCGGCTCCCCCACAGAGGTGCGGGTGCACTATATCCTTACACCAGAGGCCGTAGGAGAGGAGAGGAAAATTGTCTTTTACTACCTGGTAAGTTTGCACTTCCCATACAGTCAGCTTGTCACTGGTAATTGTAGAGGAGGTGGAGATGGAAATTGTGGTTTGAGGCAGCAGGCTTTAAACACTTCCCCATCATCCTCCACATGTTCTTTTCCCATGAAAAGGAGGGTCAAGGAGTGAGGATGTCCCAGTGTCCCTTGGGTGAGCACTGGGATTCTGCTACAGGGAGGCAGAGAACAGCTGAGCAGGATGCAACCATCTCCCTGTTGCTCACTTATAAACACTCAGTTACTCTCCTCTCAGGTTCTCCCTCTTTAAGGTTTAGCTCATGCATAACCTCAGTCACAGCAGGGTTTCTCCTTCCATTCAGGTGATGGCCAAAGGAATCATCAAGCAATCTGGCACCAGCATTCTGGATTTGGACCAGGAAAGTGGTAAGTTTCCCTCCCCTGCCATATTGTCTCTGTCCTGTGAGGCTATGCAACTGTGGCAGACACACAGGCTGCTTCCATGTGCAGTGCAGGGATCCCCATATCCATGTTCCCTAGGATGTGGGAAGAGTTTGAGCTTTCTTTTCTGTCTTTACTCGTTTTTAGCACAGATTTGCACTAACCCCTGTACCAGCTGTCTTTATTCTAACACTGTGTTTCTGGGGCTTCAGTGCTCCTCAGAGACACTGTCTGGTGGTTTGTTTTTAGAAACTCAACCAAAATTCAGCTTGCTTATGCAGTGTAGAACAGGACTTGAAACAGGCCTTTCCAGTCAGACAGTGAGTCGTATGCATCTCTTTGAAAACAAATTCATCCCAATTGGAGGCCTAGAGTTTCATTATAGCTAGAATGAAGTTCATCATCAAGGAAAAGCTGGAAATTTGGCTGCTCCATGAGCAGGTTTCCTGTACTTCAGCTTTTTGCTCTTGTTTTGTTAGCCAACGGGGTCTTCTTGCTACAGTTGCCTGTGGAAGCTGATATTGCTCCAGTGGCCCAAGTGCTTGTCTACACCACTACTCCTACCAGGGAGGTGATTGCTGATTCAGCCAAGTTCAACATAGAAAAATGTTTCAGCAATAAGGTAAGTGATCACTTCTTGAGGGAACAGCCATTAGACTGAAACCTGGTAAAACTTTTGTTAGATTTAGCCTGTCCAAGCTCATTTACTTAGATTTGCTAACACTGGACAAGCCACTAATAAATTGTTCTACGGAGCTTCACTGCTTTTTGGTTTGTGCTAGCTTGGAGGAGATCAACTCTTGGAAAAAGGATGCTAGCAGGGATTACACTGCTAAAATCTCTCATCAACAAGTCATAGTCACTGATCTCACAGACAATTTGGGGTAAGAAAAGGGGAGGCCATGTATCTTATGTCATACTGCAACACATGTATTTCACTCCTTTTCACACAAATTCTTTGTAAGAATGATGTGGCATCTTGCGTGGTCGCAGAGCAAAAATAAAACACACACACAGCCCCAGTCCAGTAGGCACATCTAATCTTTGTCAGATCTTTCAACTCTCATACATCTCATCCTGTCATTGTAATTTCTGTTATACATAAATGAAGCTAAACTTTGTTTAAACCTGCCATCTGTACCGAGCAATGAATGGTGGTGCTCCGATAGCACAGATGAGACTGCTTTTCAGCTGAAAGAGGTCAAAGAAAGTTCTGTGAACATACAGACCATGATTCTCTTGTGGACCCATCTATTCGTTATGCAGAAGATCAGAATAATGTATGAGCAGCCCTAAGAAGAGAGGATCCTCAAGCTGCCATTAGAGCTTCAAAATAATAGTACACTGTTAAAGGCAGTCCCTTGTCCCACTAAAAGCCAAACTAAATGAATTCTTGATATTGGTGTCACTGTAAGACATTGGACACCTGAATTTTCTTTTTATCTTAAAGGTCATTCTATGCAAAGTATTAAAGTCTAGGCACATGCCAAGTGCCAATTAATTTATGTGATTAGGTACTGCTTTCCTCTCCAAAAGCATCCTGGATTCAAAGCAGCCTGGCTGGGACAGACTTTGGGCCATCAGTATGCTAGACATTGTTTTTAGTAGCAAGCTTGCTACATTCATTGTTCTGCTGTTTCCTCAAGAATATTTTTTTGCATTCACAAGGTTGGGAGACCACCCTGGGAGAGATGAGGGTTGTCAGCAAAAGGCATTGTGTGGTCTCACTGGGACATGAAGGACACTGGCAGCTAGTGCAGCTTTGTCAGGGAACATGTTTAGTGTAAGGATGCTGTGATTGCTGTATGTTAGGGGCGCATTTGTATTGCTGATGAGAGGGAAGATCTATGCAGGTCAGCCATGCTATTATAAAACCATGTGAGATAGTGTTGAAATCAGCTTTGCTAGAAAGAACTTGCAGGGCAGAGGTTAGTAGGAGGTCATTAGAGTTGTGAATTAGCTTTTGAGGAAGGCA
Organism: Netta rufina; assembly: GCF_964035555.1. Classification (NCBI taxonomy): domain Eukaryota; kingdom Metazoa; phylum Chordata; class Aves; order Anseriformes; family Anatidae; genus Netta; species Netta rufina. Next base: position 127,084,948 of record NC_140123.1, read on the forward strand.
CATTAGTCTGGCAGGTCTCAGCCAACAAGCCAGTTCTTCAGAGCCATCACCAGGCAGTACATATTACAGTATTGCTCCAAGGTATCACTGCTTCTCATGTTACCAGTGAATCTGCCAAGTGAGATCGCTGCAGGTTTGTTGTATCTCCACAACACCTCTGGTTGCAGCACAGAGATTGAAGCTTGTTCAAAACCATACTCAGCTGTCTGAACAGATCTAGTCACTGTGTGGGATTATCTCATCACATTCACAGTGGCCTTAAAACCCCCAAATGCCTTAAAAGTTGTGAAAAGTCGCGATGCTTAAGTTGACAAGAACTGTTAGTGCTGATTCCTCTGGCATTGCAGGAAGGAAACTCAACAATGTTTCACAGAGGGAAGGGTGTGAGTATACATGTCTGTGTGGGATTCATAGGGTTGGGACTGATGCTCAGCTGGAGTCTTGCAAGGCTAGGGCATCTGTGACATAGCTATTCCTGTGGATACAGGTGGACTTGAGCTTCTCTCCTTCTGAAGGCCTACCTTCTTCTGAAACGCACTTGCTATTCAGAGCCTCCCCAAACTCCCTCTGTGCTGTCCGTGCTGTGGACAAGAGTGTTCTCCTCATGAAGCCAGAAGCTGACCTGTCACCTGGCTCTGTAAGTACTTAATTTGCGTAGTACCTCAAAGTCTGGTCAGAGCAAGAGCAACCCAGTAATGGGGTAGAAGCAATGAAGAATCCTTCCTGAAAGTGCTGACACAGGAATGCTCTCCTGTGCTCTTGCTAATCTTCAGTGGGCGAAATCTGAGAACTAGGCAGCAGCTGTTTGTTTGTTTGGGATTTTGCACGACTGTAGGAATGGTAATTGGGAAACCCTGTTAAGGAAACTGCTTCTCATGTCCAGAGCCAAAAGCTGTCCTGTGTTTAATGATGATTTTTCAGTTTTTCTCTCTAGACATGGATTTATTTTACTAAAGTAGCATCTAGAAGTGTCAGAAAGTTCATTCTCCTCATGCTAAGCAGCAAATGACATTGCCAGAACAGGGACAAAGGGCTGCAGCCAGGCTGGCCACTGTAATTTTTCATATATTTGAGCCATAGTAACCAGAGTAACATACTGTCCATAGCAAAAGAGGCACTATCTCCAAATTTGGATGTCTGCTTGGACTTCCAGTTTCCTATTGCAACCACTTCAGGGAGGACCATGGCTGTGTGGATTTGACTGTTATGATGCTTGTGTCCAAATCCTTTACTTGTGATGGTGGACACTGAAAAATGCTAAATGTCCTGGCTTCTTCTGCCCAGGTGTATAGCTTGCTGCCCGTGAAGGAATTGCGGAGCTATCTCTATGGTCCAAACGTGCATGTGGATGACCCCCTGGAAGACTGTATCACCTTGAAGAATATAGTTGTGAATGGGATCACCTATTCTCCACTAATGGATAGTAACGAAGATGACACTTACAGCATCCTAAAAGTAAAACCTTCTTGCATGTTTGAGGAGTGAAATGGGAGAAGGAATGAGAGTGCTTAAACCTTTTGTGGCATGATGCAATATAAGGAAATGACTTGTGAATCTCAGTAGTCTGACACCAAGTTCAGTGAGAGTCATAAGCTTCACCTGTCATGACAGCTGTACTCCTGACTTGAATTGATCAGTCTTAAAGTTATCTTTTTACACGAAAAGCTTTGGGATTGGCTTGAATTGAGGTTCTAACTCAAGTTCTGTGCCATTACCCTTACCGCATATAAATCAGTACGTCCCTGAGCTACACTGTAGCCATGGATATTTCCTTCCAAAGGGGAGACTCCCTATCTAATCTCTGGCTCATCCTGACCCCTAATCTGGAATCAGACTGGAATCCGTGCCCTACAGGCAAAGGGGATCTATCCCTTGACTTCTCTGAGCCACCTGGGCACCCAGACCCAGGGCTGGGGGGGATCATCTCAAGGTCCAAACCACAGACCATAACAGCTTCTGCTTTAGAAGCAATAAAATACTAACATCAAATCTGCTGTGTAAACCTCAGCTGGAATCAGTAACAGCAACAACAAAAAAATAAATCTTGTGTTTCTCTTCCATAGGAAATGGGTTTAAAGGTTTTCACAAATTCCAAGGTGAAGAAACCTAGGTATTGCAACTTTGGCAATTACATACCTGCAGGAATTCCGGTTCCAAGTGCACTCATGTTACCTAACTATGACGTGAGGACAAGCGGTAAAGGAATTGAGTCTTGCTGTCATCTCTATTCTGAACAGAGATCCCATCTGTTTTTTGGGGGGGTAAATAAACAAGAGCTGGGGTTATGGAAGCAGTAATGAAGTGGGGTGTTCACATATGTCATCTTCATCATGAGTGTGGGGCATGTCTCTTTTGCTGGGTTGTAAAGGCCTATGGATAGGCTTAAATCAATATAGAAATAAATATAGAAATTAGATTAGCCAAAGTATAGTTGAACAAAACTAGGAGGTAGATAAGGACTTTTTGTCTTTGTTTCGGTAGATTTCTCTTTCCTTTTGTCAAAGCCAAGCATACAAGGTCATAAACAGCTCTTTCCTCTAAGCTGCTCATTTTTACTTCATTTTTACTTGCCTCTCATAGTATGAGTTTTGCTGGGGACCGGTGGGTAATATGGAAGAGCTAGCCCTTGCTAATAAACACTGACCCAGAAACTTCACTGCTTATAGTACCAGTGCTCACTACAGCAACAGCAAGCATCTGCTGCCAGCACAGCTTCTAATTGTAGTGTATATTGGCACTTTCTCAGACCAAAGCATGATGCTGATGTAGATCTTGTTTGTTTGGAATTATCATCCTTAGACTCTGCTAGAATGTATGCCTCACCAATGCACCGTGTCAGCACTCCTGAAGAGCTGACAGAGACAGTCCGAAAGTATTTCCCAGAAACATGGATCTGGAGTTTAGTATCTGTAAGGTGAATGCCTTGGAATATTTCCTCCCTTCCTTTTATAATATAGTTGGTTTTACAAGATGAAAACATGAATCTCATGTCTACCAAGCCTTTTCAATGCCAAGAAGTCCTTCACTGTTTGCAGAGATCAGTTGGCATTTCCCTGTGATGGAATTGCCTTTGTCTGTGGTTAGGTTTGTCCACATAGTAGTAGTGATTTTAGAAGATGTTCAGTGCCCAATATAGTGTGCCCAATCATTCATACAGCAAATATGATTCATCAGGCTGAAAGGGATACTGATAGTCACCAAAATCCCGTAAAAATCACCCTGTCCTTTCTTGCTGTCTCTTGCCAGCTCTGAAGGAAATGCTGAACTAGATGTGACCATCCCTGACACCATCACCGAGTGGAAAGCCAATGCGTTCTGCACTTCATCAGACACAGGCTTTGGCCTATCCCCAACAGTGTCTCTCAGAGCCTTCCAGCCCTTCTTTGTAGAGCTCACCCTGCCTTACTCTGTAGTGCGTGGTGAGGCCTTCACACTGAAAGCCACCGTTTTCAGCTATCTGACAGCCTGCATAAGGGTATGGAAGATTGAAATCCTTCTCTGTACCCACGTACCTTCTTGTACACTTCTTGCCTTCACCTAACCTTATCTCTGAGTAGCCTTAGACCCTTCTTTGCTAGAGAAGAAATAACTATTGCTATTTTTTCCTGTGTCTCTGATATTTTCTCCCTGTCTCTCAAAATCACCCCTCCTCAATTACATCTCTCTCTACAAATGGCAGGTCAGTGTGGCTCTGGCTCAGTCTACTCAATTTCTGGCAACTCCAGTGGGAAAGGAGGAAGAATCTTATTGTCTCTGTGAGAACGGGAGGAAAACGGTGGCTTGGCTGGTGACTCCCAGATCTCTAGGTAAAAGTCTCAGAATACTGAAAACTGTAGGGAGGGTTTCTCTATGCTATTCTCCCAGTTCAATATCTGGTGTTAGAGCTACATAGTTTCCTGGGAAATACCGTGGCTGAGTGTCTCATCTCCAGTTATGCAGGATGTAAAGGCTGGTGGACTCATAGTGTCCAAGGCCATGTCTGGCACTATGTGCAATTTCATCAAGTCTTACAGGCCTTGGACATCAACTTCTGAAACTTTGCTGGCTGGCAGGGACATTCTGTCAGTTCCATCCATGTCAGAGATTTGATGATTGCTCCATGAGGCCTTCACACTCTGCTTTTGCTGTTGCTGTTACATGTTGTGGTAGCAGCCATGGTTTGCATGCCAAGTAGCGGAGTGCTGAACAGCCATGATACTGATGAGTCCCACCACAGTGGTGTCCTAAGTTCTGGAAAAGAGCCACCAAAACAGTCACCTTTCAATGGCATTGCAGCCCATCTGCTCCAGCATGCATTCCGATGTAGATAGCTAAATTCCTGTGGGAAAGAAGCTGGGCTCAGCTGTGATGGGAAATCCCTACTTTTGGGCCTGCAGGCTGAAACTCCCAGAAATGTCAATGAATCCTATTCCCTGGTGCTGCCCAGCAGGACTGGCTGACCCCTGTTTCCTCCAGGGCAGGTGGAGTTCTCGGTGAGCGCTGAGGCCCTGCAAAACCAGCAGCCCTGCGGGAACGCCATAGTGGAGACCCCTGAGAAAGGACGGAAGGACACAGTCATCAGACAGCTGCTGGTGGAGGTATGGGGGCTGTGGGCAGGGGAGAACTGAGCTGTCTAACAGGCTAGAGTGTTCACTGCATAGACACATGAAACAGAGCTCTAGGCAGTCACCACACAGTGTGGTGATATGATGGTCTTACATTATCTCTGTACTTTGGCAGGGCTACATAAAGGTTGCAGGTTAATAACTGTGCAACGTGTCTCCTGCCAGTATTTTAAACTTTCCCCATCTCCTAATGTAAACAGTTTGCCAGTCAGCACAAGCTGTCTCTCTGTTAGCCGAGTAGCCAAGCAAACTGCTTCTTAAGCTGAGTGTTACACAGTTCTGTTTGCTACCATAGCCTGGCTCCAGGGTGAAGGCAGGGGAATCACAAGCACCTAAGGGAGTTAGATGCCTGCAGAAAAGTCCCCACAAACTCCAGATATTATAAAAGTCCAGAAAACGTGTTAAAATTGTACAGCTTATCCATTTCCTATGGCAAGAAGAGTTGCAGATACTGCATGGTATAGAAGGAAATGTTATGTGGCAGTACTGCTGCTTTTATAAGAAAATGCTAGTTTATTATGCTGGGTGTTGTAAATCTGACAGAAATATTCTGTGTTCTTAGCCTTTCTCTGTATCATAAAACAACTTAATGTTTGCATACTATGTTGTATTTTACCAGTAGTGTCATTGCATATTACAGTGCACATCTTTACTTCCTATTGTCAACATTTTTATTTTTTTTTCACAAGGCATCTGCAGGTTTATGATAAACAGAACTGCAGACACCTTCCAGGCAGCCCTCCAGAGCTACTTTGAGCTTTTGCTAGCAAAAGCGCTTACTGTAAGCTGTAGTACTTGTTAAAATGATACAGGAGTTTCACTTCATACAGCAGTTAAAATAGTCACCCATGTGATTGCCCTGCAGCATTTTCCCTCTCCTTCTGCTGTCCTTCATCCATGTACAACTGTGTTGGGTCTGTCATTTTGGATTCTGGATTTTTTTAATTTATTTTATATTTTATTTTTACTTAGATTATTATTTCAGAGCTCTTTTTTTTTAAAATTCCAGGAAGTGTTTGTGACTGCCTTCCCTTCTCCAGTTCACTCACTTTTATTTTCACTCTGTTCTTAGGGATGTTGTTAAGGATCCCTCTGGCTGTATTCCCTGTCTCAATAACTTCTCGTTTCTCTTGTTTTTCTTCATCCCACTCAAGCCTGAAGGAGTTGAGAAGGAAACAGCCCAGAACTTTGTGCTCTGTGCAAAAGGTAAGGCCTTCCCTCCCCATTTTCTCCATTTGTTCTTGTGTGGGTGATGGGGGACATGCCTGGAGGAGGAAAATAGTGCTGCCTCTACCATTTTCTGGATAGGCTGATATTTCTAGATATAGAATCAGAACATACCCCATCACATGGGACCCTGAGACCTGTTTCTTTATAGCAAGGGATGAAGGGAAGAGGAGGCTTTCCTGATGTTCTACTGAAGCCCCTTGCTCTTATATTAGACAGTTTTTGGGACTGCACTGAAACTGTTTGGTCTTGTTTCTCTCTCAGGAAAGAGTTTGCAGGAGAAGTTTTCCCTGTCTCTCCCCTCAAATGTGGTGCAAGACTCAGGCAGAGCGTATTTCTCAGTGCTGGGTGAGTGAGCTGCCCAGGAAGGATCTGATGGGAGAAAGAACCATGTACTGTTTCTGCCTGCCTGCCTACCTGTGTTGGCCTCCAACCTCACAGCTTTTTCTCCTGGTTCCTAGTACACCTCACTCCTGAATTTCATCCCTTCTGTCTCAAGTACTTTCCCTTCTAGTTCTGATCTTCTTGTTCCCTTTTCTGAATCTCATTCCACTCAGGGTTCTCTGCAGTGCCCTAAACATTGACTCACTACCGTCTTTTTCTGTGTTTCATTCCAGGACCATTATCAATACAGATTTTCTTTTGTTCTTCTCTATCATCTCCTGCTTCTCTTGTTCTGTAGCTTCCTCTCATTCTGGTTGCCAGCCCCGAATTTTGTTAATATCCCTCTCATATCTCCTGTTCCCTAGGTGACATCATGGGCACTTCCATGCAGAACCTGCACCAGCTCCTCCAGATGCCATTTGGCTGTGGAGAACAGAACATGGTCCTGTTTGCACCCAACATCTATGTCCTGGACTATCTGAACAAGACAGGGCAGTTGAGTGAGGAGATCAAATCCAAGGCCATTGGATACTTAGTGAGCGGTGAGCTGGGACACAACTTTTGCTTCTGCTTTGGATTTTTTCCAGATCCACTGTGGCTTTCTTCTGTCAAATGCTGGCCAGATGTGCAAAGAGAGCTTCTTTCTTGTTCAGATCATCTCTTCTGCATGCCAGTGAAGCCCCTTCCATGTTTGTTCCTTTATTATTATCTGTTTCTTAAAGCATTAGGATACCCAGTCATTGTACCCACTTTTCTCTGCTCCCTAACAGTGTCACAATCCAGTGCACAGTTGCGATGTGACCCACTATAGTAGCTTGTTGTCATTAATGTGTCCTGCCTGCCTTCTGAAGAAAGACAGGTGCTACTTCTCCTCATGCAGTATAAAAAGTGTATGGAGGTAGGGATGTATCAGTACTTCTTATTTGCTAGTATAGGACTGACCTGCTCCTCTCTCTTTTGCTTTTGCTGTAATAGCTGTTTTTATGTTCCCTCATCCCTCAGCAGATGTTCTCCAGCATCTCTGAATCTTGCTTTAACTCTTTGTTGCAGGTTATCAGAGGCAGCTGAACTACAAGCATGCAGATGGCTCTTACAGTACCTTTGGACAACGCTATGGCCAACCAGGGAACACCTGGTGAGATTGAGTGTCACCCGTGCCTCCCCTGTATCCTCTCTTTCTCAGCTACACAGCTATAATACATGCTGTATGATGGTAAATAGGAAACGCTGTTGTAGATAAGCAGACTTTTCAGAGATATTCTGGTCCCTGTGCTGCCTCTCACTTCATGAAAGAGGATGCATCAGCCAGTTACGTAGCTGAAGCACCTCCTCCCACCTGCAGCTCTGAGGACCATGACGGATAAGAAGGAAGGAAATAAGTTGGGAAAGAAGGGAGCAGGGATTTTACATTCCAACTGGACAAAGCTGAAGAGTTGCAGTGACAGCTCTTCTAGAGCAGCATCTGCTGAGAAGGCTGCTGGGAAAGGTATTTGCATATAAGTGGAAAGGATGATAATCTGAGAGCAGTGCTGTATGGTTATTTTTCAAAAGTGTTTGTCTGTTACTAAGCAAAGACATCTTAGACAAAAGTGTGTGTTGCCAGAGTGACTTACTGTGAAAATTTGAGTTGATTCAGAATATCATTGCCGTTCACTTTCAACTTTAGGTAACGGTAAAAGTGGATGATTTCATCACCTTCTGTTTGCTTTTAGTCCTCGTGTCTCAACAGAACATTGGCCTCTCACTACATGCTTGTTTCTTCCCATAACTGCTTTGTAACAGCTCTAGCCTCTCAGCTCACTCTTTTAATATGTGCTACTATATTCATAGTTTTACTGACACATCTGGGGAATTCTGGGAAATCCATGAGACATGAATTTCTAGTGAGAGTCTTGCCAGCAGACCATGAGCTACGAGGGATTCATTCTTCCCTGTCATTTTGATTATTGCTGTCACACAGATGTTAAGCTAATTGGCATACAATTATCTGCTTTTTCCAAAGAGATTTGTTTAGATGCAGATTGTCTTTGTCCTCCAAACTATAGCTTCAATGCAAAAGAATCATTGGGTTTTATAGGCCCAGAGGCAGAGGAGAACTCAAGGTGAGAAACAATTTTTTGACAGATACTTTGAGGTTAAGATGTACTTGTGGTCCAACTAATTGGCCTTTCATTCCCCAGGCCTTCCTGCCTTCCTCCAGACAGGTGAAGTGCACATGAGATGGACAGTGGGCCTGCACAACCCCTCTCACTACTCTTTCTTCATTATAGGCTCACGGCCTTTGTCCTCAAGTCCTTTGCCCAGGCCCGGCCATACATCTTCATATATGAGGAGCACATCCAGGATGCTTTGATCTGGCTCACTCAAAAGCAGAAGGAGAATGGTTGCTTCCACAGTTCTGGGACACTCCTGAACAATGCCATGAAGGTAGCATGCCTGCCTGGTTGGCTTTTAGTTAGGCTTGTGCTTGACCATAAGTCAAATGGGTGCAGTTGAGCTTCTTGAGCACCCAGACAGAGAAATCCCATGTCAATGGCAAGAAGTAATGAGGCAGAGGCCATTCTGTATGATTGCCATGACAGGAAGAAGAGTCAAGGCAAACCTGCTGTATAAAAGTAACAGTGATAGCACCATATGAGCAGCAGTGGGGGGAGGAAAGCTAAAGGGTCTACAGTACAGAATAAAGTATTACCACAGCAACAGTAGAAAAAAATGAAGATGAAAAAATATGTCACTAAACATCTACCTTTGTCTTTCCTGGCAGGGTGGAGTGGACAACGAGGTTTCACTGACGGCCTACATCACTATTGCACTGCTGGAGATTCCTCTGCCTGTAACTGTATGTGACTGCACCCTAACTTGAGTCAGTCTAGGATGACACAGTACTGTCCAGAATTTGACCCAGACTGGAAAAAGTACACAGCTGTTGGTTCCTGTGATATAGGAGTTATGTGCTGTCATGTTAGACATTTCTGAAAAATACTCTACTCTTTATGTCCCTACACCTTATTCTGGCAGACCCCACTTCAGCATCCAGGGGAATGATGTATAGTTAGTAAGGCACAAACCTCATCTATTCCCAGCCTTCCAAAAATTGGTTCTCTCTCCACAGCACTCAGTGGTGCGTAATGCTCTCTTCTGCCTGGAAACGGCAGCAAATGCAGAAGAAAACCACGTGTACACCAAGGCACTGCTGGCGTACGCCTTTGCTCTGGCAGGAAAGGAGGAGAAGCGGAAGGCAATGCTTGGCTTGCTTGAAAAGGAAGCAGTGAAAAAAGGTGAGTGTTCCTGGTGGGACATTGCTTTCTTCCAGCCCACAGACCTTACCTCTTCTCTTAATAACATGGCTCTTGTTGGTGGGGCAGTGGGTGCAGGAAATGGCTTGTGTGGGTGGGGAAAAGTGTAGAGAGAGGAAACACCTGTGACAGCTCCCTCTCAGTGTCCAGTCCCACTTCTCTGCTATGAGGGGATTCCTCAGGAGGCACTGCACAGCACACCATCAGTGCTGAGCAAAAGCATGGCTCTGCTAGCATCTCACCTTACTCTGTTCCTTTTGTAATGCCAAAAACAACTTAGTAAAGGCTTAGCAATGTTTATGGGTGCACCTTCCTCCCAGCGGATGTGCTTGACACAGAAAAAAGTACAGAGGATGATAAACTAGGGAAGAGAGAGATATGCTGAGACAGAAGACGAACATATGGGTCATTTCAGAGGCCCTAGCGTAAGCTCCGTGTCTTGCAGGAAACCGCATAAAGACTCAGAAGTGTTCTGGTAAAGTCAGCCTGGGCAGTCAGTTTGCCCAAGCGTTGTCTGTCACGGTGCTGAAGGAAGCGCCACCAGCACCTTCTGCCTTCTGCACCTGCGGGTGGCTCTCAAGCCCTGCTCCTCACGGAGCTTGTTACTTGCCCCACCCGGGCATCTCTGCTCAAACTGGGACAGTGTCCCAGCCCAGTGCTCCGTGTAGATCTCTGGCTCCATGAGGTGTTCAAGCCTTTAAATGCCTCCATGAGCATGGAGTTTAAGTGGAAGCGGTATCCTGGTGCAAAGACAGGACCTCAGCACTCCTAGACTAGTTGTAACCGTGCAACGAGTGAGGCGTTATTTCTCCGCTCCTGTTTCACCCCGTGGTTGCATGCTGGGGACTCTGTCCTCACCGCAGCACCAACAGGGCCAGTAACTCCTTTGCAAGTAAGTGTTCCCTGTTGTCTTCTTTGCCCGCTCCCTGACCCTGTGAAGATGGATCTGTTCACTGGCAGCGGCCTGGGAAAGAGATGGCGGCTGATCTCCCCTACTATCGCTACCGAGCTCCCTCTGCTGAAGTGGAGATGACGGCCTATGTGCTCCTCGCTCACCTCACCACACAGCCGGCACCTTCCCAGGATGAGCTGTCGTTCGCATCTCTTATTGCAAAGTGGATCATCAGTCAGCAGAATCCCAATGGAGGCTTCTCCTCCACCCAGGTGAGCAACTCCCCTCCCGTGAGCTCACACGTCAATGTCAGGAGAGTGTCAGTGTGTCAGAGAGCAAGGTAGGAGCACGGTAAGGTTTGCCCCGGCAGGAACTGTACCCCTGCAGTTAGCCCTGTAGCGTCTGCCGCAGCTACTGAGTTCCCAAAAGGCTGCAGGCCAATATATATGCCAAGTAGAACCAATGGGAGTGACTGATATTCGGATTCATGTCCTGGCTTTCTTGACGCAGAGGGACAGAATGGCAGTGGCATGAGTGACAGTGCAATTTGGGGTCCTCACCACAGTTTGTGTATGCACATGCAGGTGCTGCTTCCCCCTGTGGAGAATGCTTTTGAAGGCTCCACAGAGCTCCACAACAGGGAGTTGAGGGTCAAGCGAGTGCTGTGCATAGGACACAGCGAGAGCATGGAATCGTATAAAAACTCACCTTTTCCATCTCTCCTTCCTTAAGAGCGGGGAAAATGGAGAGTGGAGGAGAGGGTGCCCACCGCCAGCAAAGGGCAGGCTCTGGGAGGACGGGTTGTGGAAGGGCTGACTGGGCTAACGCGGCCATCCCTGGGTGCCGGGACCCGTCTCTTGCAGGACACAGTGGTGGCTCTTCAGGCCCTGTCTCTGTACGGAGCTGTCACCTACGCCAAGAGCGGAACAGCTTCCCAAGTGACCCTGAGATCTGGAGGGGACTTCCAGCAAGACTTCCAAGTGGACCCCTCAAACCGGCTGCTGCTGCAGCGCGTCCCCCTGCCCCAGGTGCCTGGGGAGTACAGCGCAGAGGTGTCTGGTGAAGGATGCGTCTACCTGCAGGTGAGGGTGGTGGAGGCTGGTGCTGTCCCGGGAGGGGAGCCCCTTCCCCGGGACAGCAGGAGCCAGGGAGAGGACAGCAAGGACAAGGGAGAGGGGAGGCATGTGAGGGAAGGCTGTGGCGGAGGAGAGAAGTGTTGTTGTGCAGGGGAAAAAGAGCAGGAGGGACAGTGCTGGAAGTGTGAGGGAGCTGTGAGAAGGGAGAAGAGGGAGGGCTGGGCAGGTAGGCGACGGTCTCTCTCCTGGGCTGTGCACGCACACCCACGCTCACACAGAGCTGCTGGCTCTCCCCCAGACGAGCCTGAGGTACAACGTGCAGCCCACGCAGGAGGACGCGCCCTTCACTCTCCATGTGTACACCACCCCAGAGACCTGCGAGGACTCCCAGGTCCCCAAGGTCTTTAACATAGGCATAAATGTCAGGTAAGTCCGTGCCTGGTCTGAGCCTTCCTGGGAAGCCATGGGAGCTGGAGGAGCTCTGGTGGTCCAGGGTGAGGCAGTCTGGGAGGGGCAGGGCAGCCCCCACAAGGTGCGCCAGAAGCAGCCGTGCTGGGAGGAGGCTGTGGAGGAAGGGGGCGTCCTGCGGGGTGAAGCTGTGTGAGGAGCCCAGGGCTGCAGTAGTGAGGGGTGGCACAGGTGACTAGGGAAGTGCAGTGGGCTGGAGAAGAAGGTGTTGGGCTGCCAGAAAGCGGTGGGATGTCAGGCGTTAGGGAAGAAGTGGAAGTGCCCCCAGCTTTGACTCGAGGTGCTCTGAATCTTTGCTGCTTGGTTCCTCAGTTACACAGGTGAGCGCAACGTCTCCAACATGGTGATTGTTGATGTGAAAATGCTGTCGGGATTCATCCCTGTCAAGTCTTCAGTAAGAAAGGTAGGCGCCCACGTGAATTATTTCTCCAAGGATATCTGCCCCTAATCCACGCCCTTTTTTGAAGGTGGCCCTAGTTGTTCTGTTATCTTTTCCACTGTTAGCCCTGCCTCACTTTTTCCCCTAGTTCTTGTACCCGTCTCCTCTCCACAGGTCTCCCGTGGTGCTTACCTTGTGCACACAATCTTACCTTTTGTCTTATAGTTTGTCCTGTAACAGTTTGTTTCTAGATTACCTTTTGAGAGGTTCATCAAGTGCATGGCCTATAAAATAATAGAGATTATGAGATGACACTGCGGAATTAGCAAGCCTCATATAATGTGTTATTATTGCGTTTTTCCATTGCTGTGTTTGGGCCAGTTATATGTCTCTGCTGAAGCTAGGCAGTACGTCATTTTGCCAGACTGGTGAAGGGAAGACCTTGGGCCTACCAAGGAGGCACTAAGTTCCATGCTGCAGACTTAGTTGTTTCCCTCATTCCCCCTAGTATTTATTCCCTTAGTGTCCCATCCATAGGCCTGCGGAAGTGGCACAGGGAGATTACTCTCAGCTCAGTAAAATTTTGCTTTTCTTTCTTTAGCTGCAACAACGCTCAGGTATTGAGCGTACGGATTTGAGTACCAACCATGTTTTAGTGTATCTGGAAAAGGTGAGTGTCCATCTGGGGCTGGGATGGGTCAGAGAAACACAAGCATGGGGACACGCAGGGCAAAAGACATGGACCTCAAAACTACCATGGGTCTGACAAAAGTAGGAATGAACTTCATACTGACTTTTGCCGAGCTTTCAAGATTTACTGGTACCTTCCTCCCAGCCCTCAGCAGGTTTTCTCTCCATGCCTGCACACAGATCAGCCCACACCTGCCCACCAGCCACCGGCTCCCCAGTGTGGGGAAAGGCCCCATGGTTTCCCCTTGCCCCTCAGCCAGGCCACACACACCCCCAGGGCCCAGGGTGGTGGTGCCTACCACCAGGGCCCACTGGTGGCAAGGAGAGCACTAGTGGAATGAGGCCAGTGAGAAGACACCAGGAGGGACCAAGGCAGATGCAGAGGCACCCCTAAGCCTCCACTGCTTCCCTTCCCCAGCTGAACTATGAGACCTTGAGCTTTTCCTTCACGGTGGAGCGGGACATCCCTGTGCAGGGCCTGAAGCCAGCCCAGGTGAAGGTCTATGACTACTACGAGACAGGTAAGTGAGGGTCTGGGGGTGCCCTTGAGAACGAGCATGGGGAGTTGGATACGTGGAGGTGCATGGGAGCTCTGGGGACCCACAGCTGCCCCTGGCACCCATCCCTATGCCAGCCAACAGCCCTGCTCTCTCCTTCCCCTTCTGTTTTCCAGATGAGTTTGCCACACAGGAGTACAGCGCTCCCTGCACCACAGGTAGAGTACAGAGGAACAGATGACATGTTCTAGTATGGCCAATTGCAGGTTCTTTTGAATGAACATCTTTGCAAACCTGGGGTATCCTCAGCCTAGATATAGTCTCTGGGCATGTCTTCACTATGGCTCTAGCAGTCTTGTGACATACCTTAGTACAGAGAAGGAATGCAATACTGGCTACACCATGTCCTGTGTAAGCCCTTCATTTTTGTTCACTGAGGCTCAATCCCAATGTTATGGCCTTAATTTACACAGAGACACTTGTATTTTCCTCTCTGTATGTCACGTTGAGGAATTGCCTCCCAGCAGTCTTGGGGAAATTATGATGCTATTGACATGCCTTCAGTGGGGACCTGTCAAATTGCCCTTTTTTTTCTTCTTTTTTTTTTTTTTTTTTTTTTTTTTCCCCATCCTTTGGGAAGTCCAGGTGCTGAGAGAGAACATGTACAGAGGTAGCACATGCTTTCTAAGGTGGATATCTCTGCCTCCCCTTCCCTCTCTGTAGCAAGGATTTCTTGAACCTGTCCAACCATTCCCAATCCATCTGTGACTCAGAATTTTAGGTGATGTAGGTTCCTAGGTTTTAACTGGGCTTGAACTCACATGGCATGAAAGAAGGGGCCACCAGAATGCAGGGAAGATATCTGGGACTCTGGATACTGCTTCCTCAGGAACCATCTCTCATTCTGTCCTTTCCTCACCTCCAGACGAAGCCGAAGAGGGAAATGCTTGAAGAACACATCTTATGTGAGCCCTGCTGGATCAGCTCACATGTCTGTGCCTCTAGAGGATCTTCTTGTTAAGGTGGCCTACTGAAACATTACATAAGGACACCTCAACACCAAGAAAAGAAGTGACAGTGTAAATAAATTAAGTCTTGATTCTCCAAAGATGCCTCTGGCCTTATTTTTTGTTAGTGTGCCTTTTTTCTCTTCCCATCTGCAGCTCAGACTATGGTTTGAGATTTAGATAAAGAGCCATCCATTGCAAGAAAGTGTTTGGCAATTCCTCTGGAATACCAGGAGACAGACATTTTTTGGCAGTGGGGAGGTTTGTCATCATACTTGCCAGTTTTCTAGGAGGAAAGGGAATTCTGCCTGGTCCACTATGCCCTGGAAACTTGGATCCCTGCTTGTAAATGTGGGTGTTTTCTGCAAGACAGTTCTTGGACATAAATCTCTCTTCATGTAACTCCTGCGATTCCATGGTGAAACCACTGCTGTGCAGTAGATGGGCTGTATAACCTGTCCAAACTGATTTTTCAGAACAGATAGAAGTGAAGGGAGGACCTGTGAAAGGAAACATTTCCCATTCTGGCACAGAAGACATTGTCTGTTTCCAAACAGCTGAAGTGAAATCAGAGGGGGACTGGCAACTTAACATCATCCAGAATTTCAAACAAGATCTACCTTCTGAGCTAAAATTGTTGCATTTTTTATGAAAACTTTATCTTATTCCCCTCAGAGGAGGCCTGTAGGACTATTTTATTCTTTTGAGTAATTTTCGTACAGTTTTCATTTTCTCCCCTTTGACAAGTTGCTGATCTTGCTTGACCCTAGCTGACCTAGTCTGATGTGTTACATGGAGTGAACAGTAGGTTAGAAGGTGTGATGGCCAAAGGAAGCATGACAGAGTGTTTTTGTAGAAGCTTTTATTTGACCAAATAACCATGCTGTTTTGTCTAATGCTTATGTGTCAACCTTACTGTGCCTATAAACTCTGAATGGGTATAGCAACAAAAGTCTGAGTGGAACTTTTTCTTGTAATTGGCCAAATTATATGGGACAATTACCAAATTGCTTGTCTGATTCCTGAGTTCCCATCATCTTGGTATGTCCTTTAGAAACAAAACAAATCAACCAGAGTGCTAGTGTGTTTCTAAGTTTTTTCTAACTAGGCTTACAGCTAGGCTCACAATTAGGCTTAGAGTATTTCAGCAAAATTCAGATGAGAGGCCCTGGATCCCTATCTGGTAGTTTGGGTTAAACTTTTTGCATGTTAGTTACACAAATTATCACATACATTCTAGTCTCCCAAAGATCTCTTCCAAAGATGCAGTAGAGGTCAGCCCTAGCTCACTAGGTCATATGGCATGTGGTGTATTTTATTTGAATTGCTCTGTGTGCAGAAGTGCCTTTGAACTTTCCAATGATAGCTTAAGCAAACATATCTGTAGGAATCCCTCATGCAGCTTGTTTCATATGCACAGACCCAGGTTGTCAATAATATGTCACAGATTAAGCAAATAACATATTTATTTTAATGTTGCTTAAGCTCTTTGAGTTGTCATTATCCATGTGGGTGTCTGAAGACCCTCTTTCCCTTTTATGAGCTAAAACTCATCATTTTGTGAGGAAAGCAATTTGCTCTGGCATTTTTCTTTTTTTATAGTTGTCCCCCTGCTTTGGGATTATTAGAGTATTGGAGATACAGTATTGGAGATACAAAGTCCCCGCTGAGACTGTTAGTTAAGGCCAAGCAGGTTCAAAAGTGCCAGGTGTGCAAACTTGTGCATGCAGACATAGGTTTGCAAATACAGACCCATCTACAGCAACCTGTAGATGGATGTCAACAGCTCCTTTAGTTTCATTTGCTTTTTGGCAAGTAGTTTACCATGGTTATGTTGCTGCATCTTTTCTGCCTCAAATGAAACAAAGTGATCATCATGACAATTTAGTTTAAAAATGTGTAAAATGTCTGGAATATGTTCCATTCACAGAATTTGGATAATGGTTTTCTACCAAAGAGTTAACACAATATTTTGTGGCTGCCAGGTTAAATTAAACAACACCTAATTGCTGCCCATGAGTAGCCACATCACTTATCATCTGGCTGGAGTTCCCTACCTAGCCCACATCTGTAAAGTAGTTTAACATCCCTCTGCTTGACTAGGATGTGAATTGTCTGTCACATGCTTGCAGGCCCTCCATGGCATATGACACAGGAAACTTTATCAAGGCTACTGTAGGAAAGCACAAGAATATCCAAATATTCCATTTCTACCCCCATAGAGCACGCTTTACATGCTTCAAAGGCAAACTGCAATGGTCTAAAATCAAAACAGTTTCATTCAGAACCCAAAAACTATGTCACTTTTAGCACCTGGAAAATAAATTATGTTATGCTAGGAAATGAAATGGTTTTACTATTTCTAAATCAAATAAAAATGGAATTAGTATTCGTGCTCAATTAGAAATTTTTCTCAGTATTCTCTGAAGCCTGTTGATTTCATAGGCTTCTCTGAATATGAGGTGTCAAAAAGGTCTTGGGTGAGTGAACACCAATCACCAAGAGATAATGTGAAATAATATTAATATTTAACAAAATAGCTGAAGAACTTTATTTGTTTTCAGTACCAATGTTTGGATAGGCGCACTAAGAGAAAATTGGATGCAACAGCTAGCTGTGCATACTTTGGATATACAACAAGCCATGATATCTAGCAATAAGCATTTAATGAGAATAAACAGTCACAACCTGGAGACACCTTAATATAAGAGGTTTAGGGACAGTTTCACCAAAGCAACTCCATGATTTAAATAAACATGCTATTTATACTAGACTCAGATAGTTAGGGTACTGGCAAATGCTTTTAGGAAGCTTCTAGGCCATGCTGCTTGCCAAGAGGGTTTTTACTCATACTCCCTGGGAACCTCCAAGAAGAAGCAAGTGCAACATATGGAAGTTTCCACAAGAAGGCCCAAGCTTCATCTGGAGAACACACTATTATTATAAATTATCAGCTTAAAGCATAATACATGCATATATCCCTCTGGCCCTCCACTGTCCCAACACCCCTTGCATGTTCTAAGCTTCATATATAACTTAGAAGAGGGCAGACTGTGTATCTGCTCCCACACTTCTAAGAATAAGAAACAACCCTGGATGGAGTGGCTCCTGGGCACATTATTTCGTGTAACGTTAGTTGACCATCCAGAGTGCCTCCAGGTAAGTTACATGGATAGGCACCTGCAGAGGGCAATTCAATCAAGTCATGGTTTCTAAGCCAGGGAAGAGAAATTGCTCTCAAGAAGTACCTGTCCTTCTCCATTGTTTAGACAGAATCTCAGCTAACAAGTTCGGAGTAAACATCTCGGAGAAGGCTACATTAGAAAAGCTGACCCTGACTTAAATCATCTTCTATCTTCATAACTGTCAGCCTTACAGTTCTGCACACAGGCATGGCTGGATGGGATGCTCTTCAGCCTAAGAAGCCAGACAGATTAAAGCTGTGACTGGAGATTGAGCAGCAAGAAACAGAACTGGGAATAAGCTGTTCAAAAATCATTGGTCAGTACAGTTAATTTGTTTGTAAAGTTCATTTTACATTCCTTGCAGGCACTATCCAAATGTCAGTCTATTCTCTCCATAGCTGGTGGTGACAGCGAGGCAGGTGGGGTCTAGCAGCTTGGAGTGTTCCTCACACGTTGCCCTGATCTACTTCCTCTGCAAGGACGAGAGAAAATGGAAGGGAACTGGAGTTAGAGTGATATGATAGTTCCCTCTCTCAAGTGGAGAGAAAGAGAGAGCAAGATGTATCATGCTGCAGTGTGCCAGCAGCACATAGGGCTTTGCCACATACAGCTGCTAAGCAGGCTGGGGTGCAATATTGTACAGCTATGCTCCTCCCACCCTCACCTCCCCCCCCATAAAAATAAAATGACATGGCTGTGTGTACACCAGGGCAGTTTTCTCTCACCATACGAGGGAGGCAAACCCAAGTTCTTAAAATGGACAAACCACTTCAATAGTAAGGGCTGTACAGGATTCCTCCTTGATTCCTTCCTGCTGCAGGTATGGCTGTATACTCAGAGTAGGAAATGAGGGGCTACGAGCAGTACCATATTACAGCTTTGGTGGAAAGGTATACCATGCTTGGGCAGGAGGTTCTGGAGCACAGTACGGTATCATGGAAGGTCAGATCATGACATGCTGCTCTATGGGGTATATATGTTGGTGACCTTGATTTGTTCTATTGATTTAGACAGAGCGCTTCTGGCAAGCAGAGTGCCAGGTGTTTTGGAAGAGCCAAGTCCCATGATCAGAAAGATCCCATAGCTACACTAGCAGGAGCACTCAGGAAGAACCAACAGATACCCTGATGCCAAGGCAACAAAAATGATGTAAGAAACTCAAGCTCAAAGAAGAAGGAAATGGGGCACCTTCAGTCAAGCCAGGAGAACCTGACTGTAAGAATACAGGGAGAGTCAGTTTTCAATGAGACAACACCACTGTGCCTCTTGTGTTCACAGTTTTGCATCCAAAATCTGTGCATGTGCATTGGGAAAATCTCATTCAAAATAACTGTCAGACAGACATAAGCACTGAATGGAAAACCTCATGCACAGTGAGGAAGATGTAGAAAACTCTGAAGAAGAGAAGGGCTCTCCATACCCTACCTGTGGTGCATGGAGCGCTGTACTCCTGTGTGGCAAACTCATCTGGAAAACAGAAGGGGAAGGAGAGAGCAGGGCTGTTGGCTGGCATAGGGATGGGTGCCAGGGGCAGCTGTGGGTCCCCAGAGCTCCCATGCACCTCCACGTATCCAACTCCCCATGCTCGTTCCCAAGGGCACCCCCAGATCCTCACTTACCTGTCTCGTAGTAGTCATAGACCTTCACCTGGGCTGGCTTCAGGCCCTGCACAGGGATGTCCCGCTCCACCGTGAAGGAAAAGCTCAAGGTCTCATAGTTCAGCTGGGGAAGGGAAGCAGTGGAGGCTTAGGGGTGCCTCTGCATTTGCCCTGGTCTCTCCTGGTGTCTCCTCACTGGCCTCATTCCACTAGTGCTCTCCCTGCCACCAGTGCTCTGGGCCCTGGGGGTGTGTGTAGGACTACAGGCCTGGCTGAGGGGCAAGGGGAAACCATGGGGCCTTTCCCCACACTGGGGGAGCCGGTGGTTGGTGGGCAGGTGTAGGCTGATCTGTGTGCAGGCATGGAGAGAAAACCTGCTGAGGGCTGGGATGGGAGAGTCATCCATATGAGAGAGATAAGGAGACTGGCAAACAGGTTTGTGTTTCATGGTTACAAGACTTGAGGTGCTTAACATTCCACTACTTAAAGAAGTCCATGCTATTGCCAATGTAATTCAGAGCTCCACCGTGTGTCCCTCTGCAACCCTGAGTTTGTCCTCACCTTCGCTATATACACGAGAACGTGGTTTGAGCTGACTTCTGTTCTTTGGATTTGGAAAGGCTGGATGCTTGAAAGCTGGAAAGAGGATACAAGGAAGAGGTTACAGTTCTGAAGGGATGTCACTCATCCTTCAACTCACTTCTTCCTATCACAAAACATTTAGCAGGTAGAGGCTGAGAACTAAAACATGGAAAAACTATGCCCTATAGGAATCAGCAAATACTCTTGTGTAGAGCCTCTCACAGTAAGACTTATGCCAGTTCTGACCAGCTGATGCTGTTGCACTTCCTTGACAAGAAAAAAGAAAAAAAAGAAAAAAAGTAATGAGGGAATGGCATTTTCACAGCTATTGAAAATCTTTCGAGGCTCCTGAATACTTGAAATTGGGCCTGATCATCTCTTCCCAACTCTCAGGCTCAGGTCCACACAATACATTAACGCAAGCTACCAAAAGTGGTACAGGTGTGAGAAGGGGCTGTTGCTACTGGAATCCCTCGTGCACCATGGGAGATCAGTAGACAGGAGATCGGTAAAAGAACCAGGGTAAAAAGTGAGGCAGGGCTAACAGTGGAAAAGATAACAGAACAACTAGGGCCACCTTCAAAAAAGGGCGTGGATTAGGGGCAGATATCCTTGGAGAAATAATTCACATGGGCGCCTACCTTTCTTACTGAAGACTTGACAGGGATGAATCCCGACAGCATTTTCACATCAACAATCACCATGTTGGAGACGTTGCGCTCACCTGTGTAACTGAGGAACCAAGCAGCAAAGATTCAGAGCACCTCGAGTCAAAGCTGGGGGCACTTCCACTTCTTCCCTAACGCCTGACATCCCACCGCTTTCTGGCAGCCCAACACCTTCTTCTCCAGCCCACTGCACTTCCCTAGTCACCTGTGCCACCCCTCACTACTGCAGCCCTGGGCTCCTCACACAGCTTCACCCCGCAGGACGCCCCCTTCCTCCACAGCCTCCTCCCAGCACGGCTGCTTCTGGCGCACCTTGTGGGGGCTGCCCTGCCCCTCCCAGACTGCCTCACCCTGGACCACCAGAGCTCCTCCAGCTCCCATGGCTTCCCAGGAAGGCTCAGACCAGGCACGGACTTACCTGACATTTATGCCTATGTTAAAGACCTTGGGGACCTGGGAGTCCTCGCAGGTCTCTGGGGTGGTGTACACATGGAGAGTGAAGGGCGCGTCCTCCTGCGTGGGCTGCACGTTGTACCTCAGGCTCGTCTGGGGGAGAGCCAGCAGCTCTGTGTGAGCGTGGGTGTGCGTGCACAGCCCAGGAGAGAGACCGTCGCCTACCTGCCCAGCCCTCCCTCTTCTCCCTTCTCACAGCTCCCTCACACTTCCAGCACTGTCCCTCCTGCTCTTTTTCCCCTGCACAACAACACTTCTCTCCTCCGCCACAGCCTTCCCTCACATGCCTCCCCTCTCCCTTGTCCTTGCTGTCCTCTCCCTGGCTCCTGCTGTCCCGGGGAAGGGGCTCCCCTCCCGGGACAGCACCAGCCTCCACCACCCTCACCTGCAGGTAGACGCATCCTTCACCAGACACCTCTGCGCTGTACTCCCCAGGCACCTGGGGCAGGGGGACGCGCTGCAGCAGCAGCCGGTTTGAGGGGTCCACTTGGAAGTCTTGCTGGAAGTCCCCTCCAGATCTCAGGGTCACTTGGGAAGCTGTTCCGCTCTTGGCGTAGGTGACAGCTCCGTACAGAGACAGGGCCTGAAGAGCCACCACTGTGTCCTGCAAGAGACGGGTCCCGGCACCCAGGGATGGCCGCGTTAGCCCAGTCAGCCCTTCCACAACCCGTCCTCCCAGAGCCTGCCCTTTGCTGGCGGTGGGCACCCTCTCCTCCACTCTCCATTTTCCCCACTCTTAAGGAAGGAGAGATGGAAAAGGTGAGTTTTTATACGATTCCATGCTCTCGCTGTGTCCTATGCACAGCACTCGCTTGACCCTCAACTCCCTGTTGTGGAGCTCTGTGGAGCCTTCAAAAGCATTCTCCACAGGGGGAAGCAGCACCTGCATGTGCATACACAAACTGTGGTGAGGACCCCAAATTGCACTGTCACTCATGCCACTGCCATTCTGTCCCTCTGCGTCAAGAAAGCCAGGACATGAATCCGAATATCAGTCACTCCCATTGGTTCTACTTGGCATATATATTGGCCTGCAGCCTTTTGGGAACTCAGTAGCTGCGGCAGACGCTACAGGGCTAACTGCAGGGGTACAGTTCCTGCCGGGGCAAACCTTACCGTGCTCCTACCTTGCTCTCTGACACGCTGACACTCTCCTGACATTGACGTGTGAGCTCACGGGAGGGGAGTTGCTCACCTGGGTGGAGGAGAAGCCTCCATTGGGATTCTGCTGACTGATGATCCACTTTGCAATAAGAGATGCGAACGACAGCTCATCCTGGGAAGGCGCCGGCTGTGTGGTGAGGTGAGCGAGGAGCACATAGGCCGTCATCTCCACTTCAGCAGAGGGAGCTCGGTAGCGATAGTAGGGGAGATCAGCCACCATCTCTTTCCCAGGCCGCTGCCAGTGAACAGATCCATCTTCACAGGGGGCAGGGAGCGGGCAAAGAAGACAACAGGGAACACTTACTTGCAAAGGAGTTACTGGCCCTGTTGGTGCTGCGGTGAGGACAGAGTCCCCAGCATGCAACCACAGGGTGAAACAGGAGCGGAGAAATAACGCCTCACTCGTTGCACGGTTACAACTAGTCTAGGAGTGCTGAGGTCCTGTCTTTGCACCAGGATACCGCTTCCACTTAAACTCCATGCTCATGGAGGCATTTAAAGGCTTGAACACCTCATGGAGCCAGAGATCTACACGGAGCACCGGGCTGGGACACTGTCCCAGTTTGAGCAGAGATGCCCGGGTGGGGCAAGTAACAAGCTCCGTGAGGAGCAGGGCTTGAGAGCCACCCGCAGGTGCAGAAGGCAGAAGGTGCTGGTGGCGCTTCCTTCAGCACCGTGACAGACAGTGCTTGGGCAAACTGACTGCCCAGGCTGACTTTACCAGAACACTTCTGAGTCTTTATGCGGTTTCCTGCAAGACACGGAGCTTACGCTAGGGCCTCTGAAATGACCCATATGTTCATCTTCTGTCTCAGCATATCTCTCTCTTCCCTGGTTTATCATCCTCCATTCTATGTTCTGTGTCTCCCCTCAGAGCAGAGAAGTCGGACTGGACACTGAGAGGGAGCTGTCAAAAATGCAACTACCTTGCACAAGTGTTTCCTCTCTCTACACTTTTCCCCACCCACACAAGCCATTTCCTGCACCCACTGCCCCACCAACAAGAGCCGTTTTTTCAAGGGAAAAGGTAAGATTTGTGGGCTGGAAGAAAGCAGTGTCCCACCAGGAACACTCACCCTTTTTCACCGCTTCCTTTTCAAGCAAGCCAAGCATTGCCTTCCTTTTCTCCTCCATTCCTGCCAGAGCAAAGGCGTACGCCAGCAGTGCCTTGGTGTACACGTGGTTTTCTTCTGCATTTGCTGCCGTTTCCAGGCAGAAGAGAGCATTACGCACCACGGAGTGCTGTGGAGAGGGAGACAGTGAGGCTGGGCAACAAGCTCTCTCCCATTGAATTCTATCATAGGAAAACAGGAAGAGTAGGTCCACTGTACACATGGACCCTTGAAAAACCCCACTGCTCTGTCTGATGGAGATTGTACCATCATGTATTCCTTCCCCTCCATGTCTTCTACCCCAGGTAACAAGTGGACAGCCAGAGGCTGTTCCTTATTTAGTACCTTCTCTTTTCTAATACATCATGTTACGGTGTTTCTTTTCCAGTTTGATTTTAAAAGTGGGAAGTAGGGCTCTAATCCTTCTGCCTAGGAAAGTATTCATTGCCTGACTGATTGCATGGGGTGTTGTGCCAACACAGTATGCTCTTAGTAGTGTTCTGGTAGGAATGTACAATTTCAACAGAAAAGGAGAATTTTTTGGATGTAGAAAACCTATCCGTGTCATTTCTGGGATTTAAATATTATTTAACTCACTGTTAATCCATGGTGTACTCTTTTAAGTGTGCAAAAGCAAGATCCTTCACAAAAGAACTTAGAAAAAGATTAAATGAAATGTTTATGTGGGAGACAGGATTGGACAAAGGAGGAGACTGGAGGAAATGTTATTCCAGTCTGGGCTTGAAAAGAAAGAATATTCAGACAGTATTTCCTCTTTAAAAGGTAAAGGGGCTTGATAATCTGTGGGGGCCTAGTACGGTAAATTACTACCAATAGTGACTCAGGTGATACATACAGTTACAGGCAGAGGAATCTCCAGCAATGCAATAGTGATGTAGGCTGTCAGTGAGACCTCATTGTCCACTCCACCCTGCAGGGAAACACAAAAGTAGATGTCATTCCCACAGAGCACCACTGACTTCTCCCTGTGCTACGCTATCTACATCATGCAAGGACAAATTCTTCCTAGCCTCCTACTTATCGTTAAGTCCTTCAGAAGTTGCCATTGGTTTCTTCCTGCTTTTTTAATAGTTCATATACATAGATTCCCCCTCCTTCCCAATCCCCAAGTGCTGATATATCTCTTTTAGTCCCAGGCTGACTTACAGTCAACTTCCAGCCTCACAAAGCTGATATGGAGCCAAACAGGCAGATATTTTACCTTCATGGCATTATTCAGGAGCGTCCCAGAACTGTGGAAGCAACCATTCTCCTTCTGCTTTTGAGTGAGCCAGATCAAAGCATCCTGGATGTGCTTCTCATATATGAAGATGTATGGCCGGGCCTGGGCAAAGGACTTGAGGACAAAGGCTGTGAGCCTGAAAGCAACAAAGGGACCTGAGACAACCAGCC
Source organism: Netta rufina (assembly GCF_964035555.1). Lineage (NCBI taxonomy): Eukaryota > Metazoa > Chordata > Aves > Anseriformes > Anatidae > Netta > Netta rufina. The sequence continues at coordinate 127,109,643 of NC_140123.1, forward strand.
CTGTATCCATCACTGGTGATGGGGCCCATGCAGATATCACTGTTCCGGAAGAAAGCAGTAGAAGCTCCAAAACTTGGTTACGTGGGCTGGTTGGAAACTGCAAACTAGCTTAGCAATTTGTTGAGACAGGGACCAATGCTAAAGGTAACTGCCATTCACAGACATGAGGACTGTGGGTAGGTGGGCAATTGCATTCTAGGGATTCATCAGCATCTGTTAAGAAGAACTTGCTTGGGCATCCTGAGATCCTGAGGGTCATCCTTACTTGAGCTGAACCAGGGTATTGGGGAGGTAAATAGCTATCAGTGCAGCATTACAAACCTAAAGGGGATCTCCCTTAGCATCTTTCCTTGTTCCATTATCCCACATGATTATTTATGATGTCATGATTATCCTTTCACTTACACCTCCATTTCAGCTTTCACAATGACCAAGCACAAGAGGACACTGAGAAAAGGGAGGGGATGAAGAGCAGAAATACAAAGCCAGTAGTACTGAAGTCTTACCAGGTATTCCCAGCCTGCCCAAATTGGGGCCCAAAGGTGCTATAAGAACCATCCCAGTGTTTATAGTTCAATTGCCTTTGATACCCTGAAATGGAGAGCAGAATATTTTTGTTGTCTCAGTACTTTTCAAGGAGTCATACAAATGAAATGTAGTAGAAATTGCTCTGGCTGTAAAAAATCAGGCCCAGCCAAAGGTGAAGAACATTTCTGAAATCTCAGTTCTAAAGACCTTTTGGGGCCTGAGATTCAGTATAAGCAGCTGCCAAGGTTACTGGTTACAGACTGATTTATATATTTCATAAAACCCTTTTCTTATAGAAAAGAGTTATTTTATTGCCAGTTCTGGACTTTTTCTATGTTCCTGTTTGGACACTGTCCTCTCTCACCCTGCACCTCTACCTGAGTACGGAATTCTTTCTTGTAGGTACTGTGTTAAATGCACTCAACCTACTACAGTATCATGTTCCCTTCCAGAGAATGCACTAGGAAAACCTTCCACAGATCATACATGCCAGTGGTAAAGTGTCCTTATCCTTATGCCAAGGAAAGGAATTAACAGAGAAGCCATGTCCCAGCTCACCGCTCACTAAGTATCCAATGGCCTTGGATTTGATCTCCTCACTCAACTGCCCTGTCTTGTTCAGATAGTCCAGGACATAGATGTTGGGTGCAAACAGGACCATGTTCTGTTCCCCGCAGCCAAATGGCATCTGGAGGAGCTGGTGCAGGTTCTGCATGGAAGTGCCCATAATGTCACCTGGGTAATGAGAGATTTTCAAGGGCACATTAGCATAATTCAGGGCTCAGAGGTCAACTATGCACAGGTTGAAAAAAACATGGCAGTGTTTTAAAACAGCATGTGACACTGAGAGTACTTCACTTACCTAGCACTGAGAAATATGCTCTGGCTGAACCATCCACCACATTCTCTGGGAGAACTAGAGCAACTGTCTCTGACATAGACTTTTCTGGGGAAAAACAAAAACAAAAACAAAACAAAAACAAAACAAAACAGAAAACAAACAAACAAACAAACAAAAACAATAAGAACAACAACCAGATCAGTTTGGTTAGGCTTCCTGATTACGTCTACATGTATGCGTATCAGCTAATGGGTTGAGATACCATTCACTGCACAAGGGTTTCCTGCCTTCAACAAATCCATTCATCTGCATTTTTGTTGTGGAATCCTCCTATCCTGCACATTTTCCATTAGGCCTGCAATACTCTCACACACAAAATGTTATGGATTTCTACATTGCACTATCAGCAGGCCTGGTTTGGAAAATACACTTTCTAGCCTATTTTTCTGGCCTCTCCTGCTTTGGTGGCAGGCCTGGCAGAGTTCAGTTTGTGATTTTACTTACATAGAATTAAAGACATTAGAGATAACCCTAATAAATACCAGATATTCTGTCCCCACAGGGACCTAGGCAGCCTTACTTCCTAAGAGCTATGCTTCTGGCTCTGCAATTGCAGAAGCTATTACAATCACAGCTGTTTAGGAAGAATTAATTTCACTACCAGTTGGACATCCATGTAGCTTATTCAGTTTCATTAGATCCTTATAATTTTTAAGCCTCATTTTCTCTTTATGTCTTAGTCTTTTCTTCATGGAAAAAAAAAGAAAAAAAAAAAGAAAAAAAAAAAAGTCCTAGAAAGAAATAAGCTCTTACCAGATGCACAGATCACAGAGTTATATGTAGTTTCCACCTCCATCCCTTCTGGCTTTGGGGAAGAGGGAAGAAAAAAAGAAAAAAGTGAGAAACAGACAGAAAAAGAAATAAAAGAATGATCAATAGAGAAACTAAAAGGGACACTAAAAAGAAAACAAAAAACTTGCAAATTCTCCTGTAGTAATTACTTCATCGTAATGCAAAGCCTTTAGAAGTTGCTTACAAAGACATTCCTCTGTACACAAAACTGATGATAGAATCATAGAATCATAGAATGGGTTGGGTTAGAAGGGACCTTAAAGATAATCTAGTTCCAAACCCCCCAGGCTATAGGCAGGGATGCCACCCCCTAGATCAGGTTTGCCAGGGCCCCATCCAGCCTGGCCTTGAACACCTCCAGAGGTGAGGCATCCACACCCTCTGTGGGCAACCTGTTCCAGTGCCTCACCACCCTCTGAGTAAGGAATTTCTTCCTGACATCCAATCTAAATCTCCCCTCTTTCAGTTTAAAACCATTCCCCGATGTCCTGTCATAGATACATGAGCAAAGAGTCCCTCTCCATCCTTTTTATAAGAACTCTTTAAGTATTGAAAGGCCATGAATGAGAGACTGTGTCAAAAGCCTTACAGAAGTCCAGGTAGATGACTTTTGTCATCTGTAACACAGGTATGTTCCTTAGTCCAGCCTAGCGGAACATTTCAGACTGTTTACAGCTGATTGTGACACTACAGGATATTCATGCAAGAGTTTTGACAGGTGATAACTAAAGCACTCCAATGTTCCCACAAGTTACATATTAGAAAAACCAAAATTTAAATATACGCCATTCAACTGGTGATTTTTGACTACATTTAATGAGGGTAACTTCTGTTCCTCTATTTCAGAAAATTCTAGCCCCGTTTTTCAGAAAAGTCAGAAAAGAAGACATATTTTCTGTTGAGGTGATCTAGAAGATTCTGCATAAAACTAAGGAATCAAATCTTTACTAGAATTTTTTTTTCAGAGTTTAATTTAGTAAGACCCCCTCAACATTTTTTTATCCTCCAAACAGGGGACTTGCCATTCCTTCATTACTGGTTTCCAGCTTTTGCCAAAAGATTTTTTTTTTCCAGTATGTAAAAAATGGTATTACCCTGACATTCTCACACAGTTAAAACATGTTGTCTCTCATTCTTCAATATAAAAGAGATGGAGAGAGATTAAAAGTTTGGGGAAAATTCAAAATCCAATAGAAAGAGAGAAAGCATTAGGATAAACTACAACCAAGCTAAATGCTTGTTTGCAAAGGTGCCTAGTGTTGGTTTCAGTGTACCACCCTGAAATGCAACTAAATGAGTTCCATTGTTTTGTTTGATTTTGAACATCTCAACAGGAAATTAAAATATACAAAACTAATTATTCAAAAGATTTTCATTTCCAGCTATGCAATTCTTGGGTGAAAACAAAAAACATCCTGTATCCCAATTAGCTTTCATCAAGGATTGGTTTCCTGAGGGCAAGAGAATGCCCCATGGACTCTGGTCATCTCCCTTTGCTCTCCCTAGAGTCCCATGACCTGCTGCAGGGAATATTGACATCCATGTGTTTGGGACAATGAAGCTCCACCCCAAGCAAGTTGCACTGTATCCACCCCTGCTAATTAATTGTTGGATGCTAATCTCTGATTCTATCCACTCAGGGCTAGATGGGGTAGATTAATTACTTCATTACAATAACAGAGTGATACCAGTAATCTCTTAGACAACCCAACAGAAGTTATTTTAATGCTTATTCAGTTATTTTCACTTTCCCACCATCTGGGAGAAAAGACTCTTTTAAAATTCAGAAGCAATTATCTTCCAGTATCTTCAAAGAACAAAGTAATTACTCTTTTTCCTGAAGGCATGTATGAAATTGCATTTTTTTTCCTGAAATGTTCAATAGTTCTTTGTGCCCCGATACATGAAATGCACTGTACAATCACATTCATTTGTAAATAAGCAAAATTAAAAAATAAAACAAAACAGACAAAAATAGGACTGTTGTTCCATCATTACATACAGGTCAGAAAAACATTTTCTGAAGTTATATATTATACGAATCCTAGATCTGCCTAACTGAAAATTGGAATATCTACAATTTATGGAGGAGTTGCGATGTCTTGACTAAATTTTCTTAAGTACGATTATTTCTTTCCTTTCATGTATAGGAGTGACAATGTTGTGACATGATATAGTATAGAACTCACTATGCAAAAAGCTAGTATTATTTGTTTGCCATTAATATCACAGGGAGTCTTAATACTGTGGATAAATTTTATGACTGCCTATTTATCATAAAAACTGTGGTTTAATCATTGTAAAATAGTGTCTAAGAAAAAAATGTAGAAAAGAATGAAAAAAAAAGTCAGTTCATACTGTTTTGAACATTCTTAAAAGTATAATAAAAACATTTCAAAACAGTGATGGCATTTTTTTTTTTTGGAAATACATGTAGATCATGGCAACTGTTTCATGATCTAGAGTACTGGCCATGTACTGGAGGAGACACATAAGTTTTCTGGCAAAGCTTCCATTTGTAGCCTCTCCCTGTGACTTATTACAGGCAACACCAAGGAGTTCTCATTTTTCTCCCAGATGATATCTCTGGGATGAACCTGCCATGTTTGCTTATGTTTCCTGTTTATGTAATGTAACACACTGCTTTTATGAGTTATAGGATTTGTTGGCCTGTATGAGATTTATCAACTCTTAGTTTAATGAAGCATGCAGAATAAGAGCCATTATTTCTGCTATCACGACTTAAAGATCTTTATCATGCAGCAACTGTTACTATGTAGCGTGAAATTATTGTTACTCTTCTCTGCCACCTAACTCAGCATCCCCCATACCTCCACCAGCAGCTGTCTGATGACTGTGTCCTTCCGTCCTTTCTCAGGGGTCTCCACTATGGCGTTCCCGCAGGGCTGCTGGTTTTGCAGGGCCTCAGCGCTCACCGAGAACTCCACCTGCCCTGGAGGAAACAGGGGTCAGCCAGTCCTGCCGGGCAGCACAAGGGAAATGGGGGTTTGTGTTTGTGCTGGGCACTCTCAGCTGTGTTACAGAGATTTTCCAGGAGAAGAGCTAAATATGTGCCAGTGTTTTATCTTGATCCAGCTGCAGCCTTCTAGACCACCTCTTTTGTGACGGCCACCCAAGCAGGTGCTAATCAGTCAGCAAGAAGAGCAGTGGAGGGGCAGGTCTTCTAAATCAAACAGTCTTGATTGGGGATGATTCAGAGAAAGCTAGCTCTGAATTAAATATTTCAGACCCAGACACATTAAGGTACTTCATAGCTCCACAACAGGAATGTCTAAGCATTTTGCAAGTGTTAAGGGAATTTGTGATTTCTATTCAAATTTTGAGAAAAGGCCACAATCCTTAGAAAGTCTGTTTAGGACCTGCATCCTAATATTGTGTCTCAGCCTCAGAGCTGGACTTCCCACTTCTAGCACAGATAAGTTACTTCCAGACAGGTTTGGGGTCCTAGTTCCTCACACCAAAGATCTGATGCTATCCACAGATATCTTATTCTAGTATTTCCATGTAGTCCAGCCTCTTACCTAGAGATTTTGGTGTTACTGCCCAAGCCACAGTTTTCCTTTCATTCAGGCAGATGCAGTAGGATTCTTCCTCCTTCTCTACTGGAGCAGCCAGGAAATGAGTAGATTTAGCTAGAGACACGCTGACCTGCCATTTATACAGAGAAGTGTCAAGAAGGTTGGAATTACAGAGAAGCTGAAGTTACTGGAGTACATGGGCATGGGCATGGACCTGGTTATACTGTGGGACTGAGAACTTCATGGATATGGCAGTGCAAGAACTGGGTAATAAAATGGAAAAAGACTGAGGTGAGTAAAATTTTAAGAGATTGGTGAGATAAATGTGGAGAACACGACATGTATTACTCTTTAGAAAGGAAACTGATTCAAGGAAAATGGAGAGCATTTATCAATTATGTGAATAAAGACAAAGCAATGTCTATGAATGAAACCATGAGTTAAAGATCCCCCATCACAATTAATTAGGTGAAGAGGTAAAACTCCAGCAGTGTGAAAGCTAGTAAGGTAACAAGGGAGAGTGGAATAAGGAACCTGAAAATAGCAAACAAAACAGGAAAGACAGGGAAATGATACAGCATTTGAATGACTGGATCAGTATTCCTCCTTGTTTCAGCTTCCTTTCAGAATATACATCAGTGTTTGTGAAACACCAAGCAAAAGTGATTGAGATTTCATTAGAATCACCTCTCAAATTCTCTCGTCTCCTTTGATGGTGAAAGAATGCAGATAAGAATACTAAAGCTATACAGTTCTGCTCAGTGTCTTAAGGTTAGATGCAATCAATTAGAGGAAGCATATTCCAGCAAATGTGGCATGATACTTTGTGAGATCACAGAATCATGAGGTGAGACTAAAGGCTAAAAAAGTGTATCCACTCTTGTGAGCCTGGATTTTCCATATCGGTAGGCAATGACACTGTGGTCTACAGATGACCTTATGGATATGAAGTCTATGTGGTCTATAAGTCTAAATGGTCTAAAGATAACTTATAACAAGTTCCTTGTTTGTATAGAACAGTAAAATAATTATAGGATGTCAAGGCCAGAGGCCTCATTAGCAGAGCTTTAGATTCTGAATCGAACATAGCTTTCAAAACTTTGCTGGAAAAACTTATTCCTCCTTCATGAAATCCATCAAGAATTCCTACATACATACACCCATATGAAATTATAATCAGGGATCAGTCAGCTGGCTTGGGAAACTATGTTATAAATAGCCCATTGTAGTTTTTCCGAAGCTGTCAGATTGAGCAAAGTAGTGAATATCTCTTACCCTGATGCAGGCTGTTAGGTAGTTGAAAATGGTGGCTTTCAGTGTGAAGGCCTCACCACGCACTACAGAGTAAGGCAGGGTGAGCTCTACAAAGAAGGGCTGGAAGGCTCTGAGAGACACTGTTGGGGATAGGCCAAAGCCTGTGTCTGATGAAGTGCAGAATGCACTGGCTTTCCACTCGGTGATGGTGTCAGGGATGGTCACATCTAGTTCAGCATTTCCTTCAGAGCTGGCAAGAGACAGAGAGAAAGATTTCAGTCGTATTTTGATCTATGCTTAGTGGCCTTGAAAAATCCCTCTATCTACTAGAAAGACCCCTCTCACCAAAATGTTGACACTTTCATTAAAGCTTAACTATCTTCTGAGGTTTTGCCCCAGTGACCACACTCTACATTCCCATAAACACTTACTTCACTGAAACTATGTCCCAGATCCATGTCTCAGGGAAGTATTTCCGGATGGTCTCCACAGGATGGCCAGCATCCATCTCTTCCATCATTTCATAGTCTGAATCATAATAAGGTTGCATTGAACCGCCTAAATCCGCTCAAGGAAAGGAAGAAAGAAAAAGACATATCAAACTCATTTCTAACCAAGGAGGATACTTTGCTTCCATTTAGTGGTTATTCTTAGCTAAAATTTTAAAATTTAAATAACAGCTTAGAAAACTTGATTATGGCCAACCTCACAGACTCAAACTTTGAGCTGTCTCTATTTGTAACAGATCACAGTGATCCTTGCACTACATTCTTAACCTCATATAGACTGCCCACTGAAAACAAATGTATTGCTCTGTTGTCATCTCAATATTTCATGTTTCCTAAAGCTACTGCTCTTACAGAGATTGGGTGGGGTTGATCATTCTTCCTCCACTGCCAGCAAATCCAGGAGCTAACTTATGAGGCTACCAAGGGTATGTTTCTATTGCAATAGAGAAGTCAAATGTGGAATTCACTGCCTCTAGATATTTGTTTCATATAATTTATTAAGTTTTGTTGAAAAAATGATTATGTTTATACATGGCCAGAAACAGCAGCCACATTTATCCCTCCCTTTCTCCATCTAAGATTCTTTTGAGCTGAATATGTATCTTTACATGTATGGCCACTAGCAAATAAGTAGTTCCGGAGAAAGGGAACTCTTCCTCACAGTGTTGCATAGTGCTGTGCCTTACAAAACACTTTCTATCAGTCTCAGAAGACTTTCCGTCTTCTCAAAGCAGCCAGCTGTCTCATGCTGTGCTCTGAAGACAGATCTGGCATTCCCAAACAAAAGACTTGATATGCTTTAACTAGAAGGCTAGAAAATTTCACCTGACCAAAGACTATTGTTTTTAATAGTAACTTTAATATTGTACCACTAAAAAGTCGGTGATAGGAAGTGGTATAGGTGAGAATGTTTTATATAGCCTTTCTAATCTCAGAGCTATTTAGAAAAAAAAATAAAATCTTTTTTCTATCTTCACAGTCACTGCAGCAGCAAAGTGACCTACCCAGACGTTTACAATCACGTGAATGGAAGAACTGGGAATAGAATGAAGCTTTTCAGCCCCCAGAGTTAAAACATAAACCCACAGATTCATACCACCTTTTCATTTATCTTGGTCCACTTTTGCCATTGTTGTTCCCCTAGTTATTGCTGAAATGTACCTACCTAGAAGTAGAGACTGTCCTTTTTTTTAAGGTTTCTATAGATGGGCCTTTTTTGATGGAGGAACAAAGCTTATACTTTATGCTGGCAGTCCATCCGAAGGTAGATGGTCTTAGTGTCTACAGAATCTCTGCTGCAGGCCTGGCATGTGATTCACTGAGAACACACAGTTTTAACTAGGCATACCTGACTAGCTGGAGATAAGCACACAGCGCTGTATCAGTTTCATATCTCAGGACTGTATCCTGAAGGAAATGATCCTGATGTAGGTTGGCATATCTGAGAGCAGAATCAACTTGTCTGCTCTGTGCTAGTGCTGCCTCAGCTTGAGTACTGTGTGCAGTTTTGGGCACCAAAGTATAAGAAGGATATCAAACTGTTAGAGAATAGCCAAAGGAGGGCTAAAAACCAAGAAGGGTCTAGAGGGCAAGACACATGAGGAGTGACTGAGGTCACTTGGATTGTTCATCCTGGAGAAAGGTAGACTGAGGGGAGACCGCAAGGAGACCTACAGCTTCCTCATGAGGGGAGTATAGGAGTAGGTGCTGATCTCTGCTCTCTGGGGACAGCGACACAACCTGTTGGAACAGCATGGAGCTGTGACAGGAGAGGGTCAGTATGGATGTTAGGAAAAAATTCTGCACCCAGAGGGTGCTTGGGCACTGGGACAGGCTTCCAAGGGAAGTTGTCACAGTACTGAGCCTGCTGGAGTTCAAGAAGCGTTTGGACAACACTCCCAGGCATAGGGTGGTCCTGTGTGGACCCTGGAATTGGACTTCATGATCCTTGTTGGTCCCTTCCAACTCAGGATATTCTATGATTCTGTGATTCTAATTAATATTCAAAGAAGGAGATGAGAAGAAAGAAGCACGATGCAAAATTTTAGGTAGTTGTGTGGAGGTAGAGTGAAGCAGGCCTTCTTACTAGAAACCATGTAATTCCTTTCCATCATGTGTTCTCTGTAACGCCGGCAGATTTCAGGCTTATGGATCTTGCTGCTAGTGAAAACTTTTAAGCCCAACAGCTGTTAAACAAAAAGAAAGTACAATCAACTTTTGAAATTATACTGTTTTTACTATGTCAAGAATAGATATACTTATGTCTGGAACTGAGCAGAATAGCAAAGGTTTATATATAAATACTCGATAGATTGGTTCAACCCAGATGTTGAGGCCTTGTCATGACATACTCATCCTAAAGCTAAATGCTGGCATGATTAGGCAGAAAGTCAAGGTCTACCGTGGGGACATGTGACTAAAAATGATGTGTGAAAGGATTGAGAGTACCTATCTAAAAAGTCTTGTGCATGACTCTGTAGATGGGTGCAGGTATGTTTGAGGGTTATCAAAGTAACTGTCACTTTATTAAACCACTAACTACACCAGACAGGGAGACAACATGCACGACTACGGAAAGGGTTTCTAGTATTATGGCACCAGGGGTCATTTCTCAGTACTGCTTCCTTATTTGAGCCTATTCACAGGTTTTTGTCCTGGCATTGAAGAGACCTGTCAAAGTTTTAATGGCTTGGAGAAGCACTTAGGTATGAGCAATAGGCTACATAGATGCAGGGCCTGGGCCTGTGTATGTCTTGCATACACAGCACAGCAAGCTCACACCAAAGTTCATTCAAAAAGACCTTCAGGACAGGGAAGAGGAGGAGATGATACTGTATTCCAAAAAGGAGTAACTAATAAAAATGAAAGGCTGGTGCTTACTTTGAGAATGTCATAGGCATCACCTTTGCCATCAGGAGAAATGGGTACGTAGACAAATCCATTTAATAATATGTTGTCAAGTGACAAACAGGGGTTTACATTGTCATCTTCCAAGTAGTAGTCCTTGAAGCTGTAGCCCTGGATTTCCTTCATTTCTTCTGGGAGAAGATCATACAACTGGGAAAATGCAAACAACCAGGGAAAAATGTGGCAGGTTGGTACTCATGGGGACACAGACACTACCTAATGATCAAGTGATAAAAGACAGCTTCTATAAAAACAGGTATAGTGAATGCAGCTATAAAAATATATGGCTTTATGTCCATCCTAGTTGATTCTTGTATTGTTCATTACCAGAAACAGCCAAGACTTACAGATCTGTGAGAGAGCTCATCTTCAGGCTTCATGAGGAGAACACTTTTGTCCACGGCACGGATAGCACACAGGGACTTTGGTGAGCTATGGAGTTGCAGACGTGTGTTGGAGGCAGGAAGACCCTCCTTGGGAATAAAACTCAAGCTGACCTGCAACCCCAAAAGTAGGTTAAAGCAGCAACTTTGCTGGATGCAGTTACATACTATTATACTGAAGTATCTAGCCTTGTGAACTGAGTTCTGCTAGTGCTCTACAGCTCTTCTAACATATTCAGCTTTGACTAGTGTGGTTTATAATGAGCAGTGATTCTTTTTCTTATTCTGTCTTCCTCCACTTTTATAGTTATGGCTTTGTAACTTATTCAGTCACTAATCCTCAGCCAACATCTGTTCAGACCATTCCACGTGAATTCTGCCTCCATTCTGGAACTAGTAATGGAACTACTGGCCATGAAGCAAACATGGGTTACATAAAACCTGACTTACTCACTTTATTGGGGAGGCAACTTTCAACCTGGAAATCCGCTGAACTGGCGATGACTTCCCCGCTGGGTAAAGTGGTATACACGAGCATCTGTGCCTTGGGAGCAATGGTCGCCGCAACAGGAAAGGTCAACCGAAATATCCCGTAAGCTACCAGAAAGAAGAAATGCTAAGCTATATACAAGAAGTTCTGCCTTCTTCAGATAAAGAAGTCAAGTTCACTCATGCTGAACATTTTAGTTAACAGGGGCAGGAGTACTGATGCATGACTGATGTCTATGCCTATTGCTGAAGACACCTGCATTCAAACAGTGATCATGTAATAGCCAAATGAGATGTTTAGTGGGCCTCAACATGTCCTCTAGACTCTCCCCAGCTAACACCTGGAATCACCTCCTGCTGTTCCCAACCTTTTTCTTCCTCAAGCTCTAAGATCTGCAGTTTACAAAAAAAAAAAAAAAACAGATGAGGGAAAAGACATGGAAATAAGGGACTGCTGTAATAGGTGGCAGCAGCCAAGGTTGCAGAATAACTGAAAAAATAACTCCTCAAAATAACTCCAAAGCTAGTATTTATTTACCTGAAACACCAAACTGTCACTCCAACTGTAGTAGGAAATGCCACATTCTAGCTTGACCTGAGCTTTTTGTCACAATTTGGATGAAGGTGATAGAAAATCTTTTGATATATATCTTTTGATATGAACCAAGGTATTAGTTTAATCACTACAACTAGTGAGGTAGCAGAACTTTCAGTCATACCCCCAACATCATTTCACGCAGCATGTAAGATCTTTTACTTTCACATACTGCATACTCCTTCTCATGGGCTTCTAAAATGATTTTCCTGGTCTTCTTGTCCAAAGACTTTTAAAGATGCATCATAGTCAGTCTCATTCAATTATGTAATCTTTGAACATTGTATATATACAAAAAAAAAAGATTGGTTAGAATATATACATATATATAATATATATATATAAGCATGCAAGCTATACATAAATATATATACCTATATATATATAGCTTGCATGCTTATGAGGAAGAAGTAACACCCCAAAAATGAAGAAAAGTGAGAGAGAGAAAGAAAGGGAGACAATCTTTTTCCTGCTCACTGTACACATGGGTCTTAAAATACTGGCAAGTACCCACAGTCAGAATTGGTGATGGAGGTCAGTGGAAAGCACTGGTTCAAGGAAAAAATAATCAAAACATTCTATATATTTTCTATAGAATTTGCTAAAATACTCTAGTTAAAAGTACAGCAACAGACAGAATTCGGACCAAACAAAACTGACTCAAACCATTTAATCTAAAAGGAATTAATTTTCAAAATGTAATTCAATTTTTCTTGAATGCTTGAATTGCAATAATTTCTCTAAGTCCTCCTGCCCACCATCTCATCAGACATGCTAAAAATACATAGTTCTGCTCACCATCTCCAGGATTCACAGTCAGATCATGAGTGTCTGCTAACATAATGCTTCCCTTGGCCATCACCTATGTGACAGAGAAACACTCCTATAATTGTTGTTACTCATGACAAAAGGAAGAAGAATGAATGTTCATTGGGTTAGCTGAAGGGTGTGTGAATAGCACTGCCAACTGTGAGCAAAACCAAGAAGATACTAAGCAAATACTAAACTGGAATTTACTAGGTCTTTGGAGGCAGAAACGTGCCTTCCTAGAAGGACTAGTGTTTCCTCATCAGTTCCACCTTCTGTACACACTGTATCAGGTTCAAATGCACTTTACCTCTGAATACACATAAGTTTGGGGGGTCACATGCACATTTCTAACATTTTGGAACAGATTGATGATCAAAGGTTCTCCTCACTCCACTCTCACTTGCTTTGTGAAACAGGATGGAGAAAGATTGAATCAGGATTATTATTATAACTCACATAGAGTTTGAATAGAAGAACACTGGCTGTAAAAAAGTATTTGAATAAAGTATCTGAAGTCAGGTTTGAAGCAATAGCCTGAATGCTAGCTGTGATTTCCTTATCTCTAGAAATAGTTTCCTTTTTCACAGCCAAAAATGTTCTTTATACAATTACTGTATAATCTTGTCCTCCATGCAGTATATCTATTCCACAGTACTATATTTTAATTTCAAGGTGTGGGAAACACACCTACAAAAATGTAAGTTTCCTCACTGTTTTCTTACCTGCTGCATGTATATACTTAAGATCTGCTTTACTAAGCCACTAGGATAAACAGGAATCTTGTGCTCAATTTATGGTTAGCAGTCTTGAAAATAAGCACACAGACATGTCTACCATAGTTTCCTATTTTCTTGTAATCTCAGTCTAACTCCTCCTAAATGTCCTTTATTATCCATCAGAACAGAAGTGTCTGTTCCACTTATGTTTTCTAGCTCTGCAAAGGTACTCTGTCTTGTATTTAATTCTAGCATCATTAAATGGGATAACCAGGAAAACAAATTTAGGGGGAAAGAAATTCTATTTGAATAGTCATCTGATTCTTTCTCTTCCCCCAAACAAAAGTGATAGATCATTGTTCAGTCACAGCTCAGTTAGCTTCTCTTCTCTGCCCCCCAAGAACGAGTCAAATCGTGGTTAATTCCAGCATGGTATAGTCTGTTCCAGTTGCTTTGGGATCCCAAAATTTCAATCATTGCCTGATTTACGAACACAGCTCTAAGCTTATCAGGTACTGGTACTGTAGATAGAGGTCTTGCTCTAGTTTCTGTGGTCAGGTGTCTCCCAAAGAACTGAGTATGAGGCAGGTTTCTAGCTCATCTTTCATCTTCTTGTAGGATGCTGGTTTCTGAGCTGTGACTATATATGAACCAGAATTTGGAACAGGGTACACTAGTAGTAGAGTATTATTAAATGGGAGTGTTGGCTGCACCAAAGACAACAGTCTCTACATCAACATTTTGACCCTCTTCTGTTCTTTATCAAACATGGGCAACATAACCATGTCTGCACACAGAAGACAACATGGGAAACACTATGGAAATATGTTTAAATCCCATGGTCACAAACCACACTTTTTCAGTTTCAAACTCCCTTTATCATTACTGGCTAAGGACTAATTGCATAGCAGTGCTGTGGTTGCTGTATGGAAAGTAGTGCCACAGCGCTCTCTGTGGCCATGGATTAAAGTAACCAGGAACAATTCTTACCAAATAGTAAATGACAATTTTCCTCTGCTCTCCAATAACATCTGGTGTGAAGACATAGTGCACACGGACCTCTGTGGGGAAGCCACAACTTAATGTCTCAGGCTTGGGCTCAATTTTGAGGAAGCTGTTACTGGGGGAGTAAAACCGACTTATGCTATGCAAAGCATGCTCATATGAAGGCGTGATCCAGTCGCTGTCATAACAGTTCAGTTCAGGTTTATGTTCAGCCTGATAAAGGAGAATAAAAAGTTCACAGCTGACCAAAACCAGGTAACAGATCACATAAATATGCATGGGAAAAATCTGGCTATGTTCTATCTTTCCCATTCTTAGATGAAGTTAAAGGGAGATAGACATAGAAGAACATGCACAGGAGACAGAGAAGAGAGGTGAACTGCCAAAAGAATTGCTATATCTCCTGTTTGGCAGAAAGACTGATCATAGAATCATGGATAACCCATGGATAGATAATTCCTCTGCTGATCAAGAAGAGAGAGAGGCTTACCCCAATCTCTCTGCCCTGTCTCTGCCACTCACTCGGATTTCCAGGGAGGCTTCCGTGAAGGTGGTAGTATCAATGGAAAACCAGGATTGTCCCTGTTCATCTGTAGTGTAGTTGCCTTCGTAACTGTCTTCATTCACAGAAATTCTGATAGTTTCATTGGCAATGGGAGCATCAGTACCATCCACGAGCTTCACCTAGTAAAGTAAAAGCAAACTTCAGGTTTTAGACTAGAAATAGAAAACAATTCCCAAGTCCTACAAACCCTTTCCCCTTGTCATCCTTGCCAAGCAGGGTGTTTCTTATGGAGAAGAGCTAAAGAGATGAACGTGGAAATGTGGAAATGTGCAGGTGAGTCCTAAGTTGTCTAAGGTAGCAGATCTTCATCAGCAAAACAATCTGATTGGCCCATGGAAATTATCTGTCAAGGCCTTGAGTTTTTCAATAGGTTTTAGTATCATCTCTTCGTCCGGGAACTATGAGTTCAGGCTTGTGCCTTGCCCCAGTCTTTGACTAAGCTACATGGGAGTTAGATCTACACTCAGCTTTCTTCTGCTGTTCCCATCTTGTTGACTGGAATTCCTTGACTGAGCTCAGCCCTGACTTATCACCTTATGTTATCTGGTGACTACTGGCCTGTTGGTGGAAACAGGTACTGTCAACACTCCTGCTCTGCCCAGTCTGGTTGATGTCAACTAGTGATGATGTCACTACTCCTACCTGTGTTGTGGTCACCTTTTACTCCTGGCTCACTTTGCTGTGTAGAATAGCCCATTCTTGCAGCTCCCTAATGTTATTCTCATGTGTCAGAACAGAAGGCCTTCTATTATGTAACTGGTATGACTGCTGGAAAGTTCAGTGATGTGTTTGTCAGGGTGCTCTGACTGACACCAATTTGCCTGCCTAAGCAGAGGCAGAGGAAGGTGGACTATGTCTTCTGCATTATGTTCTGCAACACACTGCTGTTCCAATTGATGGGATTATGCACCGCTAAGTCTGCTGTGCCATTCACTTTCCAAGGTCTCAGAAGTTCCCTACCATCCCAAAGAGTGGGATCCCTGGTCTGTAATAAGAGTCCAACAGGTGGAAGCTGACTTTGCTCATGATGGATGTGATTTCACAGGAGCCTGTTCCAACCATCTCTATTCCTGAGAAAGAGCACAGTAAAGAGGGATTATTAATGAACTGCAACATTTATAGACATGTCACTCTATGTTCCTCATCTTTGCCAGGCCCTCCTGTTGTGGCGTGCCATCACTTTGCCATCTCCATATGATACACACCTGTGCCATCTTCTGTGATCTTGCCTTGCACCTCGATGTTCATTTTATATCCGCTGCGCTGGAGCTGAAATATCTTGGTCCTTACTACATCAGAAACACACCCACGAGCATCTGCCTAAGCAGGTGGTTGGAGAGAAAATTGGAACAAATTTGGTGCCTCGTGAAACAGGAATAGGTATTACAAACCCAACATGCTTAACTGCTGTTCACGTAATCCCAGCCTCATGTTCTGGGGTTGTCTCCGACACCAGCACTTGTTTACAGCCCATTTCCATGTGTTTCACACACTTATTTTCTGTGTTGTGAGGCTCTTCATACTTAGTTCTCCAAGCCATGCAGTGGTTTCCTTGTTATTTCCCTTCTACCTTAGCCCTGTTTTTCTTCCTGTTTCTTCCATTGTCTTTACTCTCTTCATTGTTGTCCTTTCTCTCTTCTTTTGTTTGACCCATATACTATACTGCTTTCTTGTCTTCTCCTCCTCTTTTACACTCTTTGATCCCTGCCAGTCCTTTCCACAGTTATAAAATTATTTCCCAGATTCTTTCCTTAGTTTGGGGATCAATACCAGGGGCCTCATAGCGGCTAACTGGAGACCTGTGACCAATG
This sequence comes from Netta rufina, assembly GCF_964035555.1. Classification (NCBI taxonomy): domain Eukaryota; kingdom Metazoa; phylum Chordata; class Aves; order Anseriformes; family Anatidae; genus Netta; species Netta rufina. Next base: position 127,126,447 of record NC_140123.1, read on the forward strand.
GGGTAAGGATTTCATCTGTGGGGTTTTCTTCATCATTTCTGTTTCCAGTTCAATGACTGACCTCTTAAGAATATCCTTCTGTTAGAACATCTGTTTTTCCCTTGACAGAGTGTTATCATTGATGTTCTACCAGCTCACAACAGTCATAAATTTGCCCTCCATTAGACAACATTGCCCATTACCCATAAGGAAGACCCCTACATTTTAATCTTGGAACTCACCCGCCTGACAAATTCTTCACACACAGCTTCTGAATCTTTTCCATAACAATGTGAACCAGAATGAGAAAATTTCCGGCACACTTGGACATTCACCAAACCAGGGACAGGTTTCCCATAGGTGTACCTATTAGAAAGTGTTAAACAATATACTGGATGATGCCAGTCAGAGTCACATTCAAACATAGCTCCTTAAGAACTTCTGTGGATGACTTTATAAAATTTCTTCTCAAAGCCTACTAATCTGATATTTTAGTGATGCTAGTGATTATCTTTCCATCATTTTGGTGGTGAGATTCTTACATCATACATTAGAATCTGTTCTAGGTGGGAGACATCTGCAGAAATGCAGGAAAAGATTGTCTGTATAAAACTATTTCAGCTGGGATTATTCCTGTATGTCAAACTGTTGAGGGTTCAATGAAGAAGCAGAAAGGTTGCTCAGGTGGATCAATTTAATAATTAAAAATTACAACACTGGGTTTGCACAACCTGCTTAAGTGATGTCTGATTTGACATCTCCAAGGTTCAGGAATGGCAGAAAATCTCTAACTGCAGAAGTGTAAAATGAGAAAGAGAGTGTAGAGTAAACTGGGAGGAGAGAAATGCTGCTTGGTTTGGCATCATCTTTTAAGGAACACAGAGAATCCACTTCTCATTGTCTGTTAAGGCCAAGTAGCAGGCTCAGAACAGATAAGGTGGAACAAACCTGCACTAGATGTCTTAGAATAGTATGAAAAGCCTTCCCAAGGTCTTCTTTCTGTGCTCAGCAGAAAGGAGGAATGAAGTAGGAGTGAGAGATTTACTACAATTCTGTGACTCACAGACCACAGACAGACACTGGAAGTTCCTTATCCTCAATAGTGATCATCTTGGGCAGCTTCACCAGGACCTCATACTTGGGCAGCACTAGATGGGAGAGAGAAAGTCTGATGAGAAGGATGAAGAGTGCGCAGAAACCCAAACAATCAGCTTAATATCAACCATCTGTGTGGTGTTCAATACAGCTCTGCTACTCCTTTCCTATGTTTTTACAGACTTCACCACCATTTGGGTTTAAAGGGAATTAAGGACTGTTCTAGCCCCTACCTTCCCTCAGCACATGCTTGTGAGATCCTGTTGTCATCAGACAGCCGTGTAGACCCCTCACATATGCCTATTCAGAGGGACATACCGGTACTGTATGTTGTGTTTCATGTTTCAAAACACATAATTTGAGCTAAGTCTTGGAGCAGCACATTCACCACCTGTGTCATTTAACACCTTGAAACAGCTCAAATCATTGATACTCTCTGGCTGCTTCTTACTGTTCTGGAGATCCCAGGCTGCTGTTAGGCTCACTGATATGTAGTATGTGAAACTGTCCTCCATGTACATATGTTTCTACTGTGTCTAGCCATGGAAAATCAGTTCTACATTTTCAAGTGGATTAAGCAGCAATAAGGCCTGATATAAAGAGTGTCAGGTAAAAAGCATGTTTTACTCCTCAGTATTAATCACAGAATCATTTAGTTTGGAAAAGACCTCTAAACTCATCAAGTCCAACTGTTAATCTAGCACTGCCAAGTCAACCATGTCCCTAAGCACCATATCTACACATCTTTTAAGTACTTCCAGGGATGATGATTCAACCACTTCCCTGGGCAAACTGTTCCAATGCTTTACAACTGTTTCAGCGTAGAAATTCTTAATATCCAACCTAAACCTCCCAGGGTGCAACTTGAGGCTCTTTCCTCTTGCCCTATCACTTGTTGCTTGGGAAAACAACCACCTTGCTACAACTTCATTTGAGGTAGTTGTAGAGAGTGATAAGGTCTCCCCCGAGCCTCCTTTTCTCCAGGCTAAATAAACCCAGTTCTCTCAGCCACTCATTAAGTTACATCCATCTTCCTGTTTTGTATCCTGCAACACTAAGCCCCCGCCAGCTACTCAAGCCCAGGACTGCACTGAAGTATACAATGGCCTGCTTCCAGGCTTTGTACCTGAGATTTGATTTGATTTGATTTTTGATTTTTTTTTTCCCAGTACAAGAGAGTAAGACAAAGGAGGGTGTGCACCTCCTCAGCTCAGTGATTCAACCCCAGGATACATTTCCTCAAAAGACTCTACCTAAGGTGTAACAGAGTTAACAGGTGTAGCAACAGGGGAAGTTCATGGGGATAAGGCTAAAGAATGAATAAAAGAAAAACTATTTTAGCATGAAGCTAGGAAAGGCATATACATCTTTGTTTTGGGGAGGAGGTCTGAGACATCTCTGTGGGAGGAGGCACAGCCCAATTGTCACCATGGCAGGCTGGAGCCTGTAACCTGGTTTGTGTTCAGATTATTCACCATGTTCATACTAGCCACAATGACTAACTGCAAATCAGATAAGCCAGTTCCCAAGCATTTCAGATACAGTCTTCTTTGGTTCTGCACTCTGTGTTTTCCAGAAATTGCAAGTTCTGAGCAATGTGCTGGGTGTTCCAGGTTTTATACAGCTGGGGGAGCCCCAGGGAAGACCCAGCACAGAGCACAGGGCAAAGAGCCACCTCAAATGCACACACAAGTTTTAATTGCAGAACTGGGGGGTTCAGATGCAATTTTTGAGGTGGAGATCACAAGCCATAAACTAAGCAACCACCTCTGGTATTTGGCAGCTTCTATGTTAGCTCCTCTGAACTCCATTGCCTATGTATTCAGAATCCCTGTCTTTTCCATGCCATTCCCAGGAAATCCCAAAGGATTGAGAGGCCATGGTAAAAGACATTTCTGTCAACCCTGCTTGCAGCCCTTCCCTTCTTTCCTTACCATATTCCTCCACACTGAAGGAGTGCTCCACATGGGAGGTAATGCTCTTCTGCACAACTATTTTGTAGGAGCCTTGCATGGGGTCAGAGGTGAGAGGGAAGGACAGTTCTATAAGGCCGGTCTCCAGTTCCACTCCTTGCCATTGGTATATACGGTTCCTCTGTGGATCCTGCAGGTGAGAATAACAATAAGTCACAAGGCAGTAAGTTATGTACATAAACAGGGCAGTTTGGTGCAGGATGCTCGCAGGGACAGAGCAGTGGAGTGCCCAGGAAATATACATCCAGGCTAGGAAATGCCTAGCTGTAATTACTCAGTAATCTGTGAGGATGTGTGACTCCACGAGCACTTACCTGTCAGTTCTGCATAGCTACCATGAAAGAAAGCAGACAGTTTATAACTCTGGAGGTCTTGTGTTCTCTCCTGCTCAACAACACTTGCATGCTTACAAAGTATGGGGCGCAGAGGCTGGGAAAGACTGACAAGGTAACACAACAGAAAGATGGACAGCAGGAATAAATTGAGGATGAGAGGAAAGGAAGGAAGTTTCATTACAGACTTCTTGACTTGCTTGTACAAAGTTTTTTTTCTGTGCCTGGAGTAGAGTCTGCTTGAGAACCAGTGCATAGTCTGTTGAGGAATGAGATATGGGACTGAGAAATCTACATGTTTAAGAGCCCAAAGTTTGTGGAAGGGTGGGACATGGGGGAAGGAACAGGGAGAATATCAGAGGAATAGGGAAAGTACATCCCAGATAAGTGCACCCAGCTGAGACCTCTCCCTTGTCTCTGGCCATTCCTAATTCTGGGGCTGAAACCTCATCACTGTAACAGCTGAGTATTGCTCGCTGTGAATTGACTGTCAATAGGCTATGCTCCAAATTCATCAAGACAGCCACAAATTTCTCAGAGATGTCACTGAACTAATGCAATGGTGCATTGAAGCTTGATGTACCCTTTCTAGGCCCCTCAGCAGCACAGTTAATGTTTACAGCCTTTCATTTTCTGCTTGCTCTATGCATTGTACCTTGACTGTCACTAAAACCCTGTTTACTCTAGATAGCTCAAGGTAAGTAACTGCTGATTGGGTACATTTACTTCACTGAGATTTTATCCCTGGGCTTAGTAAAAATGTGATGTGAACAACGTCATAGCTGGAGGTCATCAGTCGGAGGGCAGCAGAGCCTTGCTCCCAAGAAGCACTCCCAGGCGTAGGGAAGGCACAATCAGTGAAGTGTCTGTGGCTCTGACCAAACCCTCTTCATCATAAAAAAGCTCACCACATATTTTGAAGAACACCACTTGGGCATCCTTACGGGAGGAATTCATAAAATGTTTACAGATGGGCTTGTAATCTTGTTGCCATTTCTGTGATGGATTTATGGGGAAAGCCTGAATGTCAGTTTGTGTGTTTTTCCCAGGAAGTCTTTTTATTTTTTAATGACAGAAGCAATGTCAAAATAACAGGTCAGAAATAGTCTCATCCTAATATCTGCCTTTGTGGTCGACTATAATCAGTTAGCTATGTTAAGGATGGAATGATGAACATTCCTTTCCTTAGCCCTGCTAACTTTAAAGCTGTCACCTTCCTTCAGTGTTGCCACCCTTTTCTTTGGTCCAGTCCAAATTTAATGCAAGAATGTGGTAAACTGTGGTGGATCTGATCTGGCCAAAAAAAAAACCAAACCAACCTAACCAACCAACCAAAAAACACCAACCAACCAAACAAACAAACAAAAAACAATCACAACCAACAACCTAGGGAAAAACAAATGGTGAATTTGTTGCCAGGTGAGTTTCCCAGTCTATGTCTATAAGCCCCAGTCTTTCTGTAAGAGTGTCTCACAGATGTCTGTGAAAGCTGAACAGCAGTGCTAGACTGAAAAGGAGCAGTAAGGAAGGGAGAGGTGCTGGTGGGAATGGAGGACAAGGCCTACACAAGCTGGTTTAAACAATACTGACAAACACTGTGCATCACAGGCTGGAGCTGAAAGCTATCCAGGCCTTACTGGTATTTTCAAACAGAAGCTTTTCGTGGTACTGGTACAAGAATGGTTATGAAATTATTAGTGTTTTTATACAAAGACATATAGGATTTCAAGAGGCAGTGCATAGGCTTTCTTTCTTCTTGCTCATTTCAAGAAATTCTTGTATTCAGGGGACTTGTTCCTTTGGGGCACTGCACCCAGGAGACAGACCTCAGCATAAAGCAGTTCTGAGATGTTCTCATCCTCCTGTCCCACACCATAAGTTTCTTACCCTGTTTTCTCCCACTATTCATAGACTGTCAGTAGCCCACCAGCTCTGCAATTCTGTTCTGGTTGTTTGCTGAGATGAAGGGAGAATAAGAGCACTCTGGCAGGAGCGTAGAAAAAAAGAACATAGCCTGTTTGTAGCCCATGCTCTGCTCCCCCTGTTGTGGCAACACTCCCAGCTTTAGAGAGAGAGAGCGCAGAATGGAGACAGGAAACTCAAGCCACAGGGAGCACTACTAGGACTGACTACATAGGATTCAGGATCACACAAACCAAATTGAGGATTGTGAATGCTGGTTTCATCACTGTTTGTGCTGCTGTCATGACTTCAGGGTCTATCACTGGGTCCTTCCTATCATTTTTCTGCTAGAAGATGTCTCTGATAGTAATTGGAACCTCTGGTTACTCAGCTGAAATAGGGGGTACCTCATTCACTGACAGAATCATCCTTCCCTCAACTTTTGTCTATCACTGAGGTTCAACTATAAAATATTAATAATAATAATAATAAAATAATAATAAAAAAAAACAGGCAGGTTTGGGATGATAGGGGATATGCCTACTTACATAATTTTATTTCTTTAATTTTGCTAATTTGTTTAATGCAGTTTTATGGTTTCAGTCATACTTGGCAGACAGAGAATCCTAGCTCTGCTTGGGAAGAGGAATAAGCCATTCTAATATGACCTCTAGGCATGTGTAATTCTGTTCACAGCATGGCTAGTACTCATTAACTATTTTGGTGCTACAGCACATTCCTCAATCAAAGAACCATTGTCAGAACTTATTTTGATGCCCTACTAATCAGCTGTCATTTACACAAAGGAAAAAGGTCGTGCACCCATCTCTTTTCCCTTGCACTTCAGCCTACAAATACCACTGCTGGGGAATAATACCTCTGTGCATTCATATTCTGCTGAAATAACATACATGTAGTTATCCACTCACCTGAATATAGACCAATGGAAACTGTGGGGAAAGAACAAAGGAAAATCAGAGTTAGAAACACAGGTTGCATGCAGATGGAAGCAATTTCCTGATTTGAACTGAAGGGAGTAAAAACAACCTCGTAAGAGGTCCTCTGAGTTCTTTTCTGTACTTGCTCTGCTTCCTTAGTTCTTGATAGATAAGGGAATCTCTCCTATAATATTTTAGAACTCCAGCTTTTTGTCTTACCACAGTATGAATATGTGATAAAGTAAGAGTTTCTGAAGAACTGTATGAGGATCTGACTGACAAATAAGCTAAAAGGTGAACTACACCAATGACCAGTTTCTTCAAACTAAGTCTTTTTCATGCTGCTCTCTGTCTCTAAGCATGTGGTTGCACCCGCTGCCAAAAACATCTACACATCTGTCACTTTCAATGGAAATTGTCTCACCCATTTTTTCTCTAATGAAATCCCTGCCTACATGCTTGCTTATCCACATACATTCATTTGGTAATCTGGTTCTAAACATCTAAATCCCTTTGAAAAAAGGGGTGAGGTTTCTCAGTCAATGGAGTCAGATGAATTGTGTCCCAGGACCAGATATGACATATGGGATGGGTCAAGGATGGTGTAAATAAGAAAGGATTATTTGCTTTAAATGCTCTCTTTGGTGGTTCTGGATGAGGATAGTAATGGTATTAACTGGGAATTACACCTTCTGGTTAAAAACAAGGAATTATGTCTCTACCTTCTCATTCAGTGGGTGGAAGTCCTTGTCCAGAGAGATGATCCGAAATAGAACTGAAGAGTGTAATGGAAAAGAAGGAAATTCCACTGTTAGATTTTTAGCCATTACCAGGAAATGTCAATGTTTCAATAACTTATAACTCAGGTTCACTTCAGTGTTCAACAAACTCTGAACTGAGATCCCTAAGTTATAGAAACAACTAATTTAGGGTCTCTCTCTTTCAGATAGTGATAGATAGGATAGGATAATCAGTTCTTGGCTTAAATGAATTGTCCCTTGGGGGTGCTTGTTCTGCTCTGTTGATTCAAGTGCAGCCATGGGAGACTGTGCTTTGAAGTCATCCCACATTTGTGCCTCTTTTTGATTCTGTGCCATCTGAATAAGATGCTCTGCCTGGAGGATGGAAAGCAGCAATGACAAAAGTACCACATTGCCTAGATCTCAGCTGAAAGAAGCAAGATTTACTGTTGGCTGTAAATCCCCCCATGAAGAAGTCTGAAAACTTTAATGAAAGTATGAGTCCTCTGAGGAATGAAGCTCAGACATTTTTTTGCTGTCAGAGTCAACATCAACCCAATTCCTTGTACCTGTCTGTCCGGGCTTGTAGATGGGTTTGTCTGTCTGGACAAAGACCAAACTCTCAGAATTCTTGACCAGCATTGACTTGCGGCTTCTGAACTGCTGCGTCTCCCCCTTCACCATCACAGTGAGAAATGCCACTGATGTGCTATTGGATTTTGGGAGCTGAGGAAAATGAAGAGAATTACTACTTCAGTGATTCATCTCATTGGACTGAGCCAAAGATACAGGGCCAGAAACAAGAGTAAGACATGACTTTCTGATGTGAACTTGGAGGGCTCATTGAGGGAAGTGATTCTCCACTTCTACTCCTTACTAGTGAGACCTACCTGGAGAACTACGTTCAGCTCTGAGGCCCCCAGTTTAAGACATGGACCTGTTGGAGCAGGTCCTGAGGAGGCCTATAACGATGATAGAGAGGGCTGGAGCACCTCTCCTATGAAGACAGGCTGAGAGTTGGGGTTGTTCTCTTCTCCATTTCCTTGCATTTTCACTATGCTTCTTCAGCCTGTCCTTCCAATACTGGAAGCCTTTCCCTATCGTCATCTATAAGCTTTCCTCAAAGAAATATTAAAACTGATCTCGCTCCATCCTACGATTTATTAAAATGAAAATCTGCCCAGATTCATTGTTTGTCGGTGGTACTAGTTGCTTACACTACTCACCAACCACCATTCTGTAGGAAACAGAATGAATATGACCCAGATGGAGACAATATAACCTTGTGGACTTTACTTTCTTTCACCACTTCACCATCTTCTTTGGTTCTCATTCCACTTCATCAGTATTTTTCCTCTGAGGCTTAACCAGATCAAACCAAGATGGGTTATGTTCTACTTTAAAGTGAAAGTTCTGGGATGAATCATCCCAAAAGAGTTCCCTAAGCCCTGCATGCACAAAAATATCACGTGGGATACAGAATTTGAGGAAAATTGATCCTCATAAGGCTATCACAGTCAGTTTTCCACATCAAATTCTTTTTTTGTTTGTTTGTTTGGCTTAGGTTAGAAGCCTCTAACTGCAGCATCTTATTTCTCATCTCTGAACTGTTCAGTAATACTACGCCTTAGCAATAAGCACAAAGGATCAGCCTAAAGGAATTAGATACTCACAGAGAAAGGGATGCAGGTGAATATATCCTTCTCCGACACCACATCATCAATCAGGCTCCTGTTTTCCCCTTGATACTCAAGCGTGGCACTCAGTGTCACAGACTCGTTCAGATGGGTCAGCTGAACGCAGACTTTCTCAGGAGCATCAGTGTGTATCAGAAAGGGCAGCAGCACCATGTATTGCCTAGAAAGGGGGGAAGCAAGGATCAGAATTGTGAAGTGGTATTAAGAAAACAGTATTAAATGAAAGGAAATTAACTAATCAGCAAGCCTAATCCATTACTATCTCTGTGAGCTCCAGTGCATATACACATGAACACATACATTTTATTTTGGGTTTATACATGTTAAATTGCCTAACTAATTAGCCTAAAAGCAAGAAAATGCTTTCAGTAGAGGAACAATTTCTATGCTAATAGACAGCCCTTTATAAAGGCTGTTTTGTTCAGCTTCACAGCAGGGAGTAAGGATGGCGTGAAAAGTTCCAGGCTGTTAATTGATTTTTGTGTATCCCACAATCTCTTATTGAGACTCAAAGGCATTAGCTAAAAAAGGTTGAAAATTCAGCAGTTACAGGGTTGAAAAAACCACCTACTTCTGTGGCTGCTCCTGTTTTTGCTTATCCAGGTTTCCAAACCCTTCTCACGCTGAGCAAAAATGTGAGTGCTTGCAGTTTGTGACCTTATTAAGATGAGCACACAAAGGATTTCAGAGAGCAGTGGTTTATTGCAACAGAAGTGCACTTGCATCTTCAAAGAGCTTTTGACAAAGGTCCCTCACAAAAGACCCATAAACTAAGCTGCCCTCCAATAAAAGGAATAATTTTACTAATTTTTGTTAATAAATCCAATTATTAATTCTGATGTGGATTAAGTGTTTAGAAGATAGGATGTAAATGGTAAGAACAAATTGTGTATTTGTACAGCAGAAGCAGGTCACCAATGAAAATCTTAAAGGTCTGCGTAGGGACCCCTGTTGTTCAATCTACTTCTAAGTGATCTGGGAAGTAAAATTTTTCTGATAATTATCCAGAGTAAGAAAATGTTGAAAAGTTAAAAACTTGTGAACTAGTTGTGAAAAACTTTTATCATATTGTGGGACTATAGCAAAAATGTCAAATAAACTGTTCATTAAGGGAAAAGAATGATTCAAGGAAGAAAATACCACCCCCACTACTATACCCCCAATACTATCATGTATATCATGCATCACTAAGTGGGCTATTACCACTAAGAAATGAACTCTGCTAAACACTCTTCTAAAATTTTCATTCAGTGATAAGTGACAAATGGCTTGGAAGGAACTATCCTTAAATCTGTGATCGTAAAGAAAGAAATAGAGGACAAACCAGAACACACAGTTTTGCCAATGTATAATTGCATCCACATCTCGAATATGGTATGCTGTTTTCTTCCCATTTCAAAAAAGAATTTAGAAGAAAGATTCAATGAAAGATGGTCTGAAATCTGGAATAATTTTATAGGAAGTGACACTACAAAGATTAAGATTCTTTAGCCTGGAAAAAAAGGAATGAGAGAAAGCTTATGCACAAAGGATTCCTAAAGTATGGTTTGTTCATCAGCTGTAACAATACACGTACTAAACAACACCATGTAAAAACATTAACTGACACTTCATGAAAAATAAAATGAAGCAGAAACTTCTTCACTAAGGTGCAAAATTAAATAAAGGAATCTAATGGTAATAGGTACTATAAAGCCCAAAGTATAATTCTGGTATGACTAGCTGTGGCTCTTGAACCTTCTGGTGTTCTCACGCAGTCCAAGAAGAGCAAATATACCCAGACTGCATCATATGATAGACAGCAGCTGACTGTCCTTCCCTAGGTAAAGTACAAAAGGAGCCAGCAGGTACTACTGAATTTGATAATTAGGACCCTACCTGCATGTGCAGCCAAGTGCAGACCCTTAGAAAGAAGCTGTCACTCCCAGATGCAGGTAACTCTAGGATATGGTTTGTGCCCTATGGTCCCAGTTACATTAAGTTTGTTATGAGACAAATAAAGGCAAGAAGACCAGCTATTCTTGATAGGAAGGTTATCAAAAATGGCCTGGGTAAATTCACTGTTCAGAAGGGGCTAGAAAACATAGGGCCACAGATGTAATCCCTGCTAAAAGAAGACCTTGAATTTCTGATAAATAGAAGCTCCATAAGGGCAGAGCAGCTGGAAAACTCAGGCACAGTACCTGCCTTACTCCTCTATTCTGTCCCTCAGCACCGATCACTTACCACTTCTTGTGTGATGCAGGGCCATTTTTATGGACCTGGTATTCCCTGTTCCCTGTGTACATTCAAGCTTTTCAGTAGCAGGTCCTGGTGGCAATTCAATCTGAAAGGTATGTTAATCGCTGTATGGCAGGAAACCTTGGGTCAGTACTGCTAAAACCACTTTGCCATGGACCATCCACTGGGGCAGGGTAATGTGCACCTTACCAGATGGTTAATAGAAACACTTTGTAAAGGTCACACAGTCACAAGTGACCTAGGAAAAAGTATGGTGGTGTACTAGCAGCTTTGCTGAGGGATGGAAATCATGCCCAGGGCAGCAGAATGAAGAAATGGTTACTTTCAGGACTGAGTGTATTTAGACAGAGCTGATGTGAGAAGTGTAGAAATAGAGTGGTCTCCCTTCGGACCTGAGGAAAGAGATAGCTGGGTACATTCCGGAGCTACATTATTGCCCAGGCTCTGAGCTTTTGGGCACTTCTAAAAGTGCCCAACTTCTACTCTGAAGGCAGTGGGACCTAGGGAGTACCTCCATTTCCCTCAAAACCAGAAAACGGGATAAAGCATAGTAAGAAGTCAGCAGGCACCTCTGGCCACTATTTGCAGCTGCAGAAGCAGTGAAAGGAGGGACCTCCAGCCACCCAGGGAATGACTTACAGCTTTTGATTATGCTGCTTGCTACACCACTACCCTTCCTCCATAGCCTTCTCACCACAGCTTCACTCTGCGTCCCCTAATCTAATTTTCCTTGCATCCTGTCAGTGGCAATGTGACTGCAAAGTCCAGACTACTGAAGGGACAGAGTGACCTAGTTCATAGGGAATTTGGCTTTATTCCTCTTCCTGTTCACTGTTTCACTGAAATTTTGGCCAATGCACAGAACTTCCCCCTACACCATCTTCACGGTCTTTGAAACAAGGTTATGAAATACGCTGTTTATAGACCTCCCTTCAACTGTTGTGAGATGTGTTGGTGAAAAGGGCTAGATGAATTGAAGTACTATGAAAGCTTTAAATAGTCTGGGTCACACAGTCCATATATAGCCATTCCAGGACAAAATGCTTCTGGGCTACCAGAAGAGACCTGACCAGCCTCACTGCCAGCAAGGTTGGCAGTATTCTGAAAACAGAGGCAGTGACTCCATCAGAAGCAGGCAACAAGGAGGGATAAGGGACCCTAGAGAAAGTGCCTGACTCAAAAATGCTAAGTTTGTCTATACAGAGTAGGTAATACTCTAGCTTAAGAGGGACTAACTTGGAATTATAGAATCCTAGAACCCACGATTCTATGACCCTCGATACTTCCATGTGTCAACCCTCAGCTGCTTCCTCGAACAAACATTCAACCAAAGAAACTACCAAGTTTCATCAGCTCTGTCAATCCATATCCATATCTGTCAATTCAAGTACTATCATCGGCTAGCATTTTTGGGTATCTTAAATATATTCCCAAACATTATATACTACATTGTAAAAAAGCTTATATGCACAACCATATATCAGTATAGGTGACCAATGCCTACTGTTGAATTCTTCCAGAACAGATCCAGAGTAAGAAAAAAAAATCCTACTGTCAGTATGCTGTAGTATCATAAATATATACATATTTGTTTGTTTGTTTGTTTGTTTGTTTGTTTGGAAAGGACATGTGGATGTCTCAAGCCAACATCCCTCCTGGAAAAGGAAGTTGCAATGGGTCACCTGTTCCGATGCTGCAGTAACATTGTGAGTAAGTCTTCTATTTATTTTTTTAATATCTAATCTGAACTTTAATTGTGTCTCCTGTGCAGATGGTCACTTCTGAAAAAGAACAAGCAGCAACTGCTGCTCATCAAAGCTATCTCCCTGTGCAAGATGCAGAAAGCAAATCTTGGTTGGAAGCTTCATTTTGATTTGACTTGGAGGTCTTCAGTTCTAGGATAGCTTCCCTCCTGTGTTATACACAGCATCTGATCAACCCTGCAGCACTTGGTACCAAGTGTGAATGAGATTCATTATTCTCACACCTGCCTAGCAATTTACTCAGACCGCACTGCCTACCTGTTCCCTGACTGCTTACTGCACTCAGCTCCTACCTTTGTTCTGTCATCCCAAATATACCTCTCTTCCTCACACCTTTCTCAACCCTTCCTCTTTCTCCTCTCCCAAAATGATGCTCAGTTCGGAGAAAAAGAGCAGCATGTTGCTTATGCGAGGAAAAGACCAAGCAGTTTCCATCTGATCTTGGGCAGGGATGCCAAGAGATTACTGTGGAGACACTGGAGAGCTTTGCCTGACCCCAAAGCAGACTTGGCTAGCTTATCTACCCCAGAAGCAGCCAAATAGGGCAGGTGAATGAGGGACTGATGGTGAAGTGTGAGTCAAAGGTCCTTCAGTTTTGAGCCAGTCACCACTTTACCTCTGACCACACAGTAAGCAACAGCAGTGTTGCTGCACCTTCTGCTACTACAGCTACTAGTGCTCATGCATTGCTTGTGGGCATGAGCTCTCTAGCAAGCATCACAAGACCAGCTTCAGAACCACAGAGGAGAGAACTGTGGGACAGCAAGAGGCACGCTGTGACAGCAGCAAGAGTCTAAAGAGGGAGACTGCTCTGCCTGAGAGAGTAGAGGCTGCGGAACCCTCTCTGGCAGGTGAGGCTGAGGTGAGGAGACCAGGCTGATCTGCCCTTGCAGAGCTTCTCCATGGGGCCCTCTGCAGTGTGAGTGCTGCAGCCATGCTGCTCACCTGCAGAGCCCCAGCGTGGACATCCCAGGGGAGGGTGCCAGCGCCAGACTCCATGCTGGCGGAAGGGAATTTAGGTCACAGATCCTCTTTGGGAACAAGCACGTCTAATGCTGCCAAGGGAAACAAACTGGGATGAAAGAAACAGGAGAAAGGGAACAAACCAGCTTGAAAGAAACAGGAGAACGCAGAGAAATGACTCAGTGACCAAAACAAGGATACTACAGGAAAGGTAAGTACATGCATGCCCACAGAAACCCTAGCACCTGAAGATTTTTAGGTAAGAATATATTTAGGCAGAGATATTGTGCTGAACCAGGGCTGGACTAGCAGGGGAGTACCGGGGGGAAAAGGCAACACTGGCAGAGATGTGCAGGAAAGTCAGAGCTGGGCTAGTAGTGGGATGCAGGGTAGGAATGGGAGAAACTGGCACGGCTGTTTGGAGAATGACAGAAAGGAAGAAAAATGACAGAAGAAAGAAAAAAAAAAAAAAAGAGCACTAAGACCTCCCTCCCCCTTCCATTTGTGTAGCTTACGGTTCTGTAGTGGGAGAGGTATTTCCAGGGAGGAAGAAGAGGAAAAGGAGGAAGATGTTTGGTTTGCCAAAGAGCCAGTCCTTCCCCATGGTGCAGAGCAGGACTGTGGTGACTCAAGCAGACATCCAGTCTGGTCTGGTGCTGTTGTTTTTGTGCACCTTGTAATTCCCCTCCACTCTCTGCTGGGTCAGCCCCTTTTTAACTGCTCTCTGCAAACAGCCCAGGGGCTAGAGGAGATAAGGGCTGAGGGCCAGGACCCATCCGGAAATGGGGAGAGGCGAGAGGCGTATAAGGAGGAGCTGGAGCAGAGGGACAGTATTTGGCTAGAGACTTTCAATGTGGGGGAAGGGTGTTTATTGGACAATACTTATATTAGAAATCTTTGAACCATTCATACCCTGCTTTCTTTAACCCATCAGAGATCCACAGTCTTGGGAAAACGAACTAGGTTTGACACAAGCTTGCTCCCTGAGGGTGGCATTCAATCTCAGCACTCCGACATCCGGTAATGCCATCTTTTGAAGTCAAAAGCTGTGCTTATAGGTATGTTACGATCAAAATGAAACCCACAGGGAAAAGCATTGCTCATGTTACATTAACAGAATACTGCAGTAGTTTGCTGACCAAGCCCCTAACAGGGCTGCTAGGTTAGACAATTAGCCTGTCAGTTATACAGTCCACAGTGAGGTGGCTGCAGGTCTAGATATGGAAATAAGTTGTTTCCACTGTGAACATGCATAAATATTAGGCAATGCCATCAGGTGGCATTCCTGCCCCCCCCCCCCCCAGCATGGTGATCATCTTCCATCATTCTGTGTTGCCTGCTCTGAGACTGCCTGGTCTGGGGTGAAGATGTTCCAGGTGCTCCAGGTGCCTCCCCTTTCCCTTTGCCAGATTGAGAGCTGTGCTGCTGTGAGTTGCATCCATAATGAAAATCACTCAGAGACAGCGCTGCTCACTTGGCTTGGTTGTCTGTGAATGTCTGGTTGCAGCAGCTTATCCAGAAGTTGAATTTAGTAAAATAAATAAATAAATAAATAAGATTGCTACATTCCAGCTGGTCACAGAAATAAAATATTCAGTCCAAGCTACCAGAACTCCGTGAGTAGCCTGACTTCGTGGGGTATTTGTATCAGTCCATGGAAGACTGCAAAAACTGCAACTGTAGGGCTTCAGCTTGCCCTGCAGTGCTTCTGCAATCAAAGGATTGGTCGCGCTCTTGTTAGAGATTCAAGACCCCTGTGAAGAGCCCTGTTTTGTATGAATACTCAGGAGAGAAAATACTTTAGCACAAATCATATTGCATGTGATTATATGAAGCCACATTAGTGGCAGAGGTTCTCTGATCTGCACAAAAGCACTTATAAGATCACAACAACACTATTGGTTTGTCTGAATATTAAACTTTGAAATATAGTGAATGTTAAGACTGAATGTTAGTTTAACTACATAGTGTGTCTTGACTCTTGTGCTGACAGAAAACTGCAGGGAAGAACAGTGCAAAGGATAAGGAGAAATGCCTGAGGATTAAAGGAAATTTAAGAACTGTGTTCAAAAATCAGGCACGGTCTCTCATGGAATAAAATTCAATACCTTTTCATAAACCACAAAAATAAGGAAAACAAACAGGAGGCAGCCAGTGCTGGGGAGAAATGTTATATAAGCGTAATGTGAAAAAGAAATGAACACACAGTCATAGAAACCAAAAGATTTAGCAGATTATCAGCTAGAGATGGAAATATTGATAAAATCTGGTTGTGTAACTACAAAGTAATAAAAGCCATATGGATCCTTCTCCAAAAATGCCCCCTATTGTCTGTCCTCTCCCTCCCATTTCCGTCTTCTCCAGTAAATAACTTGTGCAAAGTAGCAGTTTTCAAAGCAATTGTGTCCTGGATATTTGTTGGAAAACATGACTCACCCCACGTGTTCTGTTTTCACTCAGGATGTTGTGAACTGAAAACAAAAAGAAAGCAGAATGGACACGTACAGTATGCTTTAAGGATGAGCATGTAAAACTAAAATTCATAGATCTACAGGACTATCAGAAGTGGGGATTCAGCGGAGATCCTGCTCACTGTGATCTTTCTTCTACTCACCTATTTCCCATCCACAAAACATCTGTTTCTCAGTCCCCCAGGAACCACTCAATAGATCTCTGACATCCTGCTGCCCACCTTGCTCCACAAGCACTGACTGAGGCAGTCTATCTGGTACCTATCCCATTAAGTGCAGAACAATTGAACTTGTACTTAGCTTGAAAGCTTTTTGGTTCTTTTTCATACCTTACTTCTTCCAGCAAGGGTAGCTGATCTGATAAGAGATATCTAAGGAAACAAACCCAAAGCAATTTACTTTAAATAAATAAATAAGAAGCATTACAAGAAAAAGCATTTGTACATATTAATAGGATTAACAACAGTACCCAGAAGGATAAAAAAAGGGTTTATTATTTTGTGGGAGACAAAATATTTCACAGGCTGTAGTGAAGAGAAGCTCCTCTAAAACTTACTAGGAAAACTCAGAAAGCATGAACATTACACAAGTCGCAACGTGCAGATGAAGGAAGATATTCAATGAAATGAAGGCCCATAAAAAGGCTTCATCATCTGAACTTCAAATTAAACTGAAAATATTAAAGCAAATAAAGATTATCCACTTTAGCGGCCTGTTGAATATCTTAATTTGACAGAAGGCTCTGGTGGCAGATTAACTGCCTTTCCTGAGTGCAGACATCCGGGCTGTCTAATATAACTCATATAAATTTCTGTGGTGTCCTATGAACAACTAAATCTATTCAGGTATGTAAAGGCATCAATGAATTACCCACATTTTAGTGTGCTTTGTAATGCATTGGGTTTTATAAATAGATTGTGACTAACTTTGTGTGATGCAAGGCAAGACCATTGGTAGTGCAAGCCCTATATGAAGTAGGGCTAATCCACCTTTCCCAACTTCTTATAACAAACATTACTTCTATTTATACTTTTTGTCTTGCCTTAAAAGAAACCTATGCTGTATGTTGCTAAAAAGACTGCGACCAAAGTTGTTAACCCTATGGTATGAGAAATCTGCAGTGTGTCAGTCTGATGTTTACAGAGCACAGTGGAATGGGATCACTTGTTAAAATCCCGCCATTAAATCCATCCAAGGTAATCAGTGAATAATATTAACAATTTTTAAATATATAACCATGAAACTAGCTGTTTCATGTTGACAGATATGGTTTTGATATTACAGAGAAATGAAGACGGTCCCTGATGTAAAGAATGAAAAGCTATTACATTTGTATTTCTCAGACTATTGCACAGAAAGGGTGGGGAAAAGCCAAAGTATTTACAAATGTGTCTGAAAACAGCATATGAGATAATTAACAATACTATTTATGACTCATGTCTTCTCTTTTCAGATAAAACTTCACCACATAAAGTCATACAAAATGCATATAAAACTACAAATTTCACTTGATCTCTCTCTGTGATTTTATAATCCAGGCTCCCTTTCTCCTCAGATGAGATACAAGCACCTCTTGAGGTGGTTCTGGTGGTCCTAAGGTTGGTGTTCAAGGCAGGTAGCATCAAGGGAGAGACAGGCTCTTATCTTAGGCAGTGGCATGAACAGAGGCAGTGGGCCAAGCTGTGTCCAGAGAGACTCTAACTGAACAGACAGAAAAAATGCTTCCTCCGAGGGTGGTGCAGCAATAGAACACGTGCCCAGAGGAGCCACGGGATTGCCATCCCTGGAGATTGTCCAAACTTCATGGCACAAAAGTACCAGTACAGAAAAAGACCATGGTAACACAGCATAGGCAAGTCAAAGATTTGATTTCAAAGATTTGTACAAAGATTTTTGTACAGACCAAAGATGTGTCTGTAAAGATTTTTGAGACAGAGGATGCTACAAGGAAGCAGGACAAGAAGTCCTGATGGAGTATTAGGCAAAGAAATAGGATACTCTTATGGTTAACCCTTTCCCATACACCTCCACATTGCACCTTGGTGGGCAGCGCAGTGTGTCACATTTACCCTGTTGGGTCAGGAAAAGGGGTAAAAGCCATGATGCTGGAGAACAGGTTCCTTTTGAATTTAGGATCCTGCTACAGAGCCTGCCCTGGCTGCATTACACCACTGCACTTCCCTCATGTTTTGGAATACCCTGCATTGGACACAAGTGATTGGTAGGGAACAGGACAAGTCCTAACTGCACAAGGACCTTGCCTAAGGAGCCAGAAAATGTCAGGAGAGCTGTGCATTCCAGATCTAGCTGTGCATCTCAAACTCCATGTATAGGACTTCCTAGAAGAGTTTTACCATGGCATAGGCATAAGGTCAGCAAGTAAGCGTGGACACACCTTGCCTTGACCGGAGGGACAGCAATGGGAGGAACAGGTTTCAACTAATACCCCAAGCCAGTAGGGTCTAGAGCTTATCACTTCCAGTAAAGCGAAGTTGGAAAGGCAAACATGTGGCGTGGTTATGCAATTGTTTCTGGTAATAACCTAGCCTTCACCTCCCAGTGGGTACTGAGCCAAAGAGTGGGAGGCTGAGAAAAAAATGTGCAAGGTTAGGACTTTGTGGCATGCACACAGAGCCCTGTCAATACACAGTATGGTGATTTTTATTCCCTCCACCTCTGCCTTCTTTGTTCATATTTACTCTATCTTCACTTTCACGTAAGAATTCTTCACTCTCCCAGCTGCCAGGTTATATACACAGTGTGAGAACACAGGGTCCAGGAGCCCTCCTGGAATCATGTTCTTAAGAGAGGTTTACCCAGCACCGGAACCTTTGGAGCAAGGAGCGAACAACTCCAGGACAGGATCAAAGGGCATCAGAAAATTGGTGTGTTGAGCTTGCAAGAAGATCAGAGAGGGGAAGACTGAGAAGTTTCCTTGGAGGAGGCTTGTAGGTCCTGTATCCAATACGATGCCTGGCTTAAAAAATTTCCTGACCCTCAAAAGGTGACCCTTTAGGAAACTGATCAGAAAGGAGTTATGTCTTGCTGTTGAGCTGCAGGACTAGCTGATAAAATTTTTCTTCTCCATTTGAAAAAAAAAAATAAATTGAGGAGATACAAAACATTTCATTTTAACACTGAATACACAATTTCAAATTGTACATGAGTGAGAAAGAGAAAAAAATATATATTTTTTTCACTTGTTCCTCAAGAAGTCCTTTTCTGATGCTACCCTTATCACAACCATTGGTGCCACTGATGTGATCATGCCACTTGTCTGATGAATCAGGTGTCAGGCGATGCATACATGGCAGTACCTGCCCACCAGGAAGGTGGCAAATGAACTCAACAGAGGAATGATGAGAGAGCAAGGCTGATTTGTTTTCTCAGAGCATTTTGGCACATCACCGCTCCTTGATAGAAGGTTCCTCTTGAACATTTCAGTGAGTTCATTGGTCATCACTCACACTTAATATTTGACAGAGGTGATCAGGAGAAGACCTGAGTATCAACAAGTAGGGAACAAGATCTGGAAAACAAGAGAAGTCATACAGAGTTCTAGTTGTGCCATTGTTAACAGCTTGGCTCTATTAACTTGTGACACTGCAATCACTGGAATCACAGAGGATTTGAGCCAAATGATGAAGCATCCAAATGCCCTGAACCAAGGATTCTTTTTCCAAATGAGAGCACTGGGTAAGCAATTGAGAGACCTCAGCAAGAGAACACTGCTACACTGAAGCTCATCTTTCTTGGTGAGATACTTTTTCCTTTTTTTTTTTTCTTTTTTTTTTTTTTTTCCTCTAGACTTTGCACCCTGCTGCCTGCACTGTGGGTGAGACCTATGGTCTACAGTAAAAAAGTGTATGTTCAGGTTCCAGAACAAATGTGGTCATTAGAAATGGTCACATCAGCCTTTAGCAAACTCTTCACTGTGAACTCCACATAAGCAGCAAAGCAAGTCCCATGACACACATAAACTACAAAAAAGGCTTAAACACAAAGGGAAGCATGACTGAGCACTTTAGTCAAAGACATTCTCATGTGATTATACTTTTGTTATCCCATTTTTTCTCATAAAAATCCAAAGTTCAGAATAGCTTTTAATGCATTTTTAATAGAGGCATGGATAGATCCATAGAACATACATAAGCTGCAGAGCAGGCATGAAGGCACTGGCAGACCACTGCAGCGAATTTATTTCCTGTTTCTTGCAGCATTTCTGACAGTCCACAAACCTGTACAACAGTTTCTGCAGATACCTCTATCTGTCTCTGTTCTCTGATAGATTTTGAAGCTGTGCTGTGCAACACTGAGCACAGTAAACCAAGTGCACCTTTTGGGACAGTGGGCTTGATTTTCTGCTTGGGGAAACAGTTTGCCTAGCATGTATATCTTGCCAAAATGAAAGTAGTTCTGACCTTTTGAGACCTATAACACTCTCTGAGGTGCTAGGATTGAATGATATAACACTTCAATATTATTGGACTAAGAAGGAAGAAATGACATTCAGTCATTTCTGCATGTTCCTGCTTTACCTAGTGAACAACTAAGAAACTTTCTTCAATTTTGTGTATGTGCCATGAAGCATATAGCTAAAACAAGACACCCAGGTTTCAGAAATCTGGGAGTTGCTGGAATGCACTTTAAGAAATACTGTTGTTCTTTGTGTAAGCAGGAGCCAAAGAGAACATGGTTTATATGTAAAAATCTGGAGGAAGAGTCTGAGCATGGGATGTTTATTAGATCTGACTCCAACTGGCAATTAGCTCTTTGAGTCACCAGATAAAATCAGGATATAAATATTACATTTTCAGTATGCAGAGGAAGAGTCTGCAGTGGGAAATACGCTTTTGATATTTTAATAGTTCAGGTTTGGCCTAAGAGAAAAAGAAGGCTCCACAAGAATGATAAAAATGCAGGCTTTCTTTCTTTCTTTTCTTTTCTTTTTTTCTCCTCTTTTTCTCTTCTCTTCTCTTCTCTTCTCTTCTCTTCTCTTCTCTTCTCTTCTCTTCTCTTCTCTTCTCTTCTCTTCTCTTCTCTTCTCTTCTCTTCTCTTCTCTTCTCTTCTCTTCTCTTCTCTTCTCTTTTCTCTTTTCTCTTTTCTCTTTTCTCTTCACTTCTCTCTTTTTTTTTTTTTTTTTTTCAGGACTTTGTTTTTTCCCAGAAAATGATGTTTGCCTGAGCACAATAACATGTGGCTGGACCTGAGGGCTTTTTTCATGAGTTCCATGTGGAACACTGAAGTCTTCACTTAACTAGCCTCAAATTCCCCAGAAAAGGGATATATTCCTATATCCACATCCACTCAGCCTGCTCTCCTTTTCAGCCTTGTTGCTGTGATCTCTTGCTTTAATGCAGTCTGATGCTGATGTAAATCAAGCCTATTTGCTACAGTTTGGAGTGTACCAGGACAGCAAAATTCACAGCTGTGCTTGCTTCCCTGCCACTGCCAGTGAAGTTTTAATTTTGTAACTCAGCACAGAAATCTGCACTCTACCCAAAGCAATTTCATGGCCCACAAATTCCTCTTGTCTGTGAAACTTAATGAAATGCCTTTTTATATAACATTAGTATCATGCAGATCCTGGACAGCCAGCCCTTCACAATTCTGAAAATCACATATGGCTGATAGATCCTGTGAGTATTTGGGTAGCCTGCTGCCTGTGGAGACTCAGACATCTGATTTCTTCAGGATTGAACTCAGAAGCACAAATCATGTTGTTTCTCTAATTGCGTAGCTCCTTTTGGGGAAAAAAAAAATAAATAGTTTGAGAAGGGTGATACTCTGTGCTGACATGCAGATTCATTTTGCCTGAAAAAAAAATCCAAGTCTCTATTTTCCACACGCATCATTAGCAAATTAACCACTGAAATGGATCCCTTTCCCAGTTCTTTCAACATATATACAAGCCGTCAGCACTTCAACAGTTCTCATCTGCACTTATATTATTATTTACATGACAGGTCCTTTTTTCCCCCAGTCCTCTCCCCCCTTGTCTTCTGTCCATTTTGGTCTTCTTTAAAGTAGATTGTAAGCTGCAAATCACTCTATCAACTTCGGAGTCCACTGAGTTCAGCATGAAAATACTGGCCACAGTTTAAATGGTGCATGGCATGCTAAGAACATCGTACAGAATGTTGTTAAACACGCTTGTTCAAAAATGTCAGTGTCCTCAACATACATAATTTCAGGCCTAATTTCTTGCAAGTTTTACACTTGACACTTTATTTGGGACTAGCACATACTTGGGACAACTCTCTAGGCCAGGATCTGTTAGGGAATTTAATCAGTGATAGGATTTTTACTGAAATCTTTCTGATGGAGGAATGTGCATGCAAAGGAGCTGGTCATGCCCACTGAGACTGCACCAAGCAGCTCTAACTCCTGGCAACGTGTCAGGCCAGGAGCCAGCAGTGAGGCTGGTGTGGCGGATGGTCAGCCCCCGGCAGCACAGCCCAGTAGCAGACCCAATATGACCCTACAAAACACCACAAATAAACCAGGCGGCCGGACCTGGTTTCCAGCCAGCCTTCTAGCCCACTTCCCAACCATCCACCAGCACCGAAGGTGATTTTTATTTCCGACACTGCGGCTCCTTGCTGCCCTGCGAAACCTGCTTCTTGCTGTGCGACGCAGTGGGGCCCCGAGGCCCCTCCATCGGGGCTGCCTGAGGCGCTCAGCGCCGCCATGGCGGGCTGGGGCCCGGCGAGGAGCACGGGCGCCGCCCGGCGGGCGAGGGCGGAGAGAGGCGGCCGCTGCCTCGCTCCGGCCGTGGCCCAAGCCCGGCGGCCCCAAGGTGTATTTTGCGTTGTTGCCATCTGTGCTGTGGCTCTGGCACGGTTCAGCCCATGAGCATTTATCCAGCCCTCCCGTGCGGAAAGCACCGCGGCTCCATGTGTAGCAGAGCTGGGCAGAGCTGAGTGGGCGATGAGGAGAGGTGCAGGGTGGCAGCGGGCTTGTGGCTTGTATCAGTCCAGGGCAACATGCTCGAGGCTCTCACCGTTTCTCTTGGAAAAAGTCTTGGCCAGTCCGGTGGACTGGATGGCTTGGCAGGGTGAGATTTGGGACTAGGAGGAAGTAGCACAGTCACGGTCATTATCGCATGCTGCCTGGTGCATCTACAGCATAAGGAGGTACCTGCCATGCATGCATGTCCCGTGATGTGGGACCTGAAACCTGCCCCTTTCTTCACTCACTGTTCTACTTAGCGCAGTGCCAAGACACTCCATGATGTCTGTACATAAAACCTTACTTTTAAGTCAAAGGAGCAGAGGCAGCCCCTTAGTGGGGCTGGGGAAAAGTGTCAGGCTGCTCAATAGCCACGTGGAACAGGGACTAAACTTGACATGAGAGGCTGGGAGTGTCTGAACATGCTGCATGTTGCAGTAGTTACCAGTAGTTATCAGCTGCAGCTGGCATCGGAGGCTGAATATCACATGCGGGACAGAGATGCTTCTTTCTTGTTCCTCTCCAGCCAGCCACCATAACATGTGGATTGTCATTAAACTGACTGTTCTCTGATACCGAAAGAAAGCCAATACCCAGTGTAAAAAGGAGGTTTATTGATGAAAAAGTATACATGATTATGATACAGATCTGAAGAGATATGCCATGAAGGGAAATAAAGAAACAGCCACTAGTACAAACAATATCACAGACTCCCACTGTGCTTAGACAGGTGAAAAGGCCCTTTCTGGGACTTAATGACAGAAGAAAATAGGGTGTTTGATCAATTGTTGAACATACATCATGATCCTGTAGGGGAAAAAAGAAAATAACCTTAATAAGAAAACAAAACAAAACAAACAAACAAACAAACACAAACAAAAAAAAAATCAAACAGCAGGTACGGGATATAAAATACACTTTCAGGATACTGAATAGGCAGTCCATTCTGTGTAAAGCAGATAAGAGCTAGACCAAGGACTGAGAGCAAGCTCTGCCCATGCGCCAAGAGAATTTCAGCAGATAACAGCCAGCATAACTGCTACACTGAGCAGCACACAGACCTGGACCTACCCTACAGTAAGACAGCATTGTATATCTAACTAGTCAACACACCACCTCCATGGTTCATGTCATCTCAAATATTTTCCTCAGAATATGCATTAGCTGGCCAGGATGTGGTTTCTTAAGTCCATGTGAAACATCTTGCTTGTGCCCATGAAGCACAGGCTTTGGAGGGGAGGCTTTCAAGGGAGGCTGTAGGTAGAATATAGTTTGTTAAGCACTGTCACTTTTGAGAAGACCCTGAAGGTATTTTACAGTGTCTCTGTTTTTCTGCATTTTGGCTTTCACACTACAGAGAAGCTGAGGCCTTCTCTTGAACAGCACAGAGGTACCTATTTAAACTCCACAGAGCATGTAGCATGGGAGAGGATCTGGTCACTGTCTTTGGCTGCTTTCTGGGAAGCCTGGTAGAGGTTGAAGGCTCCTTTTCTGAAAGTATAGTTATCACTCTTCTCATATGGCCAATTCCTATGTTCATGTTGTTTTATACTTCACCTTCTCACTTTTCTTTTTACTAACTGTTCTCTCTTGTTTCCTTCCCCAGTGCTTCATCCTCATTGCCACCTTTTGTTGTCATTGTTCATTAATTAATTAATTAATTAATTAATTATTTTTTCCTGGCTTTTACTTACCTTTACTAATCAGTCATCCATTTCTGCAACAGCATCTTTGCAAGGTGACATATACTGAGCAACAGCATACTCTTCTGGAAAAAGAGGGAAAGAAATGTTTCCTGGAGACCACTTCTTGTTCATTTCCCTGGTGATGTATATACCCTACATATACTTAATTTGAAGATCCTTGAAGATTCTTGAAATTTCCTTTGTTCTGGGACATACATTTTCATACCTTTCCAGTCATGCCCACTTGTCACCTTGGACATCAGCCCAAGCTCGCTAAAGTGAGATGGATCTTTCCCCTGGCATTAGCTCCAATTCCTAATACAGTTCAGAGGAGTGTTAGTTCCATGAGGGTTGGTTCTCTGTCTCTTACACATGTAGTAATTTTGCTCTCCCTGTCCCTTCCCCACACTTCATGCTGGTTAAAATAAAAAGACCTACCTGTTTCATAGTAATCATAGATCTTCACAGGAGCTGGCTTTGGATGGGTCACTACAAAGTCCTGCTCAACTGAGAAAGTGATTTCTTTCTTTTTCTTTTGCAAGATCTGGGAACCGAAGGACAGGAATCACATAAGACTTTCTATTCATATAACAGTCTTGGAGCAGACAGGGGGATCTGATCAATGATGTATTCCAATCCCAATGATGCCCCACATACAGATACACATTACCTGCCTGCCAAGCTGAAGAAATATTTTCAGAGAGTTCAAAGTGAAACTGAAGAGATGTGTTTCCTATCCTGTTCGTATTACCTTATTTTGTAAGTTAAACACATTTTATTGCCTTCAGGCCAGAGAGTCTTAAAAACTCCCAAAGGATTGAGAGCTTAATTCTCCAGGATCTCCCAAAGGTCAGGACAATCAAGTCTGGTGTTCTAATTCCTCCATTTCAGGTATTATGTGTCACCAAGAAACTGTGAACCAATATACACCACTGGGAGATTTAATTTTGTTGTTAGTCCTGCAGGGCTCCAAGCAAATGTACTTTTAATATGCAAATTCTGATCCAGAGGTTAGATTACAAGTTAGGTTTGGGAATGAACTGGCATAAGAGAAGGAATGGAAAATTTTTCAGGAGAGATCAGGGTATTGTTCTGCATCCTGTTAGAAGGACTGAGTT
The DNA here is from genome assembly GCF_964035555.1 of Netta rufina. Lineage (NCBI taxonomy): Eukaryota > Metazoa > Chordata > Aves > Anseriformes > Anatidae > Netta > Netta rufina. Next base: position 127,152,296 of record NC_140123.1, read on the forward strand.
GTACTAGGACCCTACCAAGGGAACATACACATAAAGGAACCACGTTACTGGAGTTTATCCACTACTTACTGAAAAGAGAACGATTTTTTGATTAATTTATTTAAATTTTTTTTTTTTTGGATTAATTTCTTTCTAGTTTCTAGTAGCTCAGGTGTCAGTTTGAAGCTGTTTGGGGTATAACATAGTTTGAGGAGCAAGCAGCTCAGTGAATAGAGGGCAAAGCTGATGGGGAAGGGAACATAATAATGCACTTTATAGAGTGTATCCTCTCTGTAGGTGTGTATATTACACAACACTTTTATCATTTGTGTAAATAAAATAGCCAGAATTTAGAACTTACATTTTCCAGATAAAGGAGAACATGATTTTTCTTGTATTCTACTTGCATCACTGTGTGGCCATCAACGAGCTTTAAAATAAGGAAATGGAGATAAACTGACATATTAATAAATCATTAAAAAACAAGTGCTATCTTAGAACCTACCACCCTGTGGCTTTGGGATTCATTCTGCTCATAGTCTGGTGTTAATGGCTGGCAGCTGACATTTTTAGAGTCCAAATTTTCCTGAATAGATAGGGGGGACCAAGCAAAAACTGGCACTTAACTTAGCAGAGTTTATGAGCACTTCCCAAGTTGGGATGCACTGCAGTTCTTTAAGGGAAAACTGCCTGCCTACGTTGTCATATAGGTTTCCAATCTAGCCTGGTAGATTTCTGACTCTTTCCCTAATAGTAGTCTTAGTACTTCCCTACTTAGTACTTCCCTACTTAGCCAGCTCTGAGTTGCAGTTGCCAGCTTGTCCGGCTTTAGCTGGAACCCTTCCTAATTTTTAAAGTGTGAAGGTCTGTGTTATATGCTCACAGCTCCTTGTAGGGCATTCCTCCACACAGCAATGAAGATGGTGCAGCCATACGGACACCTCACAGGTTTTCATAGAATCACAGGATCATTTAGAGTAGAAAAGATCTTTAAGATCATCAAATCCAACCATCAACCTAGCCCTATCAAGTCTACTGTTAAACCATGTCCCTAAGCACCACATTAACACATCTCTTAAATACCTCCAGGGATGGTGACTCCACCCCTTCCTTGAGCAGCCAGTTCCAATGCCTAACTGCACTTTCCATGAATAAATTCCTCCTGAGAGCCAATCTGAACCTTCCCTTGTGCAACTTGAGGCTGTTGCCTCATGTTCTATCACTTATCTGAGAAAAAAGACCAACATCTACCTCACTATAACCTCCTTTCAGGTTGTTATAGAGAGAAATGAGGTGTCCTCTCAGCCTTTTCTTTTCTAGACTAAACTTCCCCAATTCTCCCCGCCTCTCCTCCTAACTCTTGTTTTCTAGTCCCTTCACTAGCTCTTCTTTTCACACCCTCTAGCAACTCAATATCCTTCTTGTAGTGAGAGGCCCAAAACTGAACACAGTACTAGAGGTGCAGTCTCACCAGTGCTGAGCACAGAGGGACAATCCCTTCCCTAGCCCTGCTGGCCACACTATTTCTGACAGAAGCCAGGTTGGCACTGGTCTTCCTGGCCACCTGGGCACACTGCTGGCTCATGTTCAGACTAACATCCCCAGGTCTTTTGCTGATGCGTGACTTCCCAGACACTCTTACCCTAGTTTATCCCCCTCCGTGGGGTTCTTGTGACCCAAGTGTGGGACCCAGCAATTAACCTTGTTGAATTTCATGTGATTGGATGCAGCCTATTCATCTAGCCTATCCAGATCCTTCTGCAGAGCCTTCCTACCCTCAAACAGATCAATATTCCCACCCACTTTGATGCTATCTGAAAACCTTGCACTTTGTATGTGAATTCTTCTTAACCAAGCCTATGTTTTCATGCAGCTCCTGTTGTCACAACTGGATATCTCCTCTGTCCCTGGGATGACGCATTCAATCTTGTTCCTATAGTTTACCTTATCCAGAGAAGACTTAACAGGAACAAAGCCAGAGAGCATCTTCACATCAATAATGACCATGTTGGAGCTACTGCGCTTCCCTGTGTAACTGAAACAACAGAGTGCCCTGTCAGTCTGGACTGTGTTAAGGGAAGCAAATCTCACTTTCTGTTTCTGGCCTCATACAACTGGAGTGAATCACATGCACTTACTGACTGGCTTGTACGGGATACAATGGGGAGGCCCCTGGTATGAAGGGGTCAAGTATGTACAAGCACCATATGTGCTAATACCAGGGGTATTACAAGGTCCTTTGGGATAAATCTTATAGGCTGATATCAACAACTCTCTCCAGCACAGATCAGCTCATGGTTTATGACTTTAAGCAAAACTGAATATACACAGCAGTCTGCTTGGCACGTCTTGTCAACAGTTCAGATGGTTTGTTGATAGTACGTTACCTGCTTATGAGGACAATATCAAATTTTGCTGGTTGATCCTGTGGGCAGGAAGCATTTGATGTCTGTGCTGAGAGAGAAAATCCAAAGGCCCCCTCAGGAAGGTGAATGTTGTATCTCAGTGCAGTCTGGAGGAGGAGAAAAAGTATTTTTCAAGGAGGCCAAGGGATTTTCTGTGAATTCTAAAAAAGAACATCGGACCTCGTGAAGTTTCCTGGGGACGTTGAAGATCCTTGATTATGTCAAAGATGGACTCATCAGACTTCTGCTCTTTAACAATAAAGGTGCTTGTACCCAGTCACCACCCAGAGAGAAACCAGTTGATGATCAGAAAAGACTCTTTTTTTTGCCATTCTGGGATCCCATCATGGGAGTCAGAGTATGGGACAAGGAAATGACTGTTTGAAGAGTTTAGGAAAATCAAATCATTAGGAAAAATAAAGAGAAATCAGATGGAGAGTCATCAGAAACATGGCTGTATGGCATGCAGAATGTGGGACACAATGAAGAGAAGGGCAGACACTTACTTGCATAAGTACACACCCGGTGCCATTCACTGTTAGGTTGTATTTCCCAGGGACCTCAGGAAGGGGAGTCTGTTGCAGCAGGAGCCTGTTCTCATTGTTGACAGTAAATACCTTCTCAAAAGGCTTTTCGGAAGTGATCTTGACTACATTTTGTGTAATAGAATTGTAGGTGGCCTCACCATAAGCAGCAAGGGCTTGAAGAGCAATGACTGTGTCCTGAAATAAAAGACAATTAGCTACACAGTGTGACTGATGCAGAGGAAATCAAAGTCATGGTTCCAATACAAATCAAAGTCACTTTGTCCTGTCTAAAAAATAACCCGAACTTGTGTATAATTTAATTAAAGTATAATTTTGTGTATAATTTCCCATATAGAAGGATCCTATTCATTCTGACATGTATGTTTCAGGGTGGAAGAAAACTCTCTTCTCATAATGAAGGTCTCAGAACATAAAATATAAGCACTAGAGCACACTTCTGAAGTTTTTCAGCAGGATATTTCAAGTGGAAAAGCATGTTTCCTAGGGAACTGCAGAGCACCCCTTGGTCATATAACAAAGACAACCTGAAAACCAAAGTTTTTTTTAGCCTTATTCTTGACATGAATATCTCTATTTGTTGCTAGTCAAATCATTCCTTCATGGATTTAACCTTTGTTAACCAAGTTAAAAAGAAGATAAAAAAAAAAAGGAAAAGAAAAGAAAAAAGAATTTGTAACCCTCCATCAGAAACTCTTGGTCTCTGCATGTATGAGACAGCAATAGCAAGAGAGAAATAAGACTAGGTAGTCATAGCCCCACTGACAAAACTGAAATAGTGTCCCAGTTCCTAGGACTGCTTGGGGAGTGGAAGGGAATTTCTTCACCTGTGTGGAAGAGAAACCTCCATAGGGATTCTGTTGCCTGATGATCCACTGCACAATTCCTGAGGCCTGTGTGAGATCCTTTTGATTCCGGTTGGGTTTGCAGAGCAATGCCAACAGAACATAACTAGTGATCTCAACTTCAGCCGATGGGGCATGGTCAGGGAAGAAGGGGGATTTTTCAGATGGGGATCTCTGCTTCTGCTCCCAGTGCTTTGAACCACCTGAAGAAACAAAGAGAGGGTAAGGAGCGATGAGAATGGATTATGGGAGTCACTGCTCTATGCTGCCTCAGAGATGTAATATGAATATGTCCTCGTCTCTTTCTCATAGCTACTTACTATGGAGCAACAGATATGCTGTAAGTTTACTCCAAAATTATTTTGGGATGTCTGGTGGAAGATTTATGTGTCTATACTCTCGATATTGTCAAGGTTAGAACATATGCCATCAGTAAGATCTATTCCATCTTCCCGCCTCTCAAAATCTTGAAAAGGCTGAAACTCACCAACTTCCTTTGCTGATTTCTGTAGCTCTCTAAGGAATGATTCACATATTTCTGCCTTGCCAGCTAAGCAGAAAGCATAGGCCATGAGTGCCTGCGTGTAGATGTCACTGATATTCTTCTCAGATGCAGTCTCCAGGCAATAAAAGGCATTTCGTATTACTGTGTACTTCAAAAACAAACAAAAAAGCAAAAATGTAACATGGGTCTGAATTCTGAACAGTTGTCTTCACCCGATCGAATGTGTCTTTAAACCTATTCTTCATCCTGTCATAGCAACTAGAATGGGACTTGAGTTTGTATAGTGACTTTGGGAAAGAGAATCCAAAACCCCTTAAGGAGGGATTTCAGATGGAAACACCATACAAATAGAGCAGATTTTCAGTGTGTTCTTGAAGATGTAGGTGTATAAACAAAAGACTGCTCTGCTTCTTTCACACGTAATTCCTTCCGCTTACCTTTATGCTAACAATTCACACTGCACTTGTATGTTCAAGATTCTGTTGCCTTGAACAAACCCAGCATTTTGGGGTAGTCTATTCTTAGTGACTCTGCTGTAATTTTAATTTAATTCTGTGGTGTTGCACTAGGTTTACACCAAGTGAAAGAAGTTCACCATTGGACCCCATGTCCTCACTAATGTGTTCCTTAACCAGGAAGGTCCTCAAAAAGCACATGACAAACTGGAGACAAACTCATATATTGAAGTCTAACATCCCAGCTATACTCTTTTTTTGTACTAGTCACTTTTTTAAAATGACAAATCTGCTTTTTATTCTCATGGACCTTCCTTTCCACAGAATCACAGAATGGCTGACATTGGAAGGGATCCCTGGAGATCATCTGGACCAATTCCCCCCTGCCAAGCAGGGTTACCTAGTGCATGTTGCACAGGATTGCATCCAGGTGGTTTTTGAATAATCTCTAAAGAAGGAGATTCCACAACCCCCCTGGGTAACCTGTTTTAGTGCTCTGTCACCCTTACAGTAAAGAAACATTTCCTCATATTTAGTTTGTTTCAGTTTGTGCCCATTGCCTATTGTCCTGTCACTGGGCACCACTGGAAAGAGTCCCGCTCCATCCTCTTGACACCCTCCCTTCAGATACATTGATAAAATCCCCTCTTAGTCTTCTCTTCTGCAAGCTAAACAGGCCCAGCTCTTTCAGCCTCTCCTCATTTGGGAGATGCTCCAGCCCCCTAATCATCTTTGTTGCCCTCTGCTGGACTCAATCCAGGAGCTCTATGTCGTTCTTGTACTGGGAAGCCCGGAACTGGACACAGTACTCCAGGTGACACCTCACCAGGGCTGAGTAGAGGGGCAGGATCACCTCCCTTGACCTTTTGGCAACACTCTTCCTAATGCACCACAGAATACCGTTGGACTTCTTGGCCACAAGGGCACCTTGCTGGCTCATGGTTAGCCTGTTGTCTACCAGGACTCCCTGGTCCTTGTCTGCAAGGCTGCTTTCATCAGATCAGCTTCCTGCCAGTACTGGTGCATAGGGTTATTTCTCCCTACGACCCTGCATTTGCCATTGTTGAACTTCATGAGGTTCCTCACCACCCAATGCTCCAGCCTATCCAGGTCACTCTGAATGGCAGCACAACCCGCTGGTGTATCAGCCACTCCTCCCAGTTTTGTGTCATCCACAAATTTTGCTGAGGGTGCACTCTGTTCCATCATCCAGGTTACTGATGAATAGGTCGAACAGGACTGGACCCAGTATGAACCCCTTGGGGACACCACTAGCTACAGGCCTCCAACTAGACTCAGAACTATGATCAGAACCCTCTGAGCTCTGCCATTCAGTGAGTTCTTAATTCACCACATTGTCTATTAATCCATCCCACACTTCCTGAGCTTGGATGTTATGGGAGACAGTATGGGAGAAAGCCTAGCTGAAATCAAGGTAGACCACATCCACTGCTCTTCCCTTACCCACCCAGCTAGTCATTCCGTCATAGAAGGCTATCAGATTGGTCAAGCATGATTTCCCCTTTGTGAACCCATGCTGACTACTCCTGATCACCTTCTTCTCCTCCATGTCCCCGGAAAAGACCTCTAGGATGAGTGATTCCATCACTTTTCCAGGGATGGAGGTGAGGCTGATTGGCTTGTAGTTTCCTAGGTCTTCCTTCTTGCCCTGTTTGAAGCCAGGGGTGACATGGGATTTCTTCCAGTCCTTGGGAACCCTTCCTGTTCTCCATGACCTTTCAAAGATGATAGAGAGTGGGCTAATAATAACATTCACCAGATCCCTCAGCACTTGTGGGTGCATTTCATCTGGGCCCAACGATTTGTGGGTGTCAATTTTGCCTTAGAGATCTCTGACCCAATTCTCTTTGATCTCTTTGTCTTGTCCTCCTTTTTCCAGACTTCCTCCCTTGTCTGTAGGTTTAGAGATTCCTGAGGGCTGGTCTTAGCAGCAAAGATTGAAGCAAAGAAGGCATTCAGCAATTTTGCCTATCCTTTGTCATGAGGGCACCCACCTTATTAAGCACCAGGCCCACATTTTCCTTAGTCTTCTTTCTGTTATTGATATATTTGAAAAAGCCCTTCTTGTTGTCCTTGGCATCCCTTGCCAGATTTAACTTCATTTGGGCCTTGGCCTTGTCTCATCACTGCATCCTCTGACCATGTCCCTGTATTCTTCCCAAGTGGCCTTTTCCCAACATAGCTTTCAGTCCCATTTGTAGACTTCATAGATTTACTTGGAATACCTTCTTGACTAAGCCATGTTTAAGCCTAAGCCATGGTGTGTGGGCTACTGCCTGGCAAGTTTTTTTATCTGGTAGCTCAAAGGTGTCATTTAATATCCTAAGCTTCTCCAACAGAGATCTAATTCCACTGAGGTGTATAGAATTCCTGCTTGAAAACTAGTGGTTGAAGTGCAGTAGAGATGGGGATTTTTTCTATCACAGCAACTAGTTTGGATACATTCAGAGCAGGGTCATGTTCCCTGGGAGCTCTCTCTCTCCCTATCTCCATCTTTACTACCTGGACAATTTGTAGCAGACACAGAATCCAAGGTAACAAATGGGGACCAATTCCAGCTGAATACCAGTAGTGGAAAGCCTCCTTACCGAGATGGAGTGCCCAGCCTCTAGCATGGCAATGGTAATGTAGGCAGAAAGTGACAGCTCATCATCTACTCCTCCCTGAAAAGGACATGGAGAGAAGAACAATCATTGAATGGAATGAGTGAGAAACACACACACATCAGGAAAAGAACTTAAACTAAGAGAAACCCATTGCTTAAAAAAAAAAAAAAATTAAAAATTAAAAAAAAAATCTCGACAACAAACAACCAACAACAGCAAAACAAAAGCCTCAAAAACCCCAAAACAGTAATTCCCTCAAGGTTGCAATCCTGTAATCCTATCTTGGTTGTGCATGAAGTATAAAAGATAGTGTGAGGAAACTGACTGAACTGGAAATATTTCAGCAACTAAACCTAAGATGTGGAGAGAGAGCTCTTTGCAGAAGACAGGCATTTGGAGGAAAGTATTGTTTTTGGCAGGAATGGGAGAACATCTTTTTAATGATAACAGTGTAAATTTGACTAAAGTAATTCTGTACCACCTTCAAGACATTGTTGACGAGTGTCCCAACGCTTCGGAAGCAGCCATCTGGCTTCTGTTTGCTTGCCAGCCACATCAGGGTTTGAGCCTGGACATGGTCATCAATATAGATGAAGCGACTAGCTTGTGCAAACGATTTGTACACAAAGGCAGTGAGCCTGCAAGGGAACCATGAAGCTGTGAGCTGAGCTAGGAACAGAAAAAGTCATCCCTTCCACTCACGTTAGGCACAAGCCTGAATAATTACAGCCAACAAATTGGTGACTTGCTTTGTCCTTGTGTGCTCCCTTAGGAGAGGGTAGCAAAAAGAATAACATCTAGCTGGGACCCAGAGAGGAAGACCAGCACACTCTGGGTCTGGTCCTGGCTACAGAGCACTGCAGTGCATTGGGTTCCACAGGAGAGAGGAAGAGTGGGAATCAGAAAGGCAGCTGAGCCTTTAGTCAGCTTTCTGTCTGCATATACTCCCTGACAGGAGGTAGAGAACCATGTCTTTTAGTACTTACAGAGTCCCAGTCCTACCCAGCTCTGTACACCTGATTTAGCTAGCAAAGATAACATTTACCTACACCACGTGATTTTAATGCAAATTCATTTCTAAGTCATTTCTGCTTCAAATCACTCACCAGGTGTTCCCTTCTTTATCTCTGATGCCAAAGATGCTGTAGGACCCATCGGGATGTTTGTATGATAGCTGCTGCTGGTAGCCTGCAAGAACATGGAAGAAGGAACTGATACCTAATTTAAAGACAAAACCTAATTTTGTTTTCTACCAGTTTTGTACGGAATCACAGTGGGAAAGCGTGGAAAGGTGATATATATCTACTAAGCAAAGAGGGAGCCCTGAGGGAGCTTAAATGTAGGCATGGAACATCCTGTCCTGTAGAAACATGGAGTCACAGAATAGGTAGCTCTGTGTCAGTTTTGTGCTCCACCTAAATTGACAGGGTTAGGATAGATGCTGTGCCTGGGTTGAAGAGAAAAAAGGGATTAAAAGACAGACCTCAAAGTAAACATGACATCTGCATTTCAGTAAAACAGGATGAGGAAAGAAAAAAAAATAAAGAAAGCAAATGTCACAGCAGTCCCCTGGGTAACTGAGCTGTGCTACAGCATCAGTGCCATACAGCTTGGATAGCCATGCTACTGCTTCTGCTCACTGGACCTCAGTGGGGATTTTGGCACACACTGTAAAGGAAGCAAAAACGCTCACCGCTCACTAAGTATCCGATGGTCTTAGATTTGATCGTTTCACTCAGCTGTCTCGTCTTGTCCAGATAGTCCAGGACATAGATGTTGGGTGCAAACAGGACCATGTTCTGTTCCCCACAGCCAAACGGCATCTGGAGGAGCTGGTGCAGGTTCTGCATGGAAGTGCCCATAATGTCACCTGGGGAAGAGGTGTGTATGGGGATTAGCACAGTTCATGGACACTGAAATAAACAATAAATTTCATTCACTAGGGAGAGTCATGGAAAAACCTGGCTGGGTTTGTAAGCCTCTATGGTACTGAAGAACTTTCCAAAAAGCCTGAAGTTCCCAGTGCTTACTGGGTGATTTGTTCTGTTCTGCTTTGCAGTCAACAAAAAAATCCCTACACTGACTCTTTTTAGGCTAAGTTGCCCATGCCAGAAATACTGCCTATTTTAGTGCCACTTCAAGCTGATGTTCTTTATTAGAATTGAAAAGAGGAACTTCCTGGAAACTTCACTTTCTAGAGAAGGAGAGGTAAACAGCCCAGAGATGTTACATTGAACCACGTATTACAGAATTAACAACTGATGCTGAAAAGGAACGTTGACTACGTAAAGGTACCATAGGCCACATCTAAATAGCTACTTCAAGGAAAGATTTCTAGAATGAGCTAAGATTATCAGTATTACAAAGCCAATATATAGTGACTACAAAGCCAATATGTAGTCATGTAACCAAGCCCAAAGTTCCCAACAAATCTTTCATTTTGTATCACAGAATCACAGAATCACAGAATCACAGAATTTTCTAGGTTGGAAGAGACCTCAAGGTCATCGAGTCCAACCTCTGACCTAACGCTAACAGCCCTCCACTAAACCATATCCCTAAGCTCTACATCTAAACATCTTTTGAAGACTTCCAGGGATGGTGACTCCACCACTTCCCTGGGCAGCCTGTTCCAGTGCCTCACAACCCTTTCAGTGAAGAAGTTTTTCCTAACATCTAACCTAAAACTCCCCTGGCTCAACTTAAGCCCATTCCCCCTCGTCCTGTCACCAGGCACGTGGGAGAACAGGCCAACCCCCACCTCGCTACAGCCTCCCTTGAGGTACCTAAAAAGAGCGATAAGGTCACCCCTGAGCCTCCTCTTCTCCAGGCTGAACAAGCCCAGCTCCCTCAGCCGCTCCTTGTAGGACTTGTTCTCCAGGCCCCTCACCAGCTTTGTCGCCCTTCTCTGGACCCGCTCGAGCACCTCGATGTCCTTCTTGTAGCGAGGGGCCCAAAACTGCACACAGTACTCGAGGTGCGGCCTCACCAGAGCTGAGTACAGGGGGACGATCACCTCCCTAGCCCTGCTGGTCACACCGTTCCTGATACAAGCCAGGATGCCGTTGGCCTTCTTGGCCACCTGAGCACACTGCTGGCTCATATTCAGCCGACTATCCACCATCACTCCCAGGTCCTTCTCTGCCTGGCAGCTCTCCAACCACTCATCTCCCAGCCTGTAGCTCTGCTTGTAGTTTAAAATTTTCTTTCCTTATATGTTTTATTAATTTTTTATTTACCAACAACAGAAAAGGAAGCTCTGGCTGATCCTTCCACCACATTTGTAGGTAGGTCTAAAGCAACACCTTGAGTAATGACATCATCTGTGAAGAATAATATCAAGTACATTGTGGTCACTTGTGTAAGAGCATTAGTTATAGAAATGAAATGCTCAGGAGAAATTGCACAGTTCAAAATCATGCACAAGAGACAGCAGTAGATAGAAACTCGCTATTGACACGAAGAACATCAGGAGAGAAGGTAGCACAGCTAAACTAATCTAGTGAAAAACAGCTCAAATGGTGCAGTAGTTGTCATTGTTCAACAGAAATAAATTAAATGAGATAAGGCTGCTGTTCACAGACTATTTATTGTCTGTGAACTCTGGGGATTTCTTCAGTCTGTCACTGGGGAGTGACAGGGCTGCCCTTGTGCATCTTTTAGACAGCTTCCAGGAAACTTTGGAAACCATTTGCAGTCAGCACCAAGATGGGATGGAGGGATACATTAGTATTCCCTCTTCAATTCTCACTAGAAATGGAAAACTACAAGCTACAGTTATCCTTGGAATAGAAGACAGCAGCCAAACATGAGTGCATGCAGCCCAGAATAGATTTTGCACAGAAAGGTTTTCTCCCTTTGATACCTTTATAACAGCCTTCCTTCAGTATCTGTGCACTTTTGACTCCAGCACAGATACTACCTAAGTGACATGCACCAGATCACACATTAATTTTGTAGCAGGGAACTGAACTGTTAAGCACTCACACTGGCTGCCATTAGGCACCTCATGCAAAAGCAAGGGGACAGTGCCAATGAGCAGGAAAGAGCAGAAACTCCAGCCTTCCCTTCATTTCCTTTCAGGACAGCAGTATATAGAGCACTTACCTTTTGTACAGATGAGGGAGTTTTGGGTCTCTTCCCTTCTGATTCCTTCAGGCTGGATGGTGATGGGGAAAAGAGACACATGCAACAGATGAGAACAAAGCATGCAGAAGTAATGCAGTGACAGAAGGGCCACACCCAGACCCAGCCTTCTGCATCATAAAACGGCAGTATTAAAGGAATAGTTTACAGGTTCATACTTGATGTGGCTGCTGCTAAAGCGAAGTACCCATCAGAGAGTCCCTCTTTCTCAGTTTCTCCTCTGGAAGAGGAGGAAGATGTGCACTGACCAACCAATATCCAGTGATCCTCATGGAAGAGGACATAAGAAGGGAACAGACTTGGTCTTATATCAAAGAGCAGGACACTGTCCTAGCAAGACGAAGGTGGAGCCAAACCATAAGTTCTTTACCGAACCTGAAAAACTTGTACTTCTTTTTGGTACTTTTGCTGCATTTTCCTTTCCTCATGAAAGGGAGTACAGGGAAAAAAGTAAGAGCTGTCAGCAGTACCTCAACCAACAGTGTCCTGATCTGTGTGTCCCTGTAGCCAATACTGATGTTCCTGGGTGCTTCATCTCCACAATCTCCATCGTCTTCGGTCTCTGCTGTAATTCTGAATGCTACTTGACCTTAAATAGTAGCAGAAAAGAGGGAAATTTGACCTCCCTCATAAAGAATTATGACTAAAGTAAGAAATTACATTTGATAATGACTGTCTATACAGTAGTAGAGTAAGTAGTGCAGCATAATGAATGCTCAGTCAATCTAGGTGAGACAAGGAAAACGAACAGATCTCTGAAAATTGGAATGATAAACAAACTGCAGTTCTGGATAGACTTTTTGATCCTCCTGAAATAGGGGTAGGCAGATTTCTCCAAGTGAAAAAAAAGAATAGGTCTTCAGGTGAGGCATAAATTGATTATTAGTAGTCTCAGGACAGAAAACCAGATAGATTCACAGGCGCTTACCAATTTCTTTGGGGGAAATATTCCAGGCATAGGTCTTTCTTTTTCTGGCACATACACATCCATCATCATCTGTGGAGATTAGTTTGGCCTGATAATCAAGGGAATCTGACAGCAAAACATTAATCTGAGAACAGAAAGAGGAATGTGATTGGATGAAGATTTTATACCATAGGCAAATGGTGCTTTGTTAGAGGGTGGTCAGATAATCTCTATTTATGTCCAGAATTAACAGTGTAGAAGAGATTTAATGCCCTGGATGCTGGTGTGTAGATGAATCATCTATCATATACAACCTTGACAGTGTTCTCTTTTGCTCCTCATGACATTCTCCATTGAGATTTTAAATATCCAACAAGTACTTGTGATTCCTGATCAGAATTTTGAGCTATGTTCAGTTGACCTGGTGCTAATGGTTTTGAACTAACTTGTAAAGAAAAATGCTGTCTAATATTTATGTTTTTGTTGTTGTAGGAATATCCAAAAAATGAGGTCAAGAGATGAAATCCTCAATAACAGATCATTCCTAAGATATGTCTTGATTTTTATTCCTTTTGTGGTGGTCTCCTTGTGAGACTGGAGGGCTAACTTTCAACATTCAAACTAAGTAAAAGAAATATAAACTCTGTACCTGCCTCTCTTTTAAGGATTCCAAATACAACATAAGAAAGAAGTCCAAAAAAAAAAAAAAAAAAAAAAAAGCTGTTTTTCTTTCTTTAAGTATGTTTTAAACTGTTTGTAAGCTCTCTCAATACAGAGGTGCTGTGCACCTGTGGTCTGGAGGCATTTTACCAGAAAAGTGCAGAGTACTGAGAGTACAAGCACCCAGCATCTGCGAGCAGTACAGTCTCTAGTTGGACACATACTCTGTAGGGCATGTACTGGGACTTTGGTACTCCCTGTTTTGGTACTCTTGAGAACTTCTGTCCCAGAGAAGGAGAGTTTGTCTGCTCTCCACTTCTTGCTTTTCCCACATACTTCTGTTTGGGAGGCACAAGCACTTTACTTCATCACACTTTCACACATATCCCTAGAGAAAAGACCCCAGTAAAGACATTGATGGATTGTGTGGCTGTGAAGTGTGAATGATCCTCCACAAAACACTTTTTTCTTTCCTGTTTAGACCTCTGGAGACAGTTGTTTGCATACCCGTCCTAGACACAGTTCACACAGATCTCCCTCTGCTTTGTAGTGGCATAGAAAGACAAATCCAGTCAGGACAATTTATCATCAGATAGATTGAGCAGTACATCGATCAAGAGCAGAGACAGATCCAGTCATCTACACCAATCTTTTTAATACCTTTTTTTTTTTTTCCTTCCAAATTACAAAGTCTTTTTTGGAAATGGTGTAGGGACTAATAGTGTGGGCAGAAGTACACACCTTAATGCAGTGGTTGAGGTAGTTGAAGACATTGGCTTTAAGTAGGAAATCTTCTCCCCGGATGATAGAGTATGGCAAGGTCAAATCCACAAAGAAAGGTTGGAAGGCTGTCAGGGTGGCAGGCACAGACATACCAAACCCAGCCAACTCTTCCACACAGAAGGCACTGGCTTTCCATTCAGTTATGGTGTCAGGAATGGCGTATGAGACATTGGCTTTTCCAGTAGAGCTGATGGAAATGGAAAAAGAATGAGTCTGGACGGGGGAAGTTTCATATACCTTAGTTCCCATAGAGGCTCCACGTTTTCACAGTAACACTAGCTCTATTCTGTCTGTAGAAATCCCATATCTGAGTCCCCTCAGAATTTATCACCTAAATCTTTGGACATAAGTCCATTTGAAAATTCTTCTGCTCATCATTTACCTGACTTTGGAAAGAAAACTTAGAATTCTTTGCAGACCCATTTTGCAAAACCATGTTTTAAACAGATGTGTTCCTCTTCTTACAGAGTATGAGTCATGGTACACACATTGTGGGAATAGATGTTCTGGGGACATTTTATCATGGAAGTGGGGAGGGCAGGTGATCAGGTGATGACTGAAAAAGATAGTTCTTCCAGGCCAAATTGTGAGAAGAGGTGGCAATAAATTGCAGTCATGCAGAAGAACATCAGGGTACATATTTTGTAATCATTAAAAACAGGCAAAGAGAGAGAAGAAGCAATACTCACTTTACAAGGACTATATCCCAAATCCAAGTTTCAGGGAAGAATTCCCGAATAGTCTCAAGGATGAGTCTCTTCCCACGTTCTTCTCTAGCAACTTCAGCTGTTAAGAGATAATGGAAATTTCATCGAACCATAGAATATCCCAAGTTGGAAGGGACCCATAAGGATCACACACAAAATCACACAGAGTCATGTAGGTTGGAAGAGACCTCCAAGATCACCTAGTCCAACTTCTGACCTAACACTAACAAGTCCTCCACTAAACCATATCACTAAGCTCTACATCTAAACATTTTTTAAAGACCTCTGGGGATGGTCACTTAACCACTTCCCTAGGTAGCCCATTCCAATGCATAACAACCCTTTTCAGTAAAGTTTTTTTTCTTAATATCCAATCTAAACCTCCCTTGGTGCAACTTTAGCCCATTCCCCCTCATCCTATCACCGGGAACAAGGGAGAATAAACCAATCCCCGCCTTACTACAGCCTCCTTTAAGGTGCCTATAGAGAGCAATAAGGTCACCCCTGAGCCTCCTCTTCTCCAGGCTGAACAACCCCAGCTCCCTCAGCCACTCCTCGTAAGACTTGTTCTCCAGACCCCTTACTGCCTTCATAGCCCTTCTCTGGACATGCTCCAGGGCCTCCATGTCCTTCTTGTAGCGAGGGCCCCAAAACCGAACACAGTACTCAAGGTGTGGCTTCACCAGAGCCAAGTAAAGGGGGACAATCACCTCCCTAGTTCTGCTGGCCACACTGCTTCTTACACAAGCCAGGATGCTGTTGGCCTTCTTGTCCACCTGAGCACACTGCTGGCTCATATTCAGCTGACTATCAACCAATATACCCAGGTTCTTCCCTGCCAGGCAGCTTTCCAGCCACTCACCCCGCAGCCTGTAGCTCTGCTTGGGGTTGTTGTGCCCCAAGTGTAGGACCCGGCATTTGGCTTCACTGAACTTCATACAGTTGGCCTCAGCCCATCGGTCCAGGCTATCCAGATCTTCCAAGTCCAACTCCTGTCCAACTCCAAGTCCAACAGTCAAGTCCAACTCCTGGCACCACACAGGTCTACCCAAAAATTCTGATAATATGACTAAGAGCAGAGTCCAAACTCTACTTAAACTCCCACAGGCTTGGTGCCATGACTACATTCCTGGGGAGCCTGTTCCAGTGCACAACAACCCTCTCAGTGAAGAACCTCTTCCTGATATCCAGCCTGAACCTCCCCTATTTCAGCTTGACTCCATTCCCTCAGGTACTATCACTGATCACTACAGAGAATAGATCAGGGCCTGCCACGCCACTCCCCCTTGTGAGGAAGCTGCAGAGTGTGATGAGGTCTCCTCTCAGCCTCCTCTTCTCCAGGCTGAACAGGCCTAGTGACCTCAGCCACTCCTCATAAAATTTCATCAATCCTCATTCCAGAAAAGGGCAAGCTTTAATTTACATGGACCAGTATGAAGGATAACTAGTGTTTACTCATTTATGTTTACCTGAGACTGTTGGTATTTCCATATAAGTGTCTCTCAATTTGGTATAAACTTACATCATTAAGCAAGAAAACATTTATTTAACTGCTCTTGGTCTCCATACATGAACATTAGACCTAGGACTAGGGCTTGGGACATTTGGCTTTTAGATATGTGTCCTGGCCACACTGTTGCACTCTTTCTTCAAAAACCTCTGTTCAGAAAGGAATCATTGTCAACAGCATCTCTTTTGTCTGGCACTCTCCCAATTGCCAACACTTCCTAGCATAGAACTGGACATGAATCAGAAGTGTAGACTGAAAGGCTGAAAGGTGTTTTTGTTTTGTTTTGTTTTGTTTTGTTTTTGTTTTTTGTTTTTTTTTTTTTTTTTGGCCATTGGCCATCATCATAAGCTATTTCATTCTGTGCCAGACCAGGATTCAAATGACGAGTTCAGAAAGTTTGAACATCGCCAAATGAGATCTGGGAGTACTGTCCATGTCTTTTCCACAGTTCATTTAAGCAGAAATATAAAACCTCTCTCCTGTTTCCTATATTACCTGATGATTTGACATGGTGTGTAGAAGCTGTGAATCCTGCATTCAAGAAATATGGCACAGGTCTTACAGTCTCGCTAGTACATACAACTGGTTGCCGAACCTTTGAGTTGGTAAAAAATTTCATGCCCATTTCCTGTGAAAGACATATTTTGGTGTCAGCCATAACAATACGGTAGATGAGGTTTATTGCATTCCTCCCTCTTTCCCATTACTGCCTTTGAATACTGACTTGAGTTCTGTACATGACAGAAAATCAGAGTACACCACAGTCAGTTGAGAATGGATGTCCATGCAGAGCATTTGTCATGCACGTGTTCTGCTAACAAACCATTAAAGCTGTAAAGCTACATAAGTGGAAGCTCACTTTAACAGATTTAAGTAATGTACAGGACATTTACCCTGAGGAACTGATATACATCTGGGCCTAATCCAGACATTACAGGTGTGTAATACAAGCCTTTGTGAAAGATGTTGTCAGATGAGACACAGGGGTCTTGGGGATCATCTTCTAGATTGAGCCCATTGAAGATATAGCCTTGCAGGTCTTGAAGGGGATGCAGACTGTATATCTATGAAGGAAGGAAACACAAAGGTCAATCCTCATTACATGGTCATGTACTGGCCATTGCCAGAGCAGAGATGCTGTCCTGTTTGAAGCAATGTTGTTTCCTGCATTAAAAGCTGCTGAATAGCCAAGCCTAGAAGGTGGTGATCAGTGGAGTCTAGTCTGAGGCTGGTAACTAATGGTGTACCCCAGAGGTCAATACTGGATCTGACCCTGTTTAATATCTTCATTAATAATCTGGATGATGGGACACAGCATACCCTCAACAAATTTGTTGATGATGCAAAACTGGGAGGAGTAGTGGATTTATTAGTGGCTCATGCTGTAATCCAGAGGGACTTCTACAGGTTGGAGAAATGAGCTGACAGGAACCTCATGAAGCTCAAAAATAAGAATTGCAAAGTCCTGCCCCTGGAGAGGAATAACCCCATGCATCAGTATATGCCTGGGGCCTATCAGCTGGAAAGCGGTGTTGCTTCTCTGCTTCTGCTTCTACCTGGGGTCCTGGTGCACAGGAGTCAACAATGTACCCTTGCAAGAAAGAAGGCCAGTGGTTTCCAACACATTAGGAGGAGTGTAGTTAGCCACTTGAGGGAGATGATTCTTCCCCTTTACTCAACACTGGTGAGTCCACACCTGGAGAACTGTGTCTAGTTGTGGGCTCCCCAGTACAAGAGAGACATGGGGCTCCTGGAGCAAGTCCAACAAAACACTACAAAGATAAGTATCTTACATATAAGAAAAGTCTGAAAGAGCTAGGAATGTTCAGCCTGGAGAAGAGAAGGCTCAAGGGGGATCACATCAATGTACATAAATACCTGAATGGAGGGTGAAAAGAAGATAGAACCAGGCTCTCTTCAGCAGTGCCCAGTCAAAGGACAGGAGCCCATGGGCATAAAACAAAGCACAGGAACTTCCCTCTGAACACCAGGAAGCACTTCTTTACTGTGTGGGTGACTGAGCACCGGCACTGGTTGCCCAAAGAGGTTGTGGAGTTCACCTCCTTGGAGATATTCTAAAGTCATCTGTACATGGTACTGGGCAACCTGTTCTAGGTGTCCCTCTGGGTGATTGCTGCTGAGAATCATGGGATAAGAATAATGGGATATCTATTTGGAGAGTAATCTGGGACTTTACCTTCCTTTTTGGGTTTTTACTCTTTATCAAGTCTCTTTTCTTGTCCTTGGCCATTCTGGGTATATATAGTACCCAGGATAGCACTGTTGCCCCTGTGTGGCCTGCCTGTTGACTTGTGATCATCTACTGAAGTTTCCCATGTGAGCATATGAGTCCTAAAGTCACTGGTTAAATCAAATCCCAGGTCCTTTACAGGACTTCTGACTGCCAAGAAACAAAGGCTGTGTATTACATATTATAGATGGTTCATGGCCAGCACATGCAAAAAGTGGTAGATGTTTAACACAGTCTCCAGTAGAGAGACATGTCAATGGAGAAGAAAACAGTGCTTCAGAGAAAGAGACAGTGCATTTGTTTGGATAGCTTACCATTTCTGCAGACAGTTCTGTCTCAGTCTTCAGGAGCAGCACACTCTGATCTACTGCCCTCACAGCACAGAAGGAGTTAGGAGCAGCTTCTATAACTAAGCTGACATTGGAAGCTGATTGCATTCGTTTTTCAGAGAATTGCATCTGGACCTAAAATTTATCAAACACATATTGGTGTGGATAATCCCTACTACTCAGGCTACTCAGCCTCCCTACTAGGCTTCTCTAGATTTCTGTGAAAGGAGGATGAGAAAAAGAGTAAAAGCTCTTTTGTTAAAGCACAGCTGGTCTGACCAGAGGGTGATGTCTGGTTTCCACTGCCTCTGTTGACCAGGCCTCAACTATAACGGGGTGTTAGGCAATAAGACTCCCACGTTATGGTAACTTAAATGAAGACTACCTTAACTGATTTAAAAAGAAGTGTGATTCTGTTGCTGCTATTGTCTAACCAAATCTGATTATGACACTGACTACATGTAATAAGCACTACAATGAGCAAATCATATTTTTACTAGGTCCATGGGCTACCTTAGGAATTGCAGTACAGATCTGGTATGAATCCTGTCATAGAGAAATCTTTTTGATACTTGTGTTACATAAGAGGGGAAAAGTGTGTGTGTGTGTTAGGGGGGGAGAGGGGAAGAGACTGTATCAGGTAAATGAAAACATTATCCTTAACACTGTTTGTTTTTTTCTTCTGTTTTGTTTCATGATAGAGATCTTTTAGCTTTCAGAAACTGAACATGAGAAAAATCTTAAAAGTGAAATCTGAATTCAAAATGGCTAATCAATACGTTTCACCGGAAAAAAAAAATGGAAAAAAAAAAAAACACACATAACCTTAGACCCCAAGATTTTTATTTTTGCTTCCTTTTCTATATGTATTTAGTTGTTGTAAACATAAACTACATTTTTTCCACAGAAAAACTATAAAAAATTAGATTACGTTGTGAAGTGGGGTAAGACTAAAGTATGTTTGCTATGTTAAAGCATAGACTGTCAAAACGAAATAAGACACTAGTTTAGTGCTGGAGAAGTGGGTACAATATGGGAGTAGTGTGTTTCCAGAAAAGTAGTTTTTAATGTTAAAGCGGATTTGCCTTTTGGCAGTAAAGCCAGGAGGTGGTGGTAGGGGAAAGATATAAGAATAAAGAGAAAAAAGGAGAATAAAGAGAGAGATGCTGAGAGAAGTAGATGGAAACGAGAAGTAAAACTGGAAATTTGTTGCGAACGTGTGCATAAAGAATATGTATTTATCTGGCAACATGTAAGACTCGCTCTGTCTCGGTGTCTCTCACCTTGTTTTTGAAGCACTTCTCAACTGGAAATCGGACACTATCTGCCACCAGCTCCTTGTCAGGATGTAAGGTGTATACTAGCAGCCAAAGGGCTGGAGCCATTTTCTCACTGACCTCAAGTGGGATGGTGAAAGTGCCATTTTGATCTGTTATTAGAGAGGAAGAGACAAATAAAGAAACATACCCAAAGGTGGCTGTACTACTGCTGTAGTAGCCATCATAGACAGACATGCGTCAGGACCTGTCAGTGGAGCAACCTGTAGTCAAACAATAAACTGAAAAATCCTGGAGTGACAGGGAGTGGCCAGGAGGTGACATGTCAGGGCTTAAACCCAGATGCCCTCAGATTTATTGTCAGTTTGAACAGGTGACCAGATTCAGACAGCCTCCCCAAGACAGACTCTCTGCATTCCCTCCACTATCCTTTGGGGACATCTTTACAGGACACTATTTCTTGAATTATATCTGAAACTAGTTTCTTGACTAAATGATTTTATAGTGATCTTACTAGTAATGCACTTGTGCATGGGCATAGAGGAATACTAACATCTCAACAGCTGCTGGGTACCTCCAAGAAGTCTTGTCTTGGTCCCCAGTTAACCCGTCTTTTTTTTTTTTTTTTTTTTTTTTTTTAATTGCAGAACCATGATGGCAACTTGACTCACCAGCTTGGATATTAACTTTAATTTCCCCAGTAAGGACAATCTTGCCTTTTGCCATGCCCTGTACAGAAAACAACAATACATTTATGGGTTGGTAGAGGTTGGAGGAAGAAAATTACAATCAAGTTCAATGTACATTGATATGGCAATTGAAGCATGTGCATTGGGATGGCTTCACATGCTTAAACATCAGCCATATGGCACTGCTGATGTTACTGGCAAGGAAGCAGCATAAAAAGGAAGGGAAAGGAGTAGGGCAGAGAATACCATGAAGAGTTTCTGGTAGAGAAGAGAAATTAACCATAGCCTAAGCCAATATGAAGGGGGATACTTGCTACAAAATTAAGTAGCACAACCAGAAATTATGGGTTATTTTGCCTGAGCAGGTACTTTTGCCAAGTCAGCTCAGTACTGTTTCTTTTCATGGATCATTGTGGTGGCTGGCTATCCAGAGTCTGGAAAAGCACTATCATAATTGCTGGGGGTAAAGCTCACTGCCCAAATAGTTGCCTAGTAAAGCTCTTTCGGTGAAACTCTGTAAGAAACCCACGCTCACCACATAGTAGAAGTTCATGATGTTGATATGTTCATATCCTTCTGTGTTCAATATGTAGTGCACAGTGATCATCCTTTTCTGCCCACAGCTCAGATCTTTCCACAAAGGCTCAATCCTCACAAAGCTGCTAGTCCAGGAGTAGAAGCGTTGGACAGAGAGAGATGCATCGGGGTACGAAGGCTCTATCCAGCCTTCAGAGTGGCACTGGTCACTGGTTTTGTATGTTGCCTGATTAGGAGAGGTAATGGGGAAGAAAAGTAAAACAAACATGACTCACTACGGAAAACGTTATCATGTGCTCACATCAAAATGATTAGTTCACACAATGCACTATCTAAGAACATCTTAAGACAATCTGGGAAGGAAGAAATATCACACTGGTCTTGCAGCCTTGCAGCAAGCCATTGAATTGTAACAACTCAGGTATTTTCCTCACTTCTTTTATTTTTTGGGAGTTATTTTTTGAGAGTTTATTTTTGAGAGTTCTAGAATATTAAATAATACAAAAAATTGACATTTTTATTACCAGAATTCAAACCTCATCCAATCTTTTGGAGGTTCAGTTTGAGACTGGCCTTCCTCTCCCTCTCCCTCTCCCTCTCCCTCTCCCTCTCCCTCTCCCTCTCCCTCTCCCTCTCCCTCTCCCTCTCCCTCTCCCTCTCCCTCTCCCTCTCCCTCTCCCTCTCCCTCTCCCTCTCCCTCTCCCTCTCCCTCTCCCTCTCCCTCTCCCTCTCTCACATCTTCCCCCTTCCTTTTTACTCCCCCTTATCTCCCCCCCCCGCCCCCATTCTGTACTCACTTTCAGACTGATCTCAGGATCAAACATTTCGGATGTGTCAATGCTAAACTCAGAGATGCCATTAACATCAGTGGTGAAATTGTCTACATTCTTGTTATTGACAAATAGCTGAATGACCTCATTGGAAAGAGGGGAGTTGTCTTTGTCTACCAGCTTGATCTATAGGAGAAGAAAATACTAGACATGTTTATCTTGTTATCTTTCTCTGTGTAGATATGCATGTTTTTCATCCTTTCCTTTCAGTGCTGCTGGTAAGATGACCTTATCCTTTCCTCACTGAAAAAGGCTGAACTGAATGTAAGACAAAGAAAGATACATTTATACCTCCGCTTTAAATCACTGACAGAGTGATGTGGGATTTGTCAACAAACATAAAATCATGAAAAGGCTTTTTGAGACAGAAACTGTTTCCTGCATATTTCCTTGTATATTTGTTTTGTTTTACTCTGTCTTCCCTCATTGCCCAGTGTTATTTTTTTTTCTCATTTGTAATGGTCAGTTCTGAAGGGGGAAGCAGTGATTTGTATCAAACTGAAAACACAAGTTAGAAAAATACTAATTAATGGATTGTTTTGATGCAAAGTATTTCTGGCAGAAACAAACTCAGAATAAGTTTATACTCTTCAGTATTCGGAATTACTGATAAGGCACTCTATATGTAAAGAAAGAAGCCTGGGGAGAAAACAATCCCCCCAAAATAGTCCCCTAGTTTTTCCCGTCTTGGCAATCTTGTGATATCAGTCACCTTCACTACAAACTATCTGTGCCTTCACTTACCTGTCCAAAGTAGGGAATTCCTCTTCTGTAGTGGCGATCCATATTCTCAAACTGCAAACTGCTCATCACTCGAGTTATGGAAATAGACTGAGTAGCTGTAAGTTGCAGGCCTGTAAGACATGCCTGGAGTCAAGAGAAAATACACTTTGTCTTGTATATAGCTACATCAGAGGTAGCATTTACCTGGAAATTATTGCCATGCTTATAAAAATAGGAAGACATCCTTGTGCTCAGCAGACAGAGGTTGAATATCCTCTACTGTATTTTTCTAACCACACCACTGTTGCTGTTTCTGACTGTCTAAAAGGGATTACCTGTTCCTTTCTCTGTGACAATGGCTTTCACATCAAGATTCCTCATATAACCAACGCGATTTAGCTCAAAGATGTTGGAACTGAAAACATGGGAGAGGCAGCCATCAGTTTCCAGCTGGAAAGGGAAGAAAAATTATGTTACCAAGGATCACAGCTTACTAAGGATATTGGCAATATACAATGCCCTTCTTTGGTAGTATCTTTAAAAATTACTGAAGTTTCAGGCAGATGCTTCCTATGACACTGCCTAACACCCATGACCCAGGACAGCATGCAATGTTCCATCAAACTCCTGTTGAAATGTCCTGAGAGGTAACTGCCAGGCAGCAATGGGAGAGGAAAGGCACTCCTGTCAGTTTCTGCATGACAGGAGAGAAAAAACTCTCACAAAGAGTTGCTGCATCTTCCTCTCCTTGTCTGGCAGATCTTGACTCTGCCTGGGAGATTACTAATGCATGTGAAACCAACTGTTGATGCATCACATGATCTCTTTTCTTTACATTTTTAATTTTAAAATTCTTGGTCTACTGTTTTGCAAATACTGTGCTGCATAGTTTTGTATGAAGACAGCTCTGCTTAACTAGATGGGTATTCAACTGGTGAGACAAGTGAAAGTAAAGTTCTTGGGTCTATATACATGTATTTCCCACATCTGGGAAATACTTCTACTGGAAGAATGCCAGGCCTTCCACAGCAGAGTGAAAATGGGGAAAAATTGGTTACTGAATTCTATCAGTTAAAATGAGTTCTCAGCAGTCAAGAGAAGAATTTTCCATAGCTTTCAAAAAGGAGTCTTTTCCCATTACTTTTGAATTGATCTATATAGAACTGATGGAGATACCACTACCTACACTTTTCAGGTGGGTCATAAAGAAAGAACATGTCAGTCCTTCTTCAGGCCTGGTGGAAAACCAGGACAATTAAGTGCCCAGAGTTTCTGGCTAGTGATCTAAGTGAATAGGTGAGTTCAATGAAGTGAAACATTGAAGAAAGAAAAAAAGAAATAAAATAAAGAAATGTTGTGAGCAGAGAGAGAAGCAGGAACATGGAGGAAAAGGCAAGCACAAAGAGGAATTATAATTATGCATCATACATCTTTTGTAAATGATTGACAAACTGGGCTTTTCTTGCATCTTCCATATGAATCAAAATCCCTGCACACGCTCAGCTGGACTTTCCCCTCAACAGGCTGGCCATAGGTGTACCTAGGGGAAGAAGAAAAATGTCAGTGAGAGGATGCTTGAAAAACTGGCTTAAGGAATTTATGCAGGAATAGACCCAGCTTGAGAAGGGATCTAGCAAGCCAGACACTAGGGTGATTTCACAATTTCTTTCTAACTTTCTTTCTGTTACAGAAAGATAATACAAATTGCAAGTTGAAATACTGATGAGTTTTATTTCACCCATGAACCAGAACCATACCATAAATGTCAAAATAAATACACCTGTAAGGATGATGCCCAGACGTAACTGCCAACCAAATTATGACTGTTTTCTCCATTCTTCTTCTTAGAGAGAAGTCCTAGACTCACTGAGATCAAAGCAAAACTCCTCATAATTTTAAGGGGTTCAGGATTCCAACCATCAGTTATAAGTTACAAGTTCTTTGTATTAGAGTAAACAAGGTCTTTCCAAAGGACTAAGCTTAGTGGGAAAGTTAAAGACAGCTGAAACATTAAGACCCACGTTAGAATTTAACAGTGTTAAGCTGAACAAAGGCCCCCCTCCGAGGTGATTTGCTGGGAGAAGACACATCGTACTTTAAAAGGGGACTCCGTGAAATATTTGGTTAACCAACCAAACACCACTGAGAAGAGAATACTCATACAATAAAATGAGAGGAGAATACAAGTAAATGAAAACTCCAACCATCAAGTCAGCCCTGACCAACCTCTTCTGAAGCCCTATTTATTCTAGTCTGTTCTCTAAGTCCTTTCTCTTTCCCCAGTCTTTGGGAAGTTCTTGCTCTTCAGTATGTTTACTAATCGCTCTGCACCTGGTACTTACACTCCACAGACTTTCACTGTGAACTCTGAATCCATGACTGTAAGACTTTCTGGTGCAGTGACTATAACATCAAATTTTGGCAACACTAGAACAAAGAATAAAAAGACAAAGAAACCAACACTGTCATATTGTCTCTTCTGAGATGAAATTAGATATAACTTTAGTCACAGATGGAATGAAAGCTCAGCACTGGGGTGTCAAGATAGCCAAGAAATGGCCTGATCAGTGAAGGTTCGTTTAAGTATTAATTCAAAGCTTTGATGAGAATGATGAAAATGACCATTCTGAATGATGAATTCTGTGATATCTAGAACTCTTGCAAAGCTATGGCCAGAAAGTTAGTGGACCTGCCTGGGAGAAGGTTAGCTCATCACAGTGGATTTTTCTATCAATTTATTGATTTATTATGCAGATTCTTTTCCCAGATGAATCTGTGCAAATTGGTTAATTTCTGTTGTCTTTTTACTTTTCTTCCCCCTCTATTTCTTAACGACAAATAAAATAATTGAAGTTACATTTGCCAGGAAGCTGTTTGAAGTATTAGCAATCATAAGGGTTGCCTGATAAGACTCATCTTTAATAATGTTTTCTACTCCGAATTAAAACCAGCAGGTGGCATTTACCATATTCCTCCACAAGGAAAGAATAATTTGTTCTATCTCCTGATTTCTTTTCTATAATAATTTTATAGTTCCCCAGGATAGGCTCTTCAGTTAGTGGGAATTCAATCTGGACAATATTCATCTCTGATGTCACATTTTGCCACTGAAAGATCCTGTTGTTCCATGGATCCTGAAGAAAAAAAGTATATAGATTCACAGTTTGTTTGCCTCAGAAATCTTTTGCAACTAGCATACAAAACCAGAAACAAAGAAGCATAGGGCAAGTTGCTCTTAATTCATTGAAGAAGCTGTTTAATGCAAATACTCATTGAGATAAATTGTACCTTGGTACTCCAGTTATTAATGTTGCTAGATTCTCATCTGATGATCTCAGATTTGGCTATCCTTTGCAATCCTAGGTATTAGTCTCAATGATCAGAGGAAGTTGCACTACACTGTTTTCCCCTGCTTCTTAGCATGTATTTTACTAGTTTTGTGTCAAGGGGGGAAAGAAAGAAAATCCCTTCTTCATGCTTCTCCTTCACCCTAGCTTAAACAAATCTTGCCCTTAATGACCCTTCCCCTCCCCCCCCCCCCCCCCTTTTTTTTTTTCTGCTGCCAGAAGGAGGAAGGGAACATTTCTTCTATACTGAAATGTCTTTTGCCTCTGACTGTATTTTATGCTAGTTAGGTTACAGAATACTAACTCGTGCAATTTCCTTGAACTCTTTACAACACAGACTGAAAAAAAATGCACACAAAACTCCAAATATTTATGATTCAACACAAACTAATATCACATGATTTCGCAGTGTAAGAAAATTTTGCAGGAATATTGTCTAGATGTGTTTTGTGATTAAAAACCACTGCAAAATGCAATGGAAGTGCCAGTATAGCTACTAATTTTACTCACTGCCTATATTTGTTCACAGTTTTGAGTTATGAAAAGATATACTCCAAAACAAGTTGAACAAACTGGACGTGGTGTAAGGGAGTCAAAGACAGGCATAGGAACAGTACAACTTTTATAACTGCTGAGATGAAAGTAGATATGTTTTCCATGTTAGTAAAGATTGAACAGCATCCTGGAATTTTATGGAGTTTCTGTTAATTTCTGCCAGTGTATTCATGAGCAGGATATGGCTTAATATAAACTAATATAAGCATATGTGCTCTAGATTTTTTGTTTATAAGTGTGGTACATTACAAAGAGAAAAATCTCCTACCTGAATAGCGATCAAGGGGTACTGAAAAAGGAAAAAGAAAAAAAAAAATGGGAGAAGAAATTAGATGTCTGAACAAACACAAATTATTTTTCTCCAGGATTGTGAGGACTGCCTAACTAATAAGAAGTATAATTCTAGATCTCATAATCAGTTTTCATAGCAATTCTGCATCAATAAGTAGATTACAACAACGGACCGGATGAAATGATAATGTTGGGACAGGCTCTGATCATATTGGATTTAGGGGAAATCAGAAGCAGTTGATTATGCAGAGTTACAGTGGTGCATGTAAATCATGATTTGGGCTTCTTTGATCTTACATCTTCCCTCTGTTTATATAGCACCAGGTTTTTTGGTAACACTGTGCTGTCTTCTGCTTTACAACTACATGAAAAGAGGCCAGTAAAGATCCCTCCATCTCTTGTGTTATGTACCATTAGCATGAAGACAGCTTACTGGCAATGAAAAAAAGTGTCACTGATGAAATAAACAGTCATGGTAAGTCTTTTCATTTCCTCTTTTTTAAAACGAGCAAAGTACCATAGGTGGTTGACTTGCCTATTTTTGCAAGCAACAATTGCTGAATGGTAATAGCAGGAGACTGTCAAGTGGGCTTTCTAGTCAGAGCTATAAATAATGTCTGCAGCACAAAGGCAGGGGGTTTCTAAAGCCTCTTTCCCAGCAGTAGCAAGAGGTCTGGTGTCAGGAGTGCAATCTGCTACAGACTTGTCCAGTTACATGTGACTGTAAGGTAAGGGTAGAACATATCACCTGCTTAGGAAATCTTGTTTACTTTTCGCATGTAATCTCTGCAAAAACTCTTTCTCATTTATTTATTTTTATTTATTTATTTATTTATTTTTTCCCACAGCAAACTGTTTACTTAAAATCTGAGGGGAGTTTGTGTCCCAGTAATTTTAAATACAGGGAAATATTTCACATCACTCACCATCTCTTGAACAGGTTTAAAATTGAAATCCAGAGCAACAACACGAAACATCACTGGAAAGACATGGAACAAGGCATTAACGGTACTGGAGCTAATTTAGCTGAGCATGAGTTTTTGCTTTTATTAGCACTTCCAGTTTCATTGGATCTTCTAACAAACCCACTTGCACAGGATGTAAGTAATAAAATGCATCTGAAGATAAAAGAATGCTATGGGGACTTTGCTGAGTGCACTTTCCCCCAGCATTGTATTCTCACTCTTTCATGAAAGTTTGCTTAACCTCAGAGAAAGGGGATGGCTGCACTGCAGTGCAGGTCAGGTAGTCTCAACTGACTGCCATAATTCTTTCAGTGGCTGTCTGCGTGATGTAAGCAAATTTGTTCCTCTTCATTACCCAGTCTCTAAAGTGAGGTTTATTGCTTTGAACATATGAAAGCTCCTAATATTACTGCAACTCAGCAAAGTGTCAGTTTTTCCTAATGCAGTACAATCCTTGTTAGGTAAGTTTGTTCTCATCTTGTACACATTTTTAATTTTTTTTTTTTTTTTACAAGAGCAGAACTGAAAGAATGACAATCACTACACAATAAAAAACAGAAACAAGCATGCTTCAAAAATGTCCTTACAAACCATTATTTTTTCATTCAATTTAACCTACTGCTTCCCCCCACCTCAGTGCCAAACAATCTGTCAAATAATCAGTCTGTGTTTGTGAGACACCTTGGTGGAACCAAATTCTGATTGGTAAGCTTTCCTTTCTGCAATCTGTTAAGACAGAACTCATCCCCAATTAAAATATAGATGATCCAGTCTAACTGCTATGTTATTTGGCTTACCTCTGGAAAGAAATATTCTTTCAGTGTTTCCCACAATGTTGTTTTAGAAACCTTAAAATCTAGCAGTGAATTAAGAAATTGATGGGAATAAATAGGGCTTTGTGTATGTGGAGTTCTGCTCTACAGCAAGATGAGAAGTATGGATAGCTAAATAGCATAAATGTCTCAACTTTGCAGGAAAAAAATAAATTATATATATATATATATGTATATGTATATAAAGTCCTAAGCTATGAGAACTAAGAGGGCAAATAACATGATCTTTTGTTTAAAAAAAAAATAATAAAAAATTGTATTTCATTTTTAAATCATGGTCTTGGTCTTTTGTCGGTCTTTGAAGCTGACTAGTATCACAGACTGTGGGAGCATTGTTTCAGCCAGCAATATAAATAGTGATCTTATCACTTCTTTCTACTTGCTTGGCTTGTTACCAGGAATGAAATGACAGCAGTAAAAGCTCCCCTCTTCTCTTAATTGAGGAAGGGACAAATAAAATGAATAGAGACTGTCTGACGGTAGTCTTCTGCCATCCTGAGGATGACTCTCTGAACTTCACAGCAAACACCCAGCATGGTTTTAACAGAAATTCTGAAGGTGTCCAGATTGTAGCTCAGCCTGAGGAATACCCTTCATAAAAACTTTATCTGAAGAAATTGCGTAAGGAAAATGCCATCAACTAAACAGATATTCACCACTCTGTCCTGGTTTGTAGATGGGTTTGTCTGTCTGCACAAAGACAAAGCTCTCTGCATTCCAAATCATCACTGACCGCCGCTCTTCCAGGTTAACTGTGGTGCCTTTGGCAGAGAAGGAAATGAAAGCCAGTGGGACAGAATTGACAGGAGGAATCTGTAAGGAAACAAGAAAACAAAGGGACGACGCTAGTCTCAAAGTCATTTGCTCCAGAACCTGTTGAACACCCATGGACTACCCATGGACTAGACTCCTAAAAAGAGAAACCCATCTCACTCCCATCATCTGAAATGTCTTTCTTGAACCTTTCACATTTCTTATGTCTATTAAAAATCTCTCCTTGTCTGTCACTACGTACCTTTTCTCCACTTCCTTTTTTTTTCTTCAACGTGTCTTATTTCTACTGCTTCTTGTTCCCTTCCTGCTCTTTCTTGACCCTCCCTACATTTCCTATAAGCCTCTGGCATCAACCGTTCCAACAAGTTAACTTTTCCATTAGGACATAGACTAAAATTAATTTACCGTGAAGTTGAAGCACTGTAGATCATTGCTTGCCATCATGGTTTTCTCAAAAATAGTGGTGTTAACAGCACCATGCTCAAGGATGACTCTAACAGATATTGTTTGATTGAGGTTGAGGAACTGTAGGCAAACCTGGCCTGGAGAGTCATTTTGGAGGACAGCAGGCACCATCAGAACATACTGCCTGTGAGATCCAACAGCACAGTGATCACATCATAGAGAATCGAGAAACAGCCTCAACAGGAAGAAACAAATGCAAAGAGTTTGTATTGTTCAATACCTGCTGGTTGGTTTGGAAAAAACATAAGACACTCTTGCTGGTGCCCCCCACTTCTGCCCTACAGCTCCCGACAAGTTCAGCCTTTGTTTCCCCACACAGCTCTGCCAGTGCTCCCTACTGTTACGCTTTAGCCCATCACCTTACTCCTGGAATCATCTGCTTTTCTGCTTTTAGCAAAGTATATTGTTGCTGCTACTGCTATTGTCCTTTCTGAACACAAACATCAACTTCTCTGGAATTTCTTCAACAGGTGGAAGGTCTGCTTGGTATTTAATGAGAACCATTCATTTGATGTCCACACTCCAGGTTAACTTAGCTCTCCAGATATGAAAGATGAGTCATAACAGTATTTAATATTTACAGTAAAAGTAGTGGCATCAACTAGCACTGTCTTTAAAGCCTTACAATGAATACTATTAGTAATAATATGGTAGTTCTTACGGCTCAGGTTCCTTTCCAGCTGTTACATGCAGGAGGACAATAGCCAGAAGAAACTTCAACCACATTTTTCTCACTGGGAAACAGAAGAAAGAGATAAATTCTCTTCCCAAGAAGTAATGCGTTGCTTGCTACTTTAACAGTTCTGCAACATTCCTCACCAAGAGCTCCAGATGAAAGGAGTTGGCCCTTCAACTCCTCTCTGGTTCCTTCCTTAGATGCTAGTGCCTTTATAATTGCAGTAAGGGGTGGAGATCCTAGTCTATCCTAATTCCTTCAAGAACCTCCCCTAGCCCTACTGCAAACTACACCACCAACCCACTGTCTCCAGATAGCAACACTTTGCTGCATTTCTCTGAATGTCTGCACAAAGTGTCCTTAGCAGTCTTGTTTTCAGGTGAGGGGCTTTTCTTCTTATGCTGATAATTGGAACAGAAAACAATGAAATGACCTAAAAGAGAAGGAGCCTGTCAAACTACATTAATATTTGAGGGCTTATCCCTTCATTCTTGTAATTTACCTCCTGGATTCCCAGTCGGGGAGAAGTAGAATAGTTTTCTATGCTTTGACACCTGATTCTGTTTAAAATAATGTGTTGGCCTCTCTTTTCTCTTCCTTCTTAGATATTTTGAATATTGGTGAGATGGACTAATCTCTGTCCATTAAGCACTTTGCAGTATTGTTGAAGTCTGTTTTATTTCAGCCTGAAATTAGCCAGTTGGTAGCATTTTTGAGTTTCTCAGGGTTCTAGTTTTTACACCTCTGTGGAAGCTACTTAGTTTTTGTTTGTTTGTTTGCTTGTTTTTGTTTTGTATGTATGTGTGTAATGTATTTTTGGTTGGTTGGTTGGTTGGTTGGTTTGGTTTGTTTTTAGGGGGAAAAAATCTACTTTCAGCCAAAGAGCCAAAGAGCTTTTTTTTTTTTTTTTTTTGGGGGGGGGATGAAGAAAAATTACCTTCCCATTCATATTGTACTATGTGTATGTATACTGGGTCTGGCTAGGATAAATTTATGAAGCCAGCTTTCTTCACAGAGCAGTTTGTATAGTGCTGTGCTTTGCATATGTGGCTAATCAGTGTTGATAAAACAGTGTTCTGGCTGTTGGTGAACAGTGCTTGCACAGTGTCAAGGTTTTCTTTCTCTCCCAGAAAAAAAAAAAAAAAAAGTCATTAGGCTGGGGGTGTGCAAGAAAGTGGGAGGGGACACAGCCAGGACAGTCCACCCAACTGACCAAAGCGACATCGTGCTCAGCAGTAAAAGCTGGGTAAAGGAGGAGGAGGGGGAACATTTGTAGTTAAGTCACTTGTCTTCACAAGAAACTGCTATGTGTACTGAGGCCCTGCTTCCCACCTAGTGGCTGGACATATGCCTGCCAATGGAAACTAGTGAATAGATTCCTCTTTTTTCTTTACTTCTATGTGAACATTTTTGCTTTTCTTATTAACTGTCTTTATCTGAATCAAATATTTTTATCTTCCTTCTGTTCTTCTCTCCATTCTTCAGGAGAGGGAATTGAGCAAAAGGCAGGGTGGGTACTTGAATGTTGGAAGTGTCAACCCCCCACTACATATTAGCAGAATGGGTAAAATTTATTAAAGAGAGATATGGTTTCAAAGGCATCTTCAAAAAAGCATACTTTTCTCTGTTTTCCTGGTAAACTCTGTGACTGCCTCTTCTTGTTTACTGCTAAAATGTGATGTAGGGAGTGGTAGGGTGTGCCACCCAGGACAGCTATGAAACTTTCTCCCTTTATGTCTGTAAATTTTCACAGAGCATCAAAAAATACAAAACTGAAACAGGGCAGCAGCAAATAGTGGTCACCCAGAGCTTTGTTTGTGGCATGCTATGGTTGCTTAGACCACAGACAACATTCTGATATTCTGCTCTGAAAGACAAGTTCCTTGTCCTAACAATTAAAGGGGATTACCTGTGTTAACAATTCAGAAGCTTCACTAAGATTTTTTTTCTTTATTTTTTTTTTCTGTAACAAGATACCCATACCATGAGCTGTCAAAAACAAACTCACTATCAAAGACTTGAACTAGAGTTGACATTGTAAAATAAGTAATGGCTTATATTGCATGTTCTTGTTCTTCCTGAATTTCTCAGGTAATTATGAATTTATTGCACCATAATAAAATATTCACTTCAGAGAGGTCCATCTGATAATTATTGCAGTCATGTATTCCTGCACAGATAATTTTCTGAGGCTAATTTTGAAAGTGTAAACAAAAGATCAGGTGGGTTAGGTGACATTCAAATGTTGTATAGGTAGGATAGATTAGCTGTGAAAGTTTTAACTTCCTGTTATAATGAAGTTTGTTTTGCCCATTTATAGGTCGGATTGTGGCTTTGTTTAGAAAGTCCATGCGTATCTTCAAGAACTGGCACTAACCACAATGTCTTCTGTGCATATATGCCTTCTGAATGGTAACCAAATGTGGGACAGAAATCATCCATGCATCCTATGTCCAAACAATTCACTATGTTAGTTTAAACTTTCCACTAATCATAATGGAGAAGGTGATTATGAAATAAGCAAACAAGAAATCATAGAATCATAGAATGGCTTGAGTTGGAAGGGACTTTAAAGATCATCTAACTCTAACCCCTCTGCCATGGCAAGGATGCCAACCACTATGTCAGGTGGACTGAGGACCTATCTAGTCTGGTCTTCCTCCTAATGTCTAATCTAATTCTATCCTCTTTTAGTTTAAGACCGTTCCCCCTTCTTCTGTCATTGTCTATCTGAGTAAAGCGTCCTTCTCCATCCTTTTTATAAGACCCCTTTAAGTACTGAAAGGCTGCAATGAGGTCTTCCCAGAGCCTTATCTTCTCCAGGCTGAACATCCCCAGCTCTCTCAGCCTTTCTTTGTAGGAGAGGTGCTCCAGCCCTCTGATCATCTTTGTGGCCCTCCTTTGGTCCTTCTCTAACAGCCCCACATCCTTCTTGTGCTGGGGGCCCTAGATCTGGACACAGCACTCCTGGTGGGGCCTCATAAGGTCAGAACAGAGGAGGACAATCACCTCCCTCAACCCGCTGGCCACTTCTCTGTTGATGCAGCCCAGGATGCAGTTGGCCTTCTGGGCTGCAAGTCCACACTGCTGGATCATGTCAAGCCTTTCATCTACCAGAACCCCCAAGAGATATGGTCACAGTGACTTCTGCATCAGGGAGTGACCTGACCTCAAATTTTACTCATTATTATTGCTCAGAGCCCTATGTTTTATTTATTTATTTTTCCCTGTGGGAGTCATGAAATGGCTCTTGGAAAATTCCAGTAGTCTCTGGAGTTCTGTGTTTTTTTTTTATTTTTATTTTTATTTTGCTGTATTTGTAGCTGCTCACATTTAATTTCATTATAGTACTTCTTTCTTTTGCAGTTTATTGTCATATTCCAATAATTCTTTGTATTTGACAGAAGTAATGTAGGAAAGGAGAGTGGCAGTTCTTTGGGAGTTTGCACAGTACAGCAGAGCAATGTTAAACTGGCTAGCTGAGCACTGCAGTAGTGAGGTAGTGGCATGACTTCTGGCAAAGCCTGTTTGAGGAGTTCCATGATTGCCTTGCTAGCAGCTGGCAGTCTGAAGCTGACTTGGATATGCCTACAAAATCTGTAACTGTTATTTTTGTGGTGTAGACACTGGCACTTTTCTTGTAAATCAGTTAATTGCTGCATTCACAGGAGGATCAACACAAAGAAACTTAGTCATTACAGCTACATGAATTAATTGAAAAGCACTGAAGCAATATGTGACTTTGACTATGCTTCCTATAAAACTTTCTGTAAGCAGATTAGGTTGTAACTATTTGTTTAGGATACTAAAGGTCGAAATGCTTGGTTTGGCCCAGGTGGTTGGGGAACAATGTTGAAACACGGTAACTGCTGGTAAAGTCCTGCTTGACCAATAGGGTCTCCAGTCAAGCATGCAAGATTTCCTTCTTTGTTCTAAGATACATGAGCCCTGGAAAAGTTCCCTACCAGCAAAGCTAGCCAAAAGAACAGTGAGCCCATTATAGGAAATGAGTGTATCACTGGAGGAATTGTCACAGCTAGCAGTGATTTTGATGAGTAATAGAATTTCATTCAACAAAATGTGGTAGAGGGAGGGCTGCTGAAATTCATTTCAGTGGTCTGTGATGTTTTCACTTCCAGAAGAGGCAGTGGTTTAAAAGGTGCTATGCGATAGTCAGCCAGTTGCAAGGATTCTGTTACACTCGTGACTCATATGAGTGTTGATGGATCATCTAGAACCTATTTTCAAAACTGGCACCTTTATCTTCCTGTGTGATGAGGCCTGGGTGAGCAGACATAACCATGTGTGAGCTGAAGTAGTAAGACTGTCCTTAATATGCAGTTTTACTGGCAAACATGCCTGTCAAAGTTGGGTACAGTTGGAGTCTCACTACTGTCTCTGATCCTGCAAAAACCTGAATGGATAATGGTATATTAAAGAAATTATGTTTCCTACGTATACATAGCTTACCTTGCAGAGCTTAGGCTAAGCTACAGACATTGTAGTACAGCTCGGCTATCAAGTCAGTCTGTACTTGTTCATGAGGTACTTTACTGTTTTAGTGCTTTCCTTGGAAGGATGGGATTAATTAGATACATCAAGACAGGAACTTCTGACATGGACTTCCAAAAATATAGCTAGTTAATTGATATTCTCTGGTGAGACAATGAGCTGACTGCATGCTCCCTCCTTAAACATCCCATGCTAACACTCCTCAGCTCATAGTTGGTACTGAGAGGCTTTCTTGTTTACCAAAATGCTGTGACACAAGCTGCACATGATGTTGCTGTGTACTTTGCTCTCCTGGCTAGCAAGGCACCTGAAGCTAAAAGCCCTCTTTAGCACGCTGACGTGTGCCAAACACATTCTCTGACTTTTCAGCTCGTCAGGAAAATCGTGACTCCTTGTTTCTGCTTCACAGATACACATAACTCTCCTGTCTCCTGAGCCCTAAGTTTTGCCCTCTGTAAGTAGAAACATTTGCTTTAAGTTTAAGTGACAACTACTAACAGTCCCACATAGAAAGAATTAGCTGTCTGAGGCTTTCAAATTGCCATAACTTTTCTCTGCTCGCAAGACTGGGCTTCCTTCTTCTCTGGAATGATTTGAGAGGGGAGATCTAGGAGTTTTGTTTCCCCTTGGGATGTCATCCAACAGAGTGTGAAGCCTAAAAAGGTTTTATGGACATAATTCTACCCCTAAGTTTCTTTCATGGAGTTGTGGCTGCTCTTGACACAATAGCCCTCAAACATCCCTCTGAACAGCAACTTGGGCTGTGAGGAGGGAATGGTGGAGGAGTAATGCCTTTACATATTTTACATGTCCCCTACAATTCTGTGATTTTGCGATTCTATGATAACACCAAATGTCTGAGACTACAGTCCCTTTATGATACATAGGAGCCACTTTGAACATTTGCTGTTGACCAATACCTAGTTCCAAATTAATTTTGTTTATTGAAAACAACAAAAAACAAACAAACAAACAAAACAAAACAAAACAAACAAACAAAAAAAACTTTCCACCATGATATAATAGAAATTGAGCTTGTTCCAGATACGTTATGGGAGGCATGCAATTCAGAGCCTGCAGCTTTCTCTCCCTTTATCTGTTATTATTATCTATTTGGCAGCACAACAATACTCTTGTGTTACCCAATATAATTGCACTACTTCAAGGATTTCCCCCAGGGAGAGCCTGTGTTTGTGCCTTACACCCCTGACCTTATGCCTGAGAAGTGTTCTGTACTCATTCCTCAAACAGAAAGGCTATTTCTGCTTCCTCTCCAGTGCTAATGTATTCTGCAGCTATACATTGAACTGTTTAGCACTGCACAGAACATATAGGAGGATGTTGTCTTGAAGAAGTGCTGTCATTCCTAATTATCTTCTATTATATTTCCAAGCATTTGAGGCTTCCAAGTAGGCTCAGGGGAAACAAGTCAGCTTCAGGCAAACAGTGAGTCAGAGAAAGCCCCTGCTGCTTAGTTTTCCCTTTTAAAGAACTAGGTGTTTTTTAAGGCTACTACCTAATAAAACACTAGTGCCAGGCAAAAAACGTCTGCTGGAGAGCTGGAGAGCCCTGAGTGGACATCAGCAAGAGACTGAAGAGTCACGTCCATGTGTAAAGTCATCCCTTGTTGCTAGCTTGAGGAGAGCACAATCACTTTGCTTTCACATGAATTGTATAGAAATTCTGCCAAGTGGCAAAGGCATGGGAGTTCTCACTTCTGAGGAAAGCTTCCAGAGTCTCTACTATCACCTTTGCTCTGGCTTTCAATAATTTCTTTTTCCTGAACTACATAGTGATAGGCTTATAGTTCTTCAACCTATTTTGTGAGCCCACCACTGACACTGGCAGCACTTTATATTTGAAGAATCATCCGCAAAAGAAATGGGAGTGTGGTTAGGACTAGTATGTTTAAATAGATCTGGAAAACATTCAGTTTTGGGCCTCAAGAGTGCTCATTCGCTGTATTTTTTCCAACATTTCTTTTACTGTTCATTTTAATTTTTATTCAAATATGTACTCTTGTTACTGGAGCTCTAATGCTTTGAAACCCACCTTCCGATCCTACAATTAAATTGCTTATTTATTAATCTCCTGTTCTAAATATCAATGTCCAGGAAGCTGCCATTGAAAAACTAATTCCTGAGTCACCCACAAATCTATTTCAGATAAGGCCAGAAGTTTCTTTTTTATTTTATTTTATTTTATTTTATTTTATTTTATTTTATTTTATTTTATTTTATTTTATTTTATTTTATTTTATTTTATTTTATTTTATTTTATTTTTAATTTTATTTTACTATTAATTTTGGAGCTCATTTTCAAAAAAACATGCAGTTTTTGGTAAAGCTTCAGGTATTTGCACATTTGCCAATTTCAGCTCCAAATACATTCTTAGAACCTCAACCAAAAAAGGAGTGGACTACTGCACCGGTTCCACCTGCAGAGTAAGTAAGAGCAGAGTGATTTTTCACCTGAGCTCTCTGCAGTGAAGGTGCAAAGCCAGGCTTTGGCTTAATGAGGTATTCATTATTTACTGGGATGTACTAGAGAAGACATTCACAACTGGGAAAAGTAAGCATCAAGACTGTTTGAGTGAGTATTAAAGATGTTCCTAGTTTTTCAATAGCACAGAAAATGTTAAAAAATCTAGAACCTGAAGTGTTTCTTAGAATACCACATTTTAATATTACTCATTAGTGATACCTGTGCCAAACAATGCACTCTGCCTTTCAGTGAGTTGATTGAATGATCTATGTGACCAAAGACACTTGCTCAACAGACACCACAGAGGGAAATTATATCCCTCAAGCTTTCTCTTTATTATAATATGAGGGATGTTTGGACGTAGAAAACTCTACCTTCTGGACACTATTCAGGCATAAATTGGCCTGCTGTAGAAGTGATATTGCTAAATACAACCACAAAAAGAACAATCCTTCAGAAAAGCCTTAGAACAGTCCCTCCTGAGCACAAATAAGAGCACAAACCAAAACTCTCAGCCTTTTCTGTTGGAGGGAATCAAGATTTTTGAAGCTATCTAGGGTGGAAGTGCTTTGTTTCCAGTAAAAACATGGTTCTTTCTTTTTTTTTTTTTTTTTTTTTTTTTTTTTTTTTTTTTCATGAAATAGTAAATTGTTGACAGTTTTTCTGAAGTGAATTGCTAATTTTGAGCAATTAAGGAAAATAAAAGCTCCCCAGGCCTCAGAAAATATAAAAGAGGATTTTTTTTTCTCATAATCTTTAATATGTAGGGTCAGTCCTTTTCCTAAGTGTCTTCTGCACTTATCTTAGCTATACTTAGGCTTTAAGTTTTAAAAAAGTATAAAGAATTAAAAAATAAGCTTCAAATTGATGACTGCTAAAGATAAGCAAGCTACATTCTTCTGACACAGCAAGTTTCTGTAAGCTGTAACTCAATGACATTATCCTACAGCTATTCAAGTATAAAATGAGGATAGACTCATGAGTGTAATGAGTATAGCAGCTCCCTCCAGAATTTGATCACTATCAAGACACTGAACCCAATGCATTTTTCCTTTGGCCTTTCAGGAGTTAAACCCTTTTGTCTGAGTTTTACATCTAACATGACTTTTTTTCATTGTTGTCTCATGAGTTTTTTATGCTTGTTGACACTTGGTTTGGTTGAATATGAATGCTTGGAGGGGATTCAGTGACTTAGCATTGTTCTTGTTACACTCCTACTGTTTCTATATCAAACAAAGAGAGATGTCATGGACTAGCATGATCTGAGAGGTGATCCTGTAAACAGTGGTAATAGTGAAAGCATACATTCCCCTAGCTTTCCTATTTAGTCTGGGAAGACTAAGTGAAACTTAGGAAAGAGACACAGAGGACTAAAACTAAATGAAATGATTTGGCGTAATCCTTGATTATTTCTTAGATGTACATCTCCTACTTCTGATCATTTGGAGAGGTCTGGAATGAATTGTCAAAACTATTCAGAAAAGGTTCATTTCAACCATTTAAGTAACAAGGTCATCACTCTGTTCAGATGTTAGGTGCATTTCAAAAAAAGTGCTTCATGATATGTAGTCAGTCTGGGACGCAAGTTACAGATAGCAGACTTGCTAAGTAATTCTGTTTAATTCTAGACTTTTCCTGGTGTGATGAGGTTAAATGGACCATTTTTTGTCTCTTCCAGGAATACTTTCTCTAGGACAAAACCAGTCCAAGCCTCACTTTGACAAGTGAAATAAAAACAAGTTATGGAACAGACACATAAAAATTCTCTAGTAAAGCCATGCAAGCTGGAGATCTAAAGTTGCCATAGGATGTAAAAAGGATGTACAGTTAAATGAGTAGTTCAGGCTTCTTTCCAGAAGCAAGGTCCACACAAGAAGACACTATATAAGCACATACAAAAATTTTCCTCTCCCAATAAAAACCCAGAGTACAAAGCAGATATTAGTTCAGTGGTTTTATTCAGTGGTTCCCATTGTGAAGGTAGTGAAGAGAAAGCTAATATCTTCAACAGTCAATTGTTCCACTGACACCAGAGGAAAGAGAAAAAAGTCTGTGGATTTGGTCTAAAATTAAATAACAGCCTGGTGTTATTCAAAGAAGATACAGCAATACTGAAGGCTGTGAAGGCTACCTAGAAGGAACACACAGATCTTCCTTTGAAATACTGAAGAAGAGTTATCTGTCCCTTCTTCATTCTTGTTTCCCTCCCTAGTTCTCTGGCCAATTAGCCTCTGGTCAGGGACTCCTTGCTGATATAATTCAGCTGGCTTTCTCAAATAAAGGCAGAGAGAATGTGACAAGAAGGAAGCAATAAGTTAAAGGAAAGAAAAAATTACAGCTTAATTGTTGGAGACGCCTCTCAATGTGAAACACTGCTAGTAATGTTGCATATGTTTGTTCTGAGTGACAATAGGCAGGGCTAATATATTGACCATGAGCTCAGCAAAGTCTCCAGCACTGATCAAAAGTTTATAGAAGGTGACTGAACTGAAGGATTCACCTGAATAGTTACTGAGTCAGAGACATAAAGTCAGATTTCCTCTGTATTTGCTCTGTATCTTTTTCTGTTCTTTCAAGTAATATTTTTGTAAGTTCTGTCTACAGGAAAGCATTCTGCTTTAGTAAGGAGATACCAGGAGCTAGGTGGCTTAGCCATGTGAGAAGATATGGAACTCATATGGAAAAATATTTTAGTGGACAACTGACTGACTGCAAGATGACATGCTTGTTACTGTCATAGTTTTCTATGCAGCATCTAATTTTTTGCATTATTTAAGAATCAAGACTTTATTACGGAGCTCATAAATCAATTTAAAATTAAATTTCTTAGGTAGTGAAATATGGGGAGAAAGAATGAAACAACATAACATAGAGACAGACAAGTTTCCCAAATTTTCTGTGTGAGCTAGGGGATTGTATAGATATATCAGTGAGTCAGGTGAAACAACCCCAACGCACTATTTTTTACTTCATGACAAACAAATAAAATTAAAATTTCAAATAATTGAGACTGTGGGATATAGTTTAACTTGTCAGACTTGTATTACATTTGAGTGAACTCCCAAGTTCCTTCATCAGCAACTTCACATGATGCAAGCTCCGTGAGAAACAGTCTTTAGGTCACTAGATGTACTGGAGGTAAAACAGGAAAGTTATAGATGTAAAAGGTTATAAAATGCAGATTTTGCTAGATACCATTGACATTGTCACAGCCACTCCCTCTCAGCCTAGTGTTTTGGTAATTTGTAACAAAATTTAAATGCTGCGCTTTAGAAATAAGCTGCATTTCATATCAGTTTCCATCTGACCAGTCTTGCAGTTGACCATTCATTGGAATGGCATTAAACAAAGGCCTTTGTTTTACAGCAGATTGAGTGTACACAGCTGAAGAAAGTGGTTTGAACTAGCCTGATTTACCACTCTTTAAGCTCACACAATCTCTGCTGACAGGGATGGGAGAGTGAGGAGGAGCCTGGGGTCACTAAAAAGGCAACTTGGCACCATAATGTCCTCAGAGTCATAGCTGATTCCTCAGCAAGTGGCCATCTGTAACAAATACAAAAACATTGTTTTCTGTGACTTTTTAGGTCAGATATTTTGCTCAGGGGGAAGTTTCTTATGGGGATAGAAATACCGGGGACAGGACTTTTGGGTTTTGAGCAGAACTAGAAGAAGTTAAAGCCAACCACCTCACAAAATCTTTTTCTCAAAAGGTTATTCATTTTTTTCAAAATGTGTAGAAGCTCTCAACATTCACATTGCATGGCATTCATTTGGAATTGCCAGAGAACTATTTATTCCTGTCCTTCAATAAAGCAGCACCTAAATTCAACCCAAAGGAATGATCCCCATCCCCTTTTCTGTCTTTTCTCAGGAGAGTATCCAAAAATATGACATGACGTGCTTGTAAATATTCTTCGTTACAAGGGCCCCTTCAGACTTATCTGTATGCACTGTGTTTCCACATGAAAAGCTGCCAAATTCTGGGCACTTTCAAATGTCAGGTGGTATATTTGGAAAGTTGAAAATAAAGTCAGAGCATGGATTCAGGTTTTTGTGGGTGTCAAGGCACTTATCCCACATCAGCCTGCATTTAAATTCACAAAAATATTGTGTCACTTTAGGGTCCTGTGCCCAAACCTTCCGCTGTTTAGAACAACTGTCCAGCTGGTTTCCAAGTTTTCCCAGGTCCTGATGTTGCCGAATTACTCTGAATTCTACTTTTTTTTTT
Source organism: Netta rufina (assembly GCF_964035555.1). Taxonomy (NCBI): domain Eukaryota; kingdom Metazoa; phylum Chordata; class Aves; order Anseriformes; family Anatidae; genus Netta; species Netta rufina. The sequence continues at coordinate 127,194,139 of NC_140123.1, forward strand.
TTTTTTTTTTTTTTTTTCCCTAGGCTGTGTTGCCACTCCACACTGAGCAGAAGAGAGGGGAGAGTCACCTCCCTTGACCTGCAGAACATGCTTCTTTTGATGCCGCTCAAGATACAGTTGGCTTTCTGGGCTGCAAGTACACATTGCCAGCTCATGTCAAGCTTCTCTTTGACCCAGACCCCCAAGTCCTTCTCATTAGGGCTATTCTCAATCCATTCTCTGCCCAGCCTGTATTTGTGCTTGGGATTGCCCCGATGCAGAGCCCCGATGCCTTGCACTTGGCCTTGTTGAACTTCATGAAGTTCACATGGGCCTACCTCTCAAACCTGTCAGTGTCCCTTTGGATGACATCCTTTCCTTTAGTAAATTGTTTGGAACCAACATTATTGAAGCCCAGACCTGTCTCCTGTAGAAAAATAATGAAAGTAACGAGGTAAAATGGGAAGACTGCAGACTAGAAAGTGGCAGCTTTGGTTGCAACACAGGTGTGATGTTTCCTTGCAACCTTCCTTCTAAAGAAATGCAGTCCTCGTACAAAGATCTGAGACCTGATAAACTCTTAGCAAAATAATGGAATAACTGTGGTTGGAGTTCAGGAAGAAAAAGACGTTTTTTTCTTTGGAAGGAGTGGGCCACTCAGGAGGACTATAAAAATGTTATGAGGTTGTGCAGGGAGAAAGTTAGAATTGCCAAAGCCTAACCGGAGCTCAATCTGGCTACTGCTGTTAAAGACAATTTAAAAAGTTTTTATAAATACATAAACAAGAAAAGGAAGACTAAGGAGAATCTCCATCCTTTAATGGATGTTGGGGGGAAACATAGTGACAAGAGATGAGGAAAAGGCTGAGGTACTTAATGCCTTCTTTGCCTCAATCTTTAGCAGCAAGACTGATTGTTCTCCAGGTATTCAGCCTCCTGATCTGGTAGATAGGGGCAGGGAACAGAATGAAGCTCTTACAATCCATGAGGAAAGGCTTAGTGACCTGCTACTCCACTTAGACATACACAAGTCTGTGAGGCCAGATTGGATCCACTTGAGGGTACTTAGGGAGCTGGTGGAAGTACTCATTATTTATGAGCAGTCCTGGTATCAAGGGAGGTCCCAGTCAACTGTCAGCTAGTAAATGTGATGCCCATCTACAAGAAGGACTGGAATGAGGATCTGGAAAACTACAGGCCTTCCAGTCTACCTTTGGTGCTGAGGAAGGTTATGGATCAGATTATCTTGAGTGACATCACAGAGTACCTACAGGGCAACAAGGGGATCAGGCACAGTCAGCACGTATTTATCAAAGGCATGTCCTGCTTGATGAACCTGATCTCCTTCTACAATAAGGTGATGCACTCAGTGGATGGGGGAAAGGCTGTGGATATGGTCTACCTAGACTTCAGTAAGGCTTTTGACACCTTTTACCACAGCATTCTCCTGAAGAAGCCAGCTGCTCAAGTCTTGGATGGGTGTATGATTTGTTGGGTTAAAAGCTGGCAGGGTGGCCTGGCCCAAAGAGTCATGGTGAATGGAGTTATATCCAGCTGGAGGTCAGTCACTAGAGGTGTCCCCCAGGTCTCAGTACTGGGGCCAGTTCTCTTCAATATCTTTAGCAATGAACTGAATGAGGGAATTGAGTGCACCCTCTGTACGTCTGCAGATGACACCAAGTTAGGTGCAAGCACTGATCTGCTCCAGGGTAGGAGCGCTCTAGCACAACAACCCCATGCAACGCTACAGGTAGGGGAAAGAGTGGTTGGAAAGCTGCTCGCTGGAAAGGGACCTGGGGGTATTGGTCAATTCTGGTTGAATGTGGGCCAGCAGTGTGCTCAGGTGGCCAAAAAGGCCAACGGCATCCTGGCTTGTATCAGAAACAGTGTGGCCAGCAGGACTAGGGAAATGATTGTCCCTCTGTACTTGGGTCTGGTGAGGCCACACCTCAAGTACTGTGTTCAGTTTTGGGCCCCTCACTACAAGAAGGACATTGAGGTGCTGGAGTGTGTCCAAAGAAGGGAATGAAACTGGTGAAGGGTCTAGAGAACAAGCCTTATGAGGAGCAGCTGAGGGAGTTGGGTTCTTTTAGCCTGGAGAAAAGGAGGCTCAGGGGAGACCTTATTGCACTCCACAGTTACCTTAAAGGAACTGATAGTGGGGTGGGGATCAGTCTCTTCTCCCAAGCACCAAGTGACAGGACAAGAGGAAATGGGGAGGTATAGGTTGGATATTAGGAAAAATTTCTGTACTGAAAGAGTACAGAAGACCATCTGATTATGTTTAAGATCATCTAATAATATGAAAGATCATCTAATTCCACCTCCCTTCCCCCTACCCACCATAGGCAGGGACACCTTCCACTAGATCAGGTTGCCCAAGGCCTCATCCAGCCTGGCCTTGAACACCTCCAGGGATGGGGCATCCACAGCTTCTCTGGGCAACCTGTTCCAGTGCCTCACCACCCTTTGAGTGAAGATGTCATTGATGTCAGTAAGTCATTGTCACTGACTGACTATGAATTATATGAATCATTTAGTTTATGAAGAACCTTACAGTCCCCATTTACGGCAAGAAGTGGAGATTGAGACTATCAATCAGAAGGTTTTATTCCAAAGAACAGTAAAAAATGAGATGTTAATCTGGAGAGAATCCCTCTTTCCAAGTGGAAGTAAAAATTGCATAAAGTTGTCTTCCTGTGACTAGAAGTCTAACATCTGTAAACAACATTCTCCAAGCTCTGTCATGGAAAAATGTGAGAATCAATGTCATTTCTTCAGAGTTTTCCTTCAGGATAAATGGAAAAACCAAAACAAATCAAAATCTACAGAAGCAGCAACAGATTATTCTCCTAATTTTAGGTTTCTTAAGAGGAATCAGTGGCCAAAAATACATGTTTCAGGAGTTTACTTTTACATAAAGCTACCATTGAAATATATGACGAGTTTCCAAAAAGATGGGTGGTTGCACAGTTATCTCCCTTATTAGGAAAACCACTTTATTTGCAGTTTCTGATCCTCACTGACCCAAAACATTTTTAAAGCCTGGGCCAGAATGTGTCATTTTAATTGATGTCACATTGGGATTTATTCTTCTATACACTTTTCATTGCCCTCCCCATAAACAACCAAGTCTCTTATCCTCTTCTTCCCCTACAAATGCTTGTTTTATACCTTCTGACCCATTACTTCTTCTGGCACGTATCTGATTTCAGTTGGAAGATGCAGAGCAGGGTGTTTGGTATTCTGCAAGGGCATATTCATCTGGAAAGGAAAAAAGAAAGATGACAGTTGTATGAGAGTAAGAAATCATTCAGACCCCAGTCCCTGTGCATAAGATTAACACATTATGCTGAATTGGAAAACATCTTATAAATTTTGCTGTGGTCTTTCAGTTGTCAAGGCATTCAGTTGCAGGTCTGCACAGTCAGTGCCTAATGCACTCCTCTGACAGTGTTTGTGAGGACATGTCATTACTGTTATGACATGGGATGTGGATCGGGTAGTAGAACAGGCACTCCAGGGAGAATTCTCTGGATACTGCTGCTATTCTGCTGAGATAGTTCCCAAAGGTTATACCATTAGGTTATACTTGAGAAAAGCTTCTGAGAACCTGAGGCACAGTTTTGATAACAAAACTGCCGCAATTGGGTAATGCCTGATATATTTGTAGTTCCTTGAGGACATATCTAGAAAGGTGGTCAGGCTCTTAATATTCTAATTACATGCTTAAGCTTCTGTTGAGTTCAGCAGTACTGACATTCCTACTTAAGTATTTGAATTCCAGTATAGACTAGTTTTTTGACCACAGCTTACGGTGCCCATGTAAAGTAAAAATATGAGACAAGCTAGATTAGTGAAGTCATGAATGCTGTTGTCTTTGGGTTGCTGATTTTAACCATCATGTCCAAACTGGGGAAAGAAAGTGGAACTTTCTGTATGTAATTTGCAAGAAAGCAACTCATGACACATCACTTTCTAACCTGCTATATGTTTAAATGAAGCAAGAAATGAAAAGATGGGGACTTCTGCTGTCTATGTTTCTGAAAACCCTTTGCAGTCTGGTAAGAGAAAGCAGAAAAATTGCTAGCTTGCTTCTCTAACAAAGAGAAATAAAAGCAGCAGAAACATGAAGAGAAGCTTGCACAGAGACAGTAAGGGAAAATCCACTGTCCCACCCAGCAAATGCTGAGATAAATATTTTTTATTATTATTTTATTTTATTTTATTTTATTTTATTTTATTTTATTTTATTTTATTTTATTTTATTTTATTTTATTTTATTTTATTTTATTTTATTTTATTTTTTTGGTGTGCGTGTGTGTCTGCTGAGGTCACCTACCTGTTTCATAGTAATCATAAATATGTACTGCTGCTGGTTTGATATTTGACACAGGCAGGCTTTGCTCCACACTGAAGGAGAAGCTGATTGCTTTCTGGGAGAGCTGGAATTGGCAAGACAAAAAGATGAGGACTTTTTCTTTACATGTCTAGTCCTGAGGCTAAGGTTGAGTAGATGCATCTGGGCCAGACTAGATGACAAAGTACCATTCTACACTTCTCTCCAGATTGTAATCTTTAAATCAAATCAGACAATTGTTTAAATGTTGTTGCTAAACATGTTTTGTTGCTAAATATGTTTTGTTGCTAAACCTGTGAGCTATTTTCCTTCTTTCTTTTCATACTTCCATTGCCTATAATACAACCATTCTGTGATTACTGAAGCTTTCAGCACATCACCATTCTTCCTCTCACTAAAAGGTAGATATTTTATTTCCTTGCTTTTTCCCAGCTAAAACCACCTTCCTATGAACCTTCCCCCCCCCCCCCCCCCTTTTTTTTCCTCTAATCACATTGAATTCAAGGCTCCCAACCCCCCCTATTATTTTGTTCCTCAATCCATACTCTTGTAGCCAGACCCAAACTTTCCTCCTTACTCCTCTTCTTCATCTTCAAGCTTTCTGCTGTATGTCTGGGACTGTGACCCTGCTTTCCTCTCCATTTATTCTTGTTTTTATCTTGCTGATCTCTTTATAGGAATGGAGCCATGGACAGGGGTTCTGTAGAGCTTTCTGCAATACTGGTGCCCTGCTGTGTAAACCTTCCCATCTCAACATCTCAGGCTCTCTGTGAATTCAGAATACTGCCTCCGATCTTCCTTACTAGATCCTTGCAGACCAACTGATAACAATTATTGTATAAAAGGTAGATATAATTAATTTTGCTTCCTCCCTCCTTCCCCTTTTGGTATTTTAAGATACCTTGTGTTTTGATTTTCTTCCTTCTCCCTCACTCCCTTTGTTAATGTCACTGATGTGGGAGGAGCACTCTTTTCATACACACCTCTCTCTAAAAGGGAGGGGATGATATTGACTTCATATGATACACTTTCAGCTTTCATCAAATGATGAAAAGTGTCACTTAGCGGCTCAGGAATATTATGTTGACCATGATTTTTTGCAACATGGAATGCAACTTTGCTATGTTTGCAAAATGTTATTTAATCACATAGCATTCTTTCATGTATTAAAAGTAGTAACAAAGCTCTTCACAGTACACTACAACTATTGTATTTCTAGGTAACTTACTTACTGGAGGTTGGACAGGGTAAAGTCCCTTTAATTCTTTAAGGTTTGTATTCTTAATCTGCTTTTGATGTGATTTTTCTTTTTCTCTGGGAGCCTATTTTAAACTTCCATTTTAATAAAACCCAAAAGAAACTTCCCAAACTTACCTTCTGAAGGTAAAAGAAGATGTGGTTGTTCTTGATGTCTACGCGATCCACAACAGAATCTTGGTACTGAAGCTATGAATAAGGCAAGTGATACCAATTTTAACGTAAGAGGTTTGTCAAGGAGACTTACAAATAGCTATACGCTAGCAAAATGTTTAAAGTGGTTGCTGTGCTCCTGTTGTGCCACCGTGACATCTAGTGGCCAAAATAAAAAATGCAAAAAGTTGGGTGTTTTCATACAATGGCAAGCTGAATGAAAATTATCCTGGTTTTACTGGTCAGGTTTGGTGTGTGTGTCTTCTTATCAGCTTAAGTATAGTGTCATTTCAACGAGAATTTACAATCACACGATCATTTATGCAGGTTGAACTAACTTGCTTTCTGTAGTATATTTTTTAAAAATATTACAATAGAGCCAAAAAGTTTTAGAAAACTACATGAACAAAATTATTTTACTATTAAAAAATAAAATAAAATATAATGTTAAAACAAGCTATTTTTGCCAAATGGATGCAATGAGTGGGATGTCAATAATGTCATCATCATGGGGTTTCATCTTCCAAAGAAAAGTTATGAATGTCTTACAGTTCTAGACAAAAAGAAAATCAAAAAATCATGCCTGAATGATACGTGCTTTTAGATGCACCAAGCTGTGAGAAGATTCTAAAATAAATTGCATTGTTCTTTTTGTTTACTCGGAGTTTAAGTTTCATGATTGCTAGTGTATATCAAAATGGAATAACAGGAATAACAAGTTATGTGGATTGGCAGCCAAGTATTGAAGCAGCCACAAGTCTGGGCTAAATACTGAAGAGACCAGAGGATCTGACTTGGAGGGACCAGAAAGTCTGGGTCTGTTACTGGAGACACTAATAAGGTCTTGGGGTCACATACTGGATAGGCCAGCAGTCTGGGCTAGCTAGCAGAGAGACTTATTTGTGTGTGTTTGTGTCTGTATGTGTCTACATGAGGCAACTGGGAAAACATACCAGTCCAGCTATATTATTGACTACGTACCTAAGGTCTATGTATTGGAGGTACCCACCATGCATATGTGTAGGTGCAAGAGGTCTCAGTCCCAGACACTGGAGTGGCTGGAGAGGCCCTGAAGGTGTCCAAGTGCCAGTATAAGGCAGTGTGTGGCAGACCAAGGAACCAGGGGCAGCTATTGGTCAGACTGAGTGTCTGAGGCCAGCTACCAGAGGATATTCCACATTATGTTAATGCATATATACCTATATCACTTCCAGAAATGAGCTTTCATCCTAATCAGACAGAAAGAGGAAAAGGATAAGGCCACCTGTGCTATATGTGCCTTTTCTGTCTCGTTTGATCTGTGTGGCCAGTCATTTATAGCTGTGTAGGTGTATTGTGCGCATGTGTGCCTATTGGGAACACATGCTTAGCCTTACTTGCTGACTGGACTTGGAGAATGCAGTCTCACCTTTTTTGAGCTACTGAATTTGGCAGATCCTAACAGATTTGTCTTCAGCAGATGAACAGCTGCAAATTTGACAGAGTATGTGACAGAAGACAGTGACCAGGGACTTTGTAGAATCCCCATTGGTTCACAATTTGCTAATCAGTGACTATTTTTGCCAACCTCCTCTATTTTCAAGGTTTACCATTCACTTTGCTCCCATTTTTTACCTTTTTCAGGGAAGATCTATCGGGAACAAAACCCGAGAGCATTTTCACATCAATAATAGCCATGTTGGAGACGTGGCGGTTCCCTGTGTAACTGAAATGAGAAAACTTCTATTAATGTCCAAATGAAGAGGAGACCGGTGAATGAAATTTTCAGCTCTAACTCACAAACAACTCAGATAATCTCTAAACTGGATGGCTCTGATGTTCCACTGGTTTACAGCAAGTGAGAGAAATTTAGTAGTGAAGGATGAGAGAGTTAGGATATTGTCCCGTTTGTCTTCCTGCAGGCGCACAATGACAGTTAACTGCCTGTACTTAAATCCTCCCTTGGGTATTTTACCAAACTGAGAATGCAAGAAGGTAGATCAAAAAGAGGAAGTTACCTGGCAGAGATGACAAGGTCAAACTTTGGTGGGAAGTTGTTTGTGCAGGATACATTGGCCGTCTGTACAGAGAGAGAAAATCCTGCAACTTGGTTTGGCAGATGCACGTTGTATCTCAAGGTTGTCTGAAAGAGATGGAAAGCATGAGATGGTCATAGATCTACAGATTTTGGTGGCTTTGACATGAGGTATAGAAGGAAATGAGGTAAAGAGGACCCCTGCTTAGTTCTCACCAGGGTCGTGGTGAGTCTCCAGCTTGCTTACCTGCAGATAGACACAGCCAGTGCCATTCACATCCATGCTGTAATTCCCTGGAACAGTGGGTAAGGAAGCCTGCTGCAGTAAGAAGCGGTTCTTGTCATTCACCTGGAAGGCCTTACTGGGGAACTGCATGAAGCTGACCTTGACTGTGTTATGGCTTTCCTTAGTGAAGGTCAGGTATCCATACTTGGCTAAAGCTTGGAGAGCAACAACAGTGTCCTGAAAAGAACAATACGATCCCTAATTAGACAGATACACAGCTGTGAAATAGAGCATGAAATTAGCAAAATTGCCGTTTTCCATTGTCAGTGATCAGTCATAAAAGGAGGAGGCCTTTGTAAAGAGCTAAGGAGAGAAGCTACAAGTTCTGGGTTAATGGGATTGAATTATCTCAGAAACTCTGGTATACATGTAATGCTCTGTCAACAGTTACCCTTATCTTCTGCTAACTTGAAAATTGGGTAAATTCCCATTTACTGAAACTCAAAAATGTGTGAAGCTGCCTACGAAGACCATAATGTGCCCTACCAAGGGGACTTATATGAGCACCATTTATCAAATATTATTCAAACAAATATGTGATGAAGAAACATCATACTTTTGAGATCCAGCTTGCAGGCTGGACTGTTCCCAGAATCTATTCTTTTTACCACACCCATTTGTCACCTGGCTGGATGAGAAGCCTCCATATGGGTTCTGTTGTTTGACAAGCCAGTACACGATGCGAGAAATGTATGATAAGTCATCTGGAGTGAGTTCAGCTTTGTTGAGCAACGCCAGCAGCACATAGCTGGTCATTTCAATCTCAGCAGAAGGGGCACGGGAATAGAAGATGGGGTAATGTTCTGCTGGTGGCTTATTTTCTCTCTGCCAGTGAACTGAACTACCTGAAATGAGAAAAGCAGGATGTAAAAAGCATGAAAATGTTACTTGCTGATTAATTCACTGCAGAATCACATGGGAGATACGCATACAATTCCCCACCTTCCTTTACCTAAGAGGTTTTTTTTTTCAGCCTATAATGTTCTGAGTTGTATGAGTTTTAGTTTAAGTACAGAAAAGAACACAGGAAGGGATGGGAAAGGAATTAATAAAGTGAAGCTGTACAAGTCAAAGTGGGGGATGAAGTGGAGGCAGTGCAGCAGTAGGATGCCAATATGGTCATGGAGTGGAGCACATGACACAGTAAAGGGAAGACTGGATTTGTCCAGCCTGTAGAAGAGGAGGCTATGTGCAGTCTTCCACTGCCTTGGACTGGAGTCTTCCTGACATCAATTACCACCTAGATTATTTCATAATTCTAAGAACACCAGGCCACAGCTCAATCTTTTGTGAGGCCAAAAGACATGAAGAGAGATCATAGAGGTAAACTCAGTAGCATAGCTGACAGGAAATAAGAAGGGAGCAACATGAATGAGAATACTGTACATCAGACTAATTGCATCATAACAAAGGCCTTCCCATCAGCTGTATTGCCTGCATCAAGGCCATACTTCACTTACCATCTCTGGTAGCTCTTTTATCCAACTTCTCAAGGAAAAATTTGGATTTTTCCTCTTTGTCAGCTAAGCCATAAACATAGGCAAAGAGGGCCTGGTTATACAGGTTGTGGATCCCATTGCTAAACGCAGTCTCCAAACAGTTCATGCCACTCTGAACCACAGGACGCTAGTAACACAAAATATAGTAGGGTTGTCAGGTTACTCGGGTTTGTGTCTCGACATCTCTTTAAAGATCTTCATCACTTCTTAAGCTGCCATCACTGACACCTCATGCTAAGATGTATGCAATCCATTACATGTTTATAGGCCTGCAGCGTGTGTTCTATAAAATGTGGTCTTTCAGCAGTGTTGCCTTCTTTCTGCATTTATTTAGAGGCAGCATGACTAACAGAGCATGGTTTCTTTTCCTGACTTGTGTGATGATCTTATGCAGGTGAATCCTTTGACTCTTGGTTGCTCCATTTATAAAACAGAGAATATTTTTAAAGAGTCATGTAAAGTATATTGATCACTCACAATGAAGTACATTCTCTCAGATGAATGTTATTACTCATCGCTAGCTATAGCTATCAAGAAAACTCTTCACCCTTTTAGCCTTACAGAGTCTCTCTATGAGCACTGCTTCAGCTCAGATATCACCACCACACTGTTAACTGTAGTCTGACTGCAGCCTTACTTTATAGGGGTGACACCAGGCTTCAGAGATTCTCACAGACATTGGGAACTAAGTCCACAAGACTGAATCATCCTGTAAAATGTTTTTATCCTGTCTATCTTAGATACAGAAATGATGCCTCATCTCGCAGCATCTAGTCTTGTAAAACTTAGTGTGCTTAGAATACAGTTGTCAGACTGGGAACAATTCTCTTCTTCCTTATTGTACGGAAGAACAAAGATTTGGGCCAGGTTCTCGAGGATATACAGGAGGCGTATTACAGAGAACAAAACTCGGTTCTCATTCCCCCAAACCTATTAAGTATTCCAGCCAGCTAAGTATTTCAAAAATCTCATCGTTTTCTTCCAGTGTTAACAATCACACAGGAATATAGAAACATAACTTGGATATAAAGGCACAGAGAAAGTTGTAGGACTGGAGGTTTGGATAGCTTGGACTTTGGACTGGACAAATTCAGAGAGAATTCTAGACTGGACTCTGGATGGAGTGGGCAAATTCAGTCCAGATTTTATACCTACATAGACTGTGATTGTTTAACACAGTTGGATTCCTTGGGGATTTTACACCTTCAGATGAACTTATACAAACTAGATAAATAACTAATCTATAATACACATCAAATGCTTCTGGCAGCTGCAGAGTTCTGTAGACAGATTTCCTGAGCTGACCATACTGTCCTGGAATCAATATCTAAGACATAAAAAATATGGATGGGAGGATTATGACTTGCACATTATTTCGTATATGGCTGACCAGGCTAATAAAAGATAACAACATAAAATATCTACCTCAACAGAGTGTCCAGCCTCCAGCAATGCTGCCACAACATACGCTGTGAGCGAGTATTCACCTTCTTTTCCACCCTGAAGAAAACATAAGCAAAATTAGGTCAGTACAGCTATCCTAGAAAGAAATGAAATATGAATTCATTCATGGTCTAGATAATAGAGTAGAGACCAGAAGCAACTTCTGTCTCCCTGTGTGCACAAGAACAAGAAAAATAAAGATCTCTCAGGATAAAGCCAAAATTGTAATTTTTTGCTGTCTTTTTTCTTTTACATGTCTTCAATAAAGCACATTATAGCCTTGAGCTAAATGCAGTGGTGGAAAATAAAAGCTGAGACTTCTAGCTGGGAAAGTTCTACTTGTTTCTACCTAATAATCAATAGAAGACATAACAATCTTGCCCAGCTTATACACGAGCAACACTAGAGAACGGTACTAGGAAGAGTACGGGTGTGATAATAAATTTGGGTCTGGCAGAAATAATATAAATCAATCCCAGTGGCAGGACTGGAAGTTTCAGAATATACTGAACTCAGTTACCTTCAAAGCATTGTTGAAATGTGACCCAACATTTTCAAAGCAGCCATCTGATTTCTGTTTGCTTGCCAGCCAGATCAAAGTTTGTGACTGGACATTGTTGTCGATGTAGATGTATCGTTTGGCTTGTGCAAATGACTTGTACACAAAGGCAGTGAGCCTGCAGGTGAGCCAGAAACAGAAAGCAAATAGTTGTGAACAAGATAAAGAATGCTTACCAGCAATTGGATATGCATTGAAGCAAACATAAAATGAACTCCATAACGTTTGTGGTAAAAGAAACGAGTACTTTATAAATTTTAAATAAATTGTTAAAATCCTGGTATTACAAACTTCTCTATTACTGTGCTAAAGCCATTCCTTCAGAGCAGGGGTAAAGCATAGACACATCTTGATGACTGATGATAGTAATTTCTTATCATAACTAATGGAACTATGAAATAATCTGTGTGGGAAGGAACTTCTGTAAGTCTGCAGTCCCACCATCTGCTTAAACTAAGGCCAACTTCAAAGCTTGGTCAGGTTGCTCAGTGTCTTGTCTAGTCCAGGGATCCAGGGATGGAGATTTCCACACCCACCCTAGGCACCTGGTTGAGTGTTGCACCCTTCTCATGGGAAAGACTTTTTTTCATTCTGTCCAGTTTTCCCTGTCGTAAATTTTGTATGGAAAAACTCTTTTCCTTACTCTGTGTACCTCTGATAAGAGTCCAACTCTGTCTTTTCTATAGATCTTCTGGTCTAGGTAGTGGAGGGCTGCACCTAGTTTATCCATTAGACTCCTCTTCTAGAGGCTGAACAAATCTAGTTCCTTGTCTCTCCTCGAACATTATGTGTTCCAGTCGATAATCATCTTATAATTGTTCTGTTGCATTCTCTCCAGTTTATTAGTATCTCACTTACTGGGTGATCAAATTAATTGAGCTATGTCCATTTAGACAATTAAAAATAAGAACCATTTAAAATTTTGAACTTGTTTCAAAGATTCTTAGCTAAGGAAATAGAAAGCGTCACCACTTACCACACACTCCCTTCCCCATCTCGTGTCCCAAAGGAGCTGTAGGATCCATCCCGGTGTTTGTATGATAGCTGCTTTTGGTAGCCTAAAAGTACAATAAAGAAGACACTTTCTTATCACAGAAAAGGACTAGTCCTGCTGTTTATTCAACTGAAGCAGTAAGACTTTGGTATTTAATATTAAGTACTACATGTCTGGTGAATAATATCAGCCATTAGGATTTCTAGCTACTTTTGCTCCTGAGAGTACCAACTGCTTCTTTGGGGTGCTGTCATTGACTGCTTATGTGCAGTACATGTGGTGCTAGAATTCGGAGATCTGTGTTCACTGTCTAGAGTTCACTGCGTACTATCACAATGATCACAATGGAAGAATGTGAAAGGCTCTCACCTGTAATTAAATAACCAGTACCCTTGGCTCTAATCTCTTCAGTCAGCTGCCCAGTTTTATTCAGATAATCAAGGGCATAGATGTTGGGTGTGAACAAGGCCATGTTCTGTTCTCCACAGCCATACGGCATATGAAGGAGGTTTTCCATATTCCTCAGAGCTGTGCCCAAGATGTCTCCTGAAGAATGAAAGGTATAAGGAGTCCAGTTCAGTTCAAATTTTTATTTTCTTACACATTTTTTTACATTGTTTTATTCTACATTATTACGAGCTCATTATTATGATACTCTATATGACCAATACATAGTAAGCACAGTAACCAAAGACACAGCTTAGAAGAAAGACCGAAGTACCCCCATATTGATTTTGATTTTTGATTTTTGGTGCTGAATGCCTGCAAAACTGCAAATTTGGGAAGGAACCAATCACTGGAATGATTGATGCTGACTGGTATGTTTTCTGAGAATTAGCTGTGAATGTTTAGAAGGGTTAGAATACCCTGGCCTTTAGAATGTGCTTCCCATTTGGTGGGTACATATGAAAATGAGGTTTGGGGGTATATTGCTGATGGGCTACAGAGGCTGTATTCCACAGTACCAGCACACCACACACTGACCCAGACATGCAAAACAATTACTTTTAGAAAGCAATCTGAGTTCAGAACCTCATTGAGGAGAACTGTTGGTCTTAATAATGACTTTAAGGTTCACAGAGCTGATTGGGATGTATAAGTCTCATTCTATGGGTATTTATAAACTGACAATTGTTTTTCATTATGCAAAAGTATAAATTTGAATTGTGCTGTCAGCATATCTCTGAAGTCTTCTTTCCAAGAAATAAAAATGTGTTGGTTTTGTTTTTTCGAGAAGTCTGCTGTAGCTTAATTTTCAGCTGAATCAACTGTTTTACTACACATATACATACACATACTACACTATATGCTAATGCGATATCACCTGGAATGTAATATATTGTAATAATCTGACTGCTTTTTTCTATCCTCTTTTGATACAATATGAGATAATTCTGAGCAACTTCTGTCTTTGGCATTTTGGAAAGTAGAAAACATTTTCTCTAAATCGAGATGAAGTATCTCCTCAACTTTAGTTTTGCATGTGTATACATGGTGGCTCTGGGTTCATCATAAGGGAAAAAATGCTTTACTTTTAATTTTAGTCTAGATACTAAACTTACCGATGACAGAGAAATAAGCTCTGGCTGATCCCTCCACCAGGTTTCTTGGCAGGTTGAGAGACACTGGTTCTGAAACTGTTTTGCCTGACAAGAAAATATAGCTAAGAATTGTTGAAAACATCTTCCTTCCCCCGATCTTTACTTTCTATGCATTACTACAGTTATTATTTGCTATCTTGGTAAAGAAACCACTGCAGAGCCCATACCCAATGAGTCTAAGGTATCTCTGAAAACTCTGAATTGTAAGCCCAGCTCCTTAACCCTGAGACCATCCCTCCTCCCCTGGGAAGATCTCTGTTTTCATAGGAGAAAATTAAGAAGGCAGTGAGGTATTTCCATCAGTTCCTTCAAATGAATGAATAAATTTGCCTTACCTTTTGTGCAAACTAGGGAGCTCTGAGTCAATTCTTTTTTGATACCTTCAGGCTGTTTGATTGCAGAGAAGTTGTCAGAGAAAGAAAAAAAGTTTAAAATGTCACTATGAAATCAGGAACAATTAAGCAGTGTATAGTATTACATGGAAGTGGCTATCCAGAGAATGCACCCTCCTGTACCCTGTCCTGCCATCTCCACTGCAATATCTCTTGAGCCGTGGCTTACTCTGTTTCTTAAACCACAAACTGTGCTGAGCACCATCCTTCTTAGAAAACAGTTATAAAATAGACAGTTCCAGCCTCTGAGAAGGACTTGAGGACAGTCATGTGCCTGCTGCTTTATGATGCTCAAGGTAAATCCCATTCCTTTCATATCTGTCCTCTCCTCCCTGGTATTACAGTCACAGGTGAAAGGCACATACAGGTAAGGAATTAAATGTCCCTTATGGCTACAGCTCTGCTGACATTCAAGGAGTGTCAGGACATGTATGCTCTTGGATGCCATGGATCATTGTGAATTCCACTCTTGGATTCATAAGGAGACGCCCTACTGCACATAGCTCTATCTGTCAGCTGTCTTGCCTCCTAACACTAGTTAACTGCTTCTAACCCACAGCCATAGGCACTGAATTTTCCAAAAAGAATTAACCCCTTGTAAATTTTTTACTGTACCTCAACTTGT
Organism: Netta rufina; assembly: GCF_964035555.1. NCBI lineage: Eukaryota > Metazoa > Chordata > Aves > Anseriformes > Anatidae > Netta > Netta rufina. The sequence goes on from NC_140123.1 coordinate 127,209,301, forward strand.
AATGTTTGAATCAGGGTGTCCCTGCGAATTGTCCTCTCTTCTGAAGACGTGTTCTTTCCGGCATCCGTAGTATCCAGTTTGGCCTCAGCAGTAATTGTGAATTTCACCTCACCTGGAGAGCCAGCCACCAGCCCAAGAATAAAAGTTATTTTCATCATCTTCAGTTACACCTGGCTTTCACTGCCTCCTCCTAGTCTGACTGACAGCTGATAAATGTATTCAGTCTGAAGGCAATGTAAACAAATTTCATTAAAACTCCACATCTGTCCACTATTGGCAAGGAGTACTTTCCTAGGGACATAGTACAAGGGATGAAATAGGGATGGATCCTGGCTAAACAAATGACAGTACTCGCTATCACTTTTCACCATCTTTTAAAGAAAAGTCCTATCTGTAGTTCATTTTGAGAAGAATCTTTGCTAATTTAAGGTTTTGTTTGTTTGTTTTGTACTTCAGCTTTTGAGGCACTAACATATATAAACTTATAAACTACTATGATTGCTTTTTTTTAAAAGACAATGTTGACTTCAAGGCAGTGTAAATAGACACTACTGTTAAACTGTAAAGGACCAATATCCTCTGCCTATTGAGAAACCACTACAAAATTATTAGCAAATTTTATTCTTATTGAATACAGCTCATTAGGTGTAAAACTGTAAACTGAAGGATCATAGGCACATGAAACCCTGCCAGTATTTCATACATAACGACGCAAGTGAACAGTTCTTCCTAAAGTAGACAGGAAATGAACAACTCACTGCTTTTTCAGTGCATATAAGAGAACTTTAGCAGAGGTCCAATATTAAATTTTTGACACAACTAATGGAGTTGTCCAAAAACGTTTGCCTGTGGATTATTGATGCTTCATTAAAGAGTCAGAGCAACAAAGGTAGAAAGATAAAATAAGGATAAATCAGGGTAACCAAAAGACAACCTTACCAAGACTGAGGGGGCTAACAGCCCAAATATAGGTTTTTCTTTCATTGGCACACACCCTTGCTGTGTTTCCCTCTGGTGAAAGGACTTCTGCCTTGTAGTCACTCGACTCTGCCAGTATGGCACTGACCTGAGAAACAGAGAGAAAGAGCAAGAAGATTACAAATGAAGTAGACTGTCCCTAAAATGAAGCTGCAGGTCACAGGAGATGGTTACTTGCTGGAGAAGCTATTTGTCATCTGATTCTGAAGGATGGTTCTGGGAAATAGGGATGGCACGTTTCTCTAAGGAGGTAGCAAGCCTGTTTCTTTTCCGCCCACTGTTAATGGCTGTTTTTTACAGAAGTGTGCCGAGGTGTCTGTGCTTGTTTTATCAGTCAGGTCTTCTTATGACTAACTGCTACATACTACATACTCTGTATGTATTGTTTTGTACTGCACAGTACACATACTGTCTGCTCAAGTTCCTTCCTCAAGAGCAAAAATAACTGAATTGTGTAGGGATAAGGAGCAAACTTCTGTGGACTAGTTGGCCTTTTCTGATGAATCAAGAATGGATACTGGCAGAGAGGGTGAAAGAGTAATGTGTCAAGCTATGGCATAAGTTAAACACTTATTTCTGTATTTCTAATGTGTTATGCAGGATACAGAAGCAATGTTAGGAACTCTGGGAAACAGGCAAACCGTATCAGAATTGAAAGGAGACTTGATGTACCTGGATGCATTTGTCGAGGTAATTGAAGATGTTGGCTATTAAATTAAATTTTTCTCCCCGAATGACAGAGTATGGCAAGGTGAGATCCACAAAGAATGGTTGGAATGCTGTGAGCGAAACAGGTGAGGAGATGCCAAAGCCAACATCATTCTGCAAACAGAAAGCACTGGCTTTCCATTCTGTGATAGTGTCAGGGATGGTGTAAAAAACGTTAGCCTGTCCACGGGAACTGAGGAAAACAAGAAAAACAGATTAAGAAGTTATCTTTGGCACTTTCAAGGAAAGTTACAGAATAGGCCCCTGGCTGAGTTAGTACTTCTGTTTTCATTTCAGTTTTTATGAGATATCTCTCCATATTTTAAAAGATATAAAGTTGGAGGTAAAGATGAAGGTGTTGGTGAGCTAAGTTTTAAAAACACTTGAAAGAGTACTTGTTTTTTTAAATTTAGAAATATCATTTGTAAATGTTGAACATACTGAAAAAAAAAAAAAAGAAAAAAAATTAGAATGGATGCATAGTTAAGACAGAGATATTCTCTTTGCAGAAGCTATTATAACCTGGAAAGAAACAAAAACAAAACAAAACAAACAACAACAACAACAAAAACAACTGAGTTTTCTGCTGGTGGAAATAAAAAATATAATGAACAATAACAAGTTTTCCTCCTGTTTTTGTCTAAATTCTCTTATTTTATTCTTAGCCCTTATTCTTTCTCCTCATCAGAATAATAGTAGCAGAGAAAAGAACAGATATGAGTCACGGTTCAAGGAAGCTTGATACTGTAAACAAGACTGGGATGTCAAAGATCTGTGAGCACAATGAGAAAAGGAGACTCATATCTACAAAGTAGACATGCATTCCATTGATTCTTCCCAAAATTAATTTGAGCAAGATGCAGCAACTCAAAAATCCACAAAAGGTAAGAAATGAAGGTAAAAATACTCACTCAGTATGAATCAGATCCCAAATCCATGTCTCAGGGAAGTATTTCCGAACAGTGTTAACAAGGCTATTACCAGTAATCCTTGACTCATCTAGGAAGATTGTATATGGTTAAGTATACTATTAGAGAGGTCAGGCCAGAACAAACAATTAAATGAGATCTAAACTGCAATCAAATATGCGTGAGACCATAAATGGACACTAAGTATTCCATTGGAGCATTTTTCCATTTTTTCCCATAAGAAAAATGAAAACTCTAACAAATATAGGGCATAAGAAGGAACATTTTTTTTACCTATTTTGTCAGGGAAAATACTGGAAAATGTAGATATTTCACAAGGCACTTCACCTTTTTTCACATCGAAAGGTCTCGTCATCTAGTTACAAAGGCATTTCTTTGTCCTCTATCACTAGCTCTCTACGATTTGCAAATGTCAACACAGGCCAGAATTTCACCAAAGTATATACAGCTTTACAAACCTCCCTTAGAACTCGATCATTTTACCCTGTCCAGACAACTAAAATAGAGCTGAATATCCACTCAACTGGAAAACTACTTTGATTCAGATGACCAAATTACATGACTGAGATTAAAAACCTAAGACCATGGTTCTGTGGACTTGGATGAGATGTTAAACAAACAATGTAGCATGGAGGTGTTTCCAATTTCCTCAGACTTGTCAGTTATATCATGGAAATGATAGCACTTTGCTATTTTGCTGAAATTAGAATCATAGAATCACAGAATCATAGAAAAAAAATAGGTTGGGAGGAACTTCTGGAGTTTTCCAGTCCAATCTCCTTGAAGCAGGACAAACTTCAAAGTCAGCTCATGTTGCTCAAGGGTCTTGTCCAGCTCCGTTTTGAAAACCTACAGGGATGGAAATCCCAAAACCTGGAGAACCTCTTCCAGTGCAGCATGGCTCTTATGCAGAAGAACTTCTTCCTAGTGTTGAACAGTAATTTCCCTTGTGGTAACCTATGACGATTACTTTTGCTCTTTTGCTGTGAAAACTTAACTAGGAGGAAAAATAGCTATACCATTTGCTGATCTATAAAGTGCTTTTGAGACTATTTGCTAAGTATGCTAAATGTTGTGTGAATTCTTAACATTGGGAATTTGCATCATTTTTCTGCATTGGCATTTCCTTTTATTTAAAAGGAATATATATATATATATAAATATTTAATTGTGAGTTAGTGAAAAAAAAAAACCTTGAAAAACTGATACCAATTTATGAAAGCAGCATCCCAATATTCTCTGTCTTTCCCATATTCACCTTGTACCTAAGTGAGAGAGAAGTGACTTCACTTCTGTGAGGACTGTCAGCAAGAGATAACAAGAGGCAAACTGTGAAACAGAGACCTATTTCCAAAACTCAGCATGCTATCTTGTATTTTCTACATGCAGCAATTTTGAAGACTAGGCACACTGGGAATGGAGACACATCATGAACTTTCTTTTACCTGCGCCATAGGCACCACCAGTGACACCATGTTCTAAATACACATGGTCATCTCCTCGATTTGTCATGTCTTCGTTGCACAGAACTGGCTTCCGCAGCACAGAGTTGGTGAAAACCTTCAGGCCCATATCCTGAATGTAAATGAATCAATTAATTTTGTCACTCAGTGCATGTACTAGTTATCATGCTATGCTATGTTATACTATGCCATGTTTCCCATCTGAGTTATCATCCCTCATCTTTCTTCTCCCTCCTCACATGCCAGCCTTTCAACCTTGAATGTCACAGGTCACTCTTCTCTCCTACATCTATGTCATTTCTATGATGCAGACACCTGGTGTTCTGTGAAGTGCAGTATTGACAGAGGTTCATTGCAACCGGACAAGGAAAGTCATGGAGACATCCATGGAAACCAGTGGCCTGCATAATGGACTTGGATCCTTACTAGGAATGTTGAGGTCATGAGCCAAGGTCATTGTCCTGTTTAGGAAATGTGTACTGAAACATGGGCAGGATTCCAGTGAACATGTCTAATAGTGATTCTCAGTCTTCCTGAGTAAGATGTAGGGTTGAGAAGGCAGAAATTGTGTGACTGGAGGCTTAAGGTAGTTCCAAGGATCAGAACCACCGCCTGAGAAAGTTTAATTCTAATGTGCATGAATTCTTCTGGACTACTTCTCACTTAAAGAGCCACATAGAGCACATACCCTGAAAATCTTGTAGGCATCACCATCACGACTGACATTAACAGGTTCATAGTACAAGCCATCAAAAAAGGTGGTTTTGACTGGGGTGCACTCCTGGATTTTGTCATCTTGCAGGTTGAGTCCATTGTAGTAATAGCCATGTAAATCACTCAAACGAAGCCGGTAGTACACCTGGGAGGTGAGAACAACAGATGTAAAAACAAGGAAAGGTCCCAGGCAGGTGCAAAATTCTGCTTCACCAAAGCCAAGGGCTTTGGTGAGCCAGCTCTAAGACACAGTGATACAGTATAAGGGCTCTGTCTGTTATACCATGAAAAACTTTCATGAGTGCAGACTGAAAGTGTAGTAAGTCCAGTGAAAACTATGTGACAGGATTTACAAAGCAGTCCGTTCTAAAGCATCCTCATGGTGCAGCATGTATCCACTCTCTCACTTCAAGGCAAAACTGCCTCTGAAAGCATGAAATGAGCAGGATCTCTATAGTTTTTCAAAAGTATGGGACTTTCTTTCTTTCTTTTCCTTCCTTCCTTCCTTCCTTCCTTCCTTCCTTCCTTCCTTCCTTCCTTCCTTCCTTCCTTCCTTCCTTCCTTCCTTCCTTCCTTCCTTCCTTCCTTCCTTCCTCCCTCCCTCCCTCCCTCCCTCCCTCCCTCCCTCCCTCCCTCCCTTCCTTCCTTCCTTTCTCTCCCTTCTCTCCTTTCTCTCCTTCTCTCTTTCTTTCGGCATACTGTTAAAATGTATAATGCTGCTGTGCATTCCAAAATTAAGTATTCCACTACCAGCTTTGAAGGGCACAACTGCTATTATTTTATTTATTTTTTCAATCACTGAGGTGCCTGTTTATATAGGAAAAAGAAAAATGCAGTCAGCAACAGAGAGAGAGGTGGGCATTGGAATTGTCATTCTGGATGTCCCTAGATCAAAACAACACAACCTGGGGGATGTGGCTTACGCTCTCAGCAGATAATTGTCGCTCAGGCTGAAGAAGAAAGACACTCTGATCAACAGCTCTCAGAGCACAGTAGGAGTTGGCAGCAGCTTCAAGGTGGAGACTGATGTTAGAGCCTGGGAGACCCTGCTTCTCAGAGAATTTGAGCCGGAGCTGGAAAAGAATAAGTCAGACAAACAAATAGAAATTAGGAGAATTATCTTGGCACATGCATCTAAATCTTGCCTTTCACCAGCATGCATTCTATTCTCTGTTCTCTGTGGGGCAAAGCTCCTGCTGTTAGACAGCCCTTCTGAATCTCTGTTCACTGAAAATTCCTAGTCACTGTAATTCCCTAGTCATCTCTTCCTCCCCACTCCATTGAGAACTTAGTCTGAGTTTGAGTATATGTGTCAATTCCAGGGACAGCTTCTCAAGTTACGAGGCACGTCTGTACCTTTTCCGTTCCTAAATGCCATCCTGAGTGCAGAGTTCATAATGAAGTAATTCCCTAACTCTTCCCTCAGGAAACAAACAAACAAGCAAACAAACAAACAAACAAAAAACCACAAACAAACAAACAAACAAACAACAACAACAAAAAACCACCAGGTGTAGCCCTCAATAAGAAAGCAAAGTTTTTCACCTTGTTCTTGAAGCATATATCACTGTGTATCCAGGAGCTGTCAGCCACTATCTCCCCGTGAGGATGCACTGTGTAGAGCAACAGTCTAGCACTGGGGGCAAGCTTCTCACTGACGGTCAATGTAATGGAGAATGTACCTCTGGGAACTGTGGAAGAAGCATGGAACAGGGGAAGAGAGGCCAACAAAAGAGATTAGACATGGTCTCAGCTTTGGTGGAAGGACTACATATTTGTTCATAACCTACCTACACCTGCAACTTTTAAAACAGGGATGCTGGATACTGAGAGATTGATCTTTCAGTGGCTGAGGAAAAACTCCTATCAGCAAAATGCCAGATACAAACTAGACAATGCTATGAGCAAGATACTTTGCAAAGAGGGTTCTGAGCTCGGTATAAGCTAGACAGCAAAATCTGTGCATGATTCTACAAAAAGAGCAAAACTTTGCCTTTGGATCTCAAACCTAGAACCTCCTATATCAGACGAGATAGACCAGTTATATAGACCAGCTAAAAGAACATTCTTTAACACTAAGAACTATGAAGTTCTTGTCAATATGGATCACAGCTACTAGAGCAGGGACTAAGCTTTCAAATATATTTTGGTGAGTTACACATTATTGCATACCTTACTATTGGTTAGCCACCAATAATATGGGAAAACCGCATGGCTTCAAGCTGATTTAATGAAGGGAGAACCATGTGACAGGGCTGCCTCTCTGTAAACTGTGGTGAAATACATACTGTGCAGCCATAGTGCCTGAGTACCCGGAGAAAGACCAAAGATGACAAATACTAAACTACAGGTCCTATATGTGGAGTTAGGCTTACTTAACACACCTACTGAAGACTGGAAATGGACCTGGTTCTGCAAGAAAATATGTTTTTAACAAAGAAAAAAATTGAGTTCTATTTGTTGCATTTGCAGGATTAAATTCTTCTCATTCATTGGAGATTTCCAAAACTTCAATGAATTCCAAGCAGTTAATTGCTAAATATCCCTCTCAAAGGGGACACCCATTCTTTAAACTTCAGAATTTTTTAATATTTAATTGGTGAAGGCTTGGATGTCACAGAGTAACTGAAATTGTAAATATTCTTTGAAATAAAGAGATAAAGAAGAAATAAAACAGAAAAGGTTACATTCCTCCTGTTTTCATCTTTCAACTTACAAGATCAATTTGATTATTATATGGAGTATTAGTTAGAATCTGCATCAAAAGTGAATGATACTGTAAGTGGTGAAATGTGATGAAGTTTAAGAACTAGCATCTGATTTAGCTGTAGTTTTCTGCTTTCATCTCATCTTACATAACTTACTAATGCTCTGCTGCTAGGAATGATGCTTTGAAGTAACAGCAGTAATGCAGCCTAGAACTTACCATGAGAGATGCTGACTTGCTTTTGGCCATTGAGAACAATTTTTCCTTTTGCCGTCACCTAAGCATAGAAAAATGTATGAGATGGAATCAAAAGCACCTCCTACCTTCCCCCACAAAATCATTGGCATTGAGTGGTATTCTGAGAAGCTTTAGGGGCTATCAAGTCAAGCTGTGATTTATAGCCACTGGCTGACCTGGAGATTTCTGCCTTGTATAGTGTTCAAGAGAAGGTGGAAGAAAAGAGGCATTGTGAGAACTGAGGTAGCACTTACCACATAGTAGAAGTTTGTGTGGTTGGCATTTCTATACCCTTTTCTGTTCAGGACATAGTGAACGTTGATCTTTCTCTGCTGGCCACAGCTTAGTTTCTCCTCCACTGGCTCAATTCTCACAAAGCTGTTGGTCCGTGAGTAGAAGCGACGGACAAAGAACAAAGCTTGGGGTTCATTGTCATTTCTCCACATCAAGAAGTCTGCACAGTCATCTGGTGCCTGTGTAGCCTATGATGCAGAAGAGGTATACATGAGGAATCAACAAAGTGGAAAATAATAAATTGGCAGGTGAGACAAAGGCATCTTTCCTTTAAAATAACCTGTTGGGAAATTGATTTTGTGGGGTTGTTTAAACTAAGAGCAAGAGCTGGTGTGAAAAATTTGTGTTCCTTGAGTCCACAGTGGAAGCATTTCTGGATACCTCAATATATCCACACATCCGTGGCACATTGCAGAAGGAATGGTAATTCAGATTCTTGATGGACTGGAACAGGTTGTTAGGACTTAATGTTGAGTTGGAATGGCTTTGGTCTCAAACACCATGCTGATTCTCACCTCGTCCCATCACAACAGAAAAAAGGCATGAGAACATGAGAAGACCATGTTGTGGTAATGGGCATGGACATCTGACAGCAGAAATGCAGGGAAGAAGGTGGGTGTGCTACCAAGCTAGGTGGGGAAGGCAGGGCAGGCTGTGAAGAAGGTCCTCTAGTCCACAGAATAAAAAGAAGGAAGATGGCAGCACAAAGGGCTTCTAAGCTGAGGAAAAAGTAGGGAGGTGATGAAGATCACTGCAGACAAAACGCTCCTGAGGTGCAGTCTGCTGCTTCTCAGGAATTAACATTTTCTCATACTAGTTTTGCACAAGTTGCAGGTGTTGGTGGACTGAGTGCCTGCTTTCCCCACCTGAAACAATTTGCCAGCACCCGCTGTTTGCTTCTAATTCGTCTCTCTGATGAAGTATTTTTTCAGGAATTAGACTGGGGCTCATACTTACTCTCAGCTTAAAACTGGGATCAAAGAAGTCAGACGTGTTGATGGAAAAGGCAGCAATGCCATTCTTGTCAGTGGTGTAGTTGGCGTGGTATTCTCCATTGACCTCCAGCACGACTATCCTATTGGCAAGAGGCTTGTCTTCCATATTTGTCACACTGATCTGAACACAAAAAATACACAAAGGATTTGGGTTAAAAAAAAAAAAAAAAAAGTGAGAAATTTTCTGCTCACCAGAGGATAATAACTTAAACACTAAGGACATTTTCAGGGAGTATAATTCAGTAAGCTTCTGGACATCCATATGCAACCTTTCTTCTGCAGTGCATATAAGGACAATGCTGAATAGCTCATCCTTATTTCTGTGACTGGGTTTATCCTGAATGTGCAGGTTGGGAAGAATTTGGATGTTCTCTAGCACTTGTACTGCTATAAGTAAACATCCGCATGACTGTGTGATGCAATGTAGGGTAAATTTTGCCTTCAGTTAGGCACTGCTGTTGCTGCGGTAGTTTCTTGCAGACCTGTCTTCACCACATATGACCTTTCACTTACACATCTCTCAGGCATTGTCTAATTATGGCTGAGGGCATTATCGATACAATTTTCTTAGTTTTTCTAGGAACATCTAATATAATGTCAGAACTATGCAGCAATCATTGCTATGCAACATTATCAAGGGAAGCTATCAGTACATACTAAAAGGGCAGACATAAACAGGGCAACATAGAAATCATGCTGGACCTGAGGGAGTTCTTTCTAAATGTATCTTCTCAGCTACTCACCTCACCAAAGTAAGGAATTCCCCTTTTGTAATACAGATCCATATTCCTGAACATCACTCTGTCATTTTCTTGGTTAACTGCAACATAGTCATAGTCTTTTATCTGGATACCTGTAAGACACACCCAGTATAAAGGGGAGAAAACAGAAATGGGCAGAAAACAGTTTCTTTTGAAAGTTATATGGAGAAGTGGTGTTCTGGAGGAAGAGCTACACATAAAATGGTGATTGTTCACCATTTGATGCACAGATTGGGATCCAGGAGATTCCTCTCAAAAAGTATTACCCTTTAGACTTACTCAACTACTTCTCAACCTTCACTTAGTGTTACCTGTCCCATTTTCAGTGACGATGGTTTCTACATTGAGCCTGGCATACATCCTGGCATAGCTGCGGTAGAGCTGGAAAGTTTTGGTGGAGATGACAGTGCTGAGACAACCATCCTTCCCAAGCTGAAAAAAGCACAAATAGAAAAGCCCATTGTTCTCAAGGTTTGGAAAACTGCTCCTCAACCTATATTATCAGATCTCTGAAGAGCTTCATGCCTCTGCTCACATTTCCTTCAGCTTTTACTTTTTACTCACTCCCCTTCTACCTTACACTTCTTACCCTCCAGCTCCCCACCATTTCATGGAGAATCTTCTCTCCTCCCTCCTCCTCATCCTCTCTGCACTCACATCCCTTCTCAAACCCACCTTGTATGATGCTTGAGCTCTATTATAAGAGCTTCTTTAAAGCACTTTGAACCTGATCTAGTTGAGAAATTAATCATCAGTTTAACAATGTGTCCTCAAAGACTCCCAGCAGAGGTCTGCTGATTATCCCCAGTAAGAACACAGATCTAGCATTTTAGGAATAATCACAAATTCATAGTTTTATAAGTTTCCATCCCTCCAATTGACTCTTAAGTGTCAGAACTTAAATTTCTAATGAAGAATTATTTCCTTTCTCCCCCTTTCTTGAAGGGGAACAGCAAAAGCCAGCCTCCTTATGAAGTCATTGGCAAAAACTACCTTTGTGGTCTTTCAGCATTGCCTGTAAGATACTGAGACAAAAATATGCCTCTGGGATTATCTCTCTGGTGTTCCCCAGGAAATGAATGGGGCCTTCATACACTGTGTTACATGCTGAGTAGTAAAGTTCAACAGAAAGAAAGCCTTAGGCCTGTATCATACCAGTCCGGTGACAGCTTCACAGGTTGGTTTCTGGCTTTGCTTACATCGTGGGCTATAAAAACGCTCCTGACACACATTGATTCTTGCATTCCCCTGCACTGGTTGGCCATAAGTGTACCTAAGAGAGGAGAAGAAGCAAGAATCCAATTATGTCAAATTAACATGAAACCTGCAAATACTGTGGGGAGTTGCAGGCTCTAAATCCCTCAGAAGCACCCAGAGCACAGTGAGAAGAGCAGCTAGGAATTAGGACCAGTTAGCCCTACCTGCATTCCCTTCAAATATTTTTAGGCAGTCTTTGGCATCTTATTTAAAAAGCCCACTTAATGATTGATTTGGTGCAGCCATTCTTTAAGGCCTGCAGCTGGAAAGGGATGTTGGACTCAGGTTTGGGATATTATTCCCTCCTGCTTGTTTTTCCTCATTATTGCCTTACACAAAGCAGGACGTATTGCAGTCCTTGGTGCTCAGGCTTATGCCACTCTGTCTTTTGGCAATGTTACAACCAGAAATCCTATTGATAGTCTGTCCTCCTGTACTATTTCTCTCCTCTGTACTATAAAATCAACAGCTATTGAGCATGTACCATTTGACACCTTCAGACTGTTGAACACACACAAATCCTCCCAGTTCTAATTCTTCTATGGAGCAGAGTGGAGTTATCATCATGTTTCATGCCATGGAAACCATAGCTAAAGGAATTCCTACAGTCCATACATGAATCAGCAGCAGGCTTCTTGTTTCACAGCATGTCACACCTTCCTCTTTCCCATGTTTCTTGTTCACAGATATGTTATTCTCAGCTTTAATACTTACGAGGCGCAAACATTCACCCTGATTTCTTCATCAAAGAAGGAGATCCTCCTAGGCACACTAGTTGTCACTTCAAACTTCGGCAGCACTGGGAAAGCAAGGTGAATATGATTGATCAGCAGTAGCATGCCATAAGCAGGTGTGTATGAGGAAGACGGTAAAAAACAGTAGTTGGCAAAAGCATTTTCACCAACATGAGAGAGAGAAGTCTACCTAGGATTTCACTGTAAAATATTATTGGACAATAAATTTAACTTAAGCAGTAAGATGAATAACTTTTAAATGCAATAATAATCATCATAATAATGATAATAGCCACAGTAGAAACTATGATAAATCACTTTAGTTGGGCGTGCATTTTCTTCAAGGGAAATGTGGGAGTAATACTGATGTCTAAATATAGTTAAGCCCTGTAGAGCAGAAGATACTATGCAATCCAGCCCTACTGAAGGAGAAAGGTCACTGATTAAGTGAAACAGTAAAATAAAACAGGTCACACTCCTTTGTCACACCCCATTTTCAGCCTATCCTTTATTCCAGGTCACCAGCAATAACAAAAACACAGCTGGAACAGGCCTTTTTTTCACACACCTGTACACAGGAGACTGACAGGTATGAAAGAAATCTGGTGGGTGAGCAGGAAAGGTGTTACACTGCCATAAAAAAAAAAAAAAAAAAAAAAAGGAAGAGAAAAAGAAAAAAAGAAAAAAGAAAAAAGAAAAAGAAAAAGAACAAAAGGCTGGGAGTTGTCTAAGCCTTCTCTAGGCATTATTAGGGAAAACCTGCCACAACCTATAAGATGAAAAAGTTGTGAAATTAAAATGAATTGGGTTACTCCCCTGTAAGGGGATCACTATGAATGCTTTGGCACCTCCACTGCTCATTATTTTCCACCTTGCACTTCCACTGGTTATCCAGCGTCTCCCAGTAATGACCTGGTAACCATCATCTACTGTCTGATAGAAAACCTCCTCAGATTTCTGCTGCATATGTTATCCTAGTGCTCTTCATACAATGATGACCTCCACAAAACAGGACAGGAATGAGTCAGGTCTCATTAATTTTGCCTCTGAACAAATGAAGAATGTAACACCTCAGTGATAGGACATGGATCTTAATTCATGAAAAATATTGTCTCTTTCAGCATTTCTTTTTAAATTTTTGCCTTCACTTGCTCCACCCAGCTCTCTCCATGTGTTTCTTTCTTAGACATAAACAGGATATTTCAAAGATCTTAAAGTCTTTACTAAAACCTCCCATCTGACTTGGACAGAGCCAGCCTCTGATGCAGTGAAGTTCACAGTACTTGCTTACCATATTCCTCCACTGTGAAGAAGTGGTACTCTTTATCCCCTGACTTCTTCTCCACAACAATGTGGTAGGACCCCAGGATTGGCTCCTGGATTAATGGGAAGGAAAGCTGGACAATGCCATGTGTAGATGTTACGTCCAACCACTGCAGGATCTGGTTTTGCTCTGGGTCCTGGAGAGTGGGATAAAAAGAAAAATGAAAACCTTTGTCACCCTCTTTTTTGTCTTCTTTAAGTTTTGTACCCAGGCATGCTGGCTTAGTGCATTACTGTATGAATGGGAGTTTGGGCTGATGATGTGTGTTCTAATTTACCATTAGTTTTCCAGATCTCTTTGCGCATTAAACAAGCCTAAGTTTTTTTAAAAAATGATTGTTAAAATTACTTGAGAAGGAACCACTTGCAACCTCTACAGCAGTGTGTAATTATTTTCTATCCAAGGTAATAAAGTGCATGGGAAAAAGTGAAAACTACGTCTTCCTTCATCTAAAGATATTAAGTCTTGCTGACCTAAATCAATGCTGACTTCCAAAGATTCTGGGAGAAAACTTTCAGTTTCAAAGTTGTATTAAAACAGTTTTAATAGAGGTGGAAAGAAGACCCACATCTTCTGACTTACAAAAATTTGACACATTTGACATCTGTGATTCTTAAATATAATACATCTCTATTAAGAATGAATGATCTGAGCTTTATTTACAATTCTGGTAAATATTCTTGCATAGTATTAGACATGAACCTTTTTCACACAAGCATTTGAAAATGCACTACTTGTATACTAGAGCTGATATTATCTAGGAACACTTTTCTGTGAGCCTTCTTCCATAATCTGTGTATGACAAGTTTCCTAAATCGTGATGGAAATAGATTTCATTTGTTTTGGATACTTGGTACTCACAGAAGGGCTAGTGAGGAGTATGCATTTGAAATGGCAAAAGAGAAAGCCATGTTTTAGGAATGCTGAAGCATTGGAAAGGCTGTGGCCTTTCCAAGGAAATTTGCACTTTAATGATGTGGTGTCTCTTACCTCAATGAAGATTCGTGGATACTGGAGGAGAAAAAAAAAAAAAAAAAGAAAAGAAAAGAAAAGAAAAGAAAAAAATGATCAAAACTTCAAGAAATTAACTGTGGAGCTTGAAAAATACTAGGCTATAAAGAACACTGTGAACTCCTTTCTCTGAATACAGAAGACTGTGTCAGGGAAATGATCTGAAATTAATGTCTGTAATTTAAGAGATAATTCTAGGGGGATAACTTGTTTATGAATTTATATTTTCTACAGAAGCATCCAATCTCTTTCTACAGATCTGGGGCAGGTGAAGTGAAGTTGTTGCAGGAAGCACGGCCGAAAGCATGACAAACACCAGTAGAGTCAGATCATGCTCCATTTTATTGCCTGAATAGCCTAACTTTTATAGTGAACTTAACAGGGGTGGACAGTGTTTCACACAAGATTATTGGTCAAAAGCACTCAGACAAACAACTACAAGAAAACAACCCCACCTGCAAGAAAACAACCCCCTTGCGATTAGCAGTCACATAGACCTTGTCCTTGAAGCCAGCTACTGGTAACAATATTTTTCTAAATTCCTCAATTGGGCGATGTGGGAACACTGTCATGGGAACTTCTCATAGTTGCCGTGGTAGCTTGGTTTGCTCAGCTACAGCAAGCCATGGGATTTTTGCTGTTTCAAAAAATCCCTCAACTTGGAGTGACTACAAAATCTGAGCACTGTGAGAGATTTCCAGGAGTGCTTTCAGAAACTTTGCCCTCTATAAAGGCAGGAAAGAGATGAGGTGTCAACTAACAGAAGTTCTCCCAAAATAGCAGGAGGCCTGTTCCAGTCCCTTCTTATTCAATATACAAATGAGAGAGTCTATTTGAAAGGGTACCCCACGAGAGAGCTTGAAAAATCTTGACTATCACTCTTACTTACCATCTCCTGAACAGGTCTGAACTGGCTATCCAAACTGACCACACGAAACATCACTGAAAAATATATAGGACAAAAAAATATTATTTACTTTAGCAGTGGTAAATTACTTTCAATGTATAACTGAAACAAAATTTGTTCAGGCTTTTAGGAGGAACTAATAAGTACTTGGAAATTAGAGAACTAGAAAGCATTTTCTTATCCTAGCCAGTGAAAAACAAGACAGAACAAAACAAAACACTTATCAGCTGAAATGTCTTTAATACTGACCATCCAGGACTAAATTAACTTATAAAGTGAATACAAATATCCTACATTATCATCAGTTGTTCTTGAAGGATTCAGTTCTTTGGAGTGTTTCCTAAGAAACTACCTATACAAAACACTTCAATGAAACAATCAAAATGAAGGAAGACGGTATCTTTATTCTGATTTTAAACCCTGCAGCACTGTAACTTGCTTAAACAAAAGATACAAGTAACTATAACACAGACAGTAGTCATTTAACTGTGGTAATTAAACCAGCTCTAAGAATTAGATTAGCAGTTAACTATAAAGAGCTGTTGACAGGAAACGACATGCTCAAATAATTTTTATATGAATTTTAATTCCAAGCTTAACCTATTATTTTCTGTATTTTTTCAGGATGCTCTTTACATGATTGATCTCAGTAAATCTGGCAGAACTCAAAATTATGTAAATGAAATTAACTCAGAAAAGACACATGAACCCTATTTGTTTCTTGCAATTCTATGAAATGGTTCTGTTTTTCACTGACTTTTGATGTGCCCAAAGTCAGATGACAATTACACACTATCTGATGACAATTATACACTATACACTGCCTTCGTAGTCTGCAGTCTTTTCCTCCACAAGAGAAGTCCTTGTCATTCTTGACCCACCCTTGCACTTATTTTCCCAGGTCACTATCTGACTCAAACTCCCAAGCCACCTTTTTGCCCTGGTTTGTAGATGGGTTTGTCCGTCTGGATGAAAAGAGTGTTATCCACATTCTCGATTGCCACTGATCTTCTTTCAGCTAAGTGAACTGTGGAGCCTTTGGCAGAGAAAGAAATGAATGCCAAGGGGTCAGAACCAGCAGGAGGAACCTGGAGAGAAACAAAACCCCAGAAGTGTTAAATGAGGCATGTTGAAGTGCGCTGATGCTTTGGATTCTTGAGTAAGATACTGACTGTGAAGTGAATCATTAATAGCTTGTGCTAAGTCATGAGAAACCCCACATTTACCAGTGACATAGTCTCTGGTAAACTATGCTGTGGAAATCTCTGTCACCATGTAGCAAGGTTTTAAGCTATGCCCTATCCTAAGCATTTGCTCATCTCATGTAGCTACGTGCCTATAGGCAAGCTTCCTAGCTGTACAGCTCAGTTCTGATGTGTTTCTCCTGCTGCCTTCTGGAAGACATAATCTTGGGTCTTGTTTGTCATATTTGTCCTGATCTTGCAGAGTCATAGAAAAGGGAATGAGCATTTCCCTTCTGGATTCTCCAGTGACTTGACAATTCTCCCTTAGCAATTATGACAGTTCCATAGGACATATGCACCTGGGATGGCAATTAAAATCGTTTTTCTATTCACTCTATGAATGGAGATGAAAAGCCTTTCTCCAGCTCTCCTCTACAGCCCAGATATCTTTTTTTTTTTTTTTTCTTCTGTCTTTATTGTCAGCTTTTCCAACAGTTTATTATTATTTTTTTGTCATATTGTATGCCTGCACTTTTCACCTTTATGCTCTCACTGACAAAGACAGTGGCACTGAAATATTTCCAGCTTCTACGCCCTCTTTAGTAGTCTCAAAAGATAAAATACCTTGAACTCGCAGCACTTGAAGAAATCATTCTTTGTTACAAACTCCTCAAAGAGAGTTGTCTGGATGTTGTTGTATTCCAGGACAACACTCAGGGACAAAGGCTCGCTGAGGCTGTGGAACTGCACACAGGCGGTCTGTGGAGAGTCGCTCCTCACTACTGTTGGTACCAGCAGCACATACTGACTGCAAGAAGGCAAGACCAGTTCAGAGAGTTCAGTCATAGAGGAAAACAATAGCAAACAGGACAGGAAAACACCACAGAAATGCTATACATGTGAAAGAAATAATGCATGACAGAGCTGATGATTTAGGTCTTCAATGCAATATGAATCACAATCTTTTCTTGGTAATTGGATCCATTCCCTCCTTTCCCTCCACCTCGATTTTTGCTTACTCATATTGTCTCTATTGCTATTTTCACTTGCTTAAGTCAGAATGTATGATATTCAAAGATCAAAATTAAAATAATAATTAAAACAAAAATTAAAACCAACAGTGTATCTGAGAAAGCTAAACACTTCACAGTGCTTTCCTTTAGCACTTTTGAGAAGGGTTAAATCCCTTTCTCAAATGATGTGCTTTTGAAAACTGTGACTGAAATCTTTGATTTTCATAAAGCCATAGACACTGACAGTGGTGTATAAGCCCTCATAGCATAGCAAGTGTAGCAATAACAATATCAATAATAACAACAGGATTACTGTTCAGCATAGCTCCTTGGAACCAGACATTACCTGCCCAGTAGGACACTCTCACTCTGTACTGCCAATATGTACCTCTTCCTGATCATTAGTATTACTTGCTAAGCTAGTCTTTAATGTCCTCTCAATGCACTTCAGATTTTACCTACTCTGGTTCTAGGTTTCTGTCACTCAAATCAGATTTTTGCAGCAGTTTTATGATGGAGAACATCATTCCAAACCATACTTCATTGCTATCTACTTCAATTTCAAACTTATTTCAGAATCTAGGTTACATTACTTATTGATGTTCCATGATAAATTAACTAGAAGGAAAAAAAATGAAATATTGTATCATAAAATCACATAAGGTATTATCTCTTACGGTTCAGAAGACACTGTGGTGATCCAACTCAAGCAGAAAATACTGAGAAGTATCCTTGACCACATCTCTGTCCTTGAGGAAGAAAGAAGAGAGACTGATCTCAAGTGGACAGCCTGTCTTCTGGCTTTTAAACTGGCCTGGGATGGTGCTCCTCCTTCACAGCTTCAGTCATATTCTAACAAAAAAATATCTACATAAAATTTGCATAGGTTCATCTTCCTCTCACCTGTATGTTCTCACACTCTTAGAATTCTCAAACAACAGATTAGGAAAGCTCTCATACTTCACATAGCTTTGTGAGCTAGCCAGACCGGTTCCTGCCAATCTGTTTTATTGAAGCTTAGCTCTGTGATTAACGTCATTGTGTGAAGGTTGCTTAATGTTTCAACTTGTTAATTTTTGCCATTGCTAAAGTATTTCCTTGTTCTGTGAAGATTTTTCCCTAGGAACATCTCACCAAACAGAAGTAATCATAACTCAGGGCTATTGTATGCCTACATAGGGATCTGGGCAGCAAAAATACAACATTCAGTACAACAGAGAAGGAAACTCCTGTTCCTAATCTGTCTCTGTTACTGCACTCAGTACTATTCAGGAATGGTGTTGGCTAAATGTCTACCATTGTCTACCTGTCAGTGGACAGGACAAGTATATCTCTAGGGAAAGGAATTTTATAACCTTATTTTATTTGTTCATTCATCTCTCTGTCAGTCATTTTTTTCTTCCACTCCTGCTCCCCTCATCACAGAACTTTTAAGCCTGTTGGTGAATTTTAAGTAAATCTGACCAAGAAGGAGAAGTTTTAGAATAATCAAGCTATATATATATATAATCATAAAATAATTTTGATTGAAAAAGACCTTCTGATGTTGTCTCGTCCAATATTTCATTTTAAGTAAGGCTAACTCCAAAGCTTATCCAGTCAAGTTTTGAGTATCTCCAGGGATGAAGAGTCCACATCATCTGCTCCCATGCTTAACCATACATTGTTGTGAAAATATATTTTCTATAGAGATATATAGATAGATAGATATAATATATATTTTTTCTCTATATATTTTTTTCTTTAAATCAGAATTTCTGTTACTATATTTTGTGTCTTGTCCTTTCGCTATGCACCTCTGAGAAGATGTCTTCTCTATAATTCCACTTTACATAGTGGAAGACTGCAATTATATTCCCTTTTTGTTTCTCCAGGCTGAGTAAAACAGACTGTCTCAGTTTCTTTCTTTGTTCCAGACACTAACCATGCAAATTACCTTCCACTGGACTCCCTTCAGTCTACTAATGTTGTTTTTGTACTTGGGAGCAAAATCTGAAAACAGAACTCCACCTGTGGTCTCACAGTTGCTGAGTGGAGGGGAAGAGTGAATTTCCACGATGTGTTAGCTACACTCTTGCTAATATATCCTGAACATAGAAAACTAAATAATCTGTGTTGGTAGGGGACTGCATTCACACTCTTCTGTACGAAAAGAAAATCCAAACCAACCAACCAAAAAACACAAAAAACAAACAAACAAACAAAAAAAACAACCAACAACAAAGTATCTAATCAACATGTGTGTAACTGCAGCCTACCCTAGGCAGTTTCCCCACATTTTCTTCTTCTTCTTCCTCTTCTTTAGCCAAATAAGTGATAAAAGGGGAGAGAGAGCTGAGTATACTGTAGGAATAATTAGGGACACAGAAGAGAGCTAGGGGCAATGAAATAAAGGTTAGGCAGTACAGGGTGGGCCTGCAATTATCTAAGGGTTGTAAGAAGGAAATGAGGACTATTACAGTGATGTGGTACAAATGGATGTAGAACTGCTGAAAGCCTATCAAATTTATTTCTCGTGATATAATACATGCTTACTAATGACTCAGCCATACAGGGGTTATTATTTCTGTCAGCACAGGCAATACTCTAAACTACTCCTGTCTAACCAGCTCCTCTTTCCCAGAAGCTTTCTGATGACCAAGTTAGGACACAAACAGAAGTGCCTAAGGTGCTGCTGGAGCTACTGTCTATTCCCAGTGAGTTCCTAGCAAGAAACATTGCACAAAGCTTCCCCGAATGTCCTGTCACTAATGTGACAATTCTGCATGGCAGGTGGGTGATGTGCAAACAGGGCAGAAACATTGTGAGGAAAGCAACTGCATTGTTTGCAATCAGGGCAGAAGGCAGATAAGTGTGTTGGAGATGTGTTTGCATTTGTAGCTTTGAAATACCTCAGATCCCATGTATTACTTCTAGCAGTCCACGGCTCCTAAGCAATAGACAAAGAAGAATTAAAGAAGGAGAAGGAAATGGCAATCAATTCCTAGGCTTAGGTGCAAATCATTCCAGAACATCACCTTTTATTTAAGTGCAGCAAGCCTCTAGAGTTCTTGGCAGTAAATGAATAGACTTTAAAAAAGGAAAAGATAAGGCACTTGAAAATCTGAAATTTTATGACTTTATGTTCAGTTCAATTAAAGGGCACCTGCTTCTTTGGAAGTTTGACATTGAATTCATTACATTAGTTAAGTTACTGATCCCAGAAGACCACATATTCCAACAGCGGAGAATTCAAACTCTCAGTCAGTATAAATCTGAAGTCATGCCTGTTTTCTGTTGTGTCAGAGAAAATACAGCTAGGATAGAGTTAATTTTTCTCCTAGTAGCTGGTATGGTGCTGTGTTTGGGGTTTAGGATGAGAAGAGTGCTGATAACACACTGATGTTTTAATTGTTGCAGAGCAGTGCCTACACCAAGCCAAGGACTTTTCAGCTTCTCCCTCTGTCCTGCCAGCGGGCAGGCTGGGGGTGCAGCAGGAGCTGGGAGGGGACAGACCCAGGACAGCTGACCCCAACTGGCCAAAGGGGTATTCCGTACCATAAGGCGTCATGCTGGACAATTAATATGGGGGCCTGACCAGGGTGGGAGACCTGGCTGCTCAGGGATAGGCTGGGCATCAGTCAGCGGGTGGTGAGCAATTTCATTGTGCACCACTTGTTTCATACAAATTATTAGTAGTACTATTATTATTATTATTATTATTATTATCATCATCATCATTTCTGTCCTAATAAATTGTCTTTATCTCAACCCACAAATTTTCACTTCTTTCCAATTCTCTCCCCCACCCAGAGAGGGAGGTGGGAGGGTGAGTGAACAGCTGGCTGTGTGGTGCTTAGCTGCTGGCCAGGTTAAATCACAACACAGTGAACATATGTTCAGTGGAAGAATGAAAGGCTTCCAGCAGTTCAATAGGAATGAAATAGGAATGGCTTTCAGCAGTGAAGTCTTGGATTTTCCAGAAGAATGAGTAATATGTAATTACTGGCTTCTCTTTGGCAGTTCCACTTTACATTTGCATAACAGTCAAGAACTGGGAGTACTTTCTAAGTTGTGACTTAACCTGAGATGAAGGACAAACAATCCAACCTACACTGCATTACCTCTTCTTCTTCTCCTCCTCCCCCTCCCCCTCCTCCTCCTCCTCCTCCTCCTCCTCCTCCTCCTCCTCCTCTTCCTTCTCCTCCTTCTCTTCCTCCTTCTCCTTTTTCTCCTCTTCCTCCTCCTCCTTCTTCTTCTTTAAAAATTTGCCTCATTTTTGTCTCTAAAAGAGATACATCAGGAGTCAGAGCCCCAGCTTCCATATCACTTGTGCAAATACCTTCATCAAAGGTTCCAGACAGTTTGCTAGCTTTCTAAAGGAATTCTGTTGTAATCTGAGAGATGCTTTCCCATGACACATTTATCAAACCCACATATAATGACAAAATATTTTGTTTTAAAAAGCCAACACGTCTCTTAATAGTGTTGTATATATCTCAGAGATTAGTTGTTTTAGATGAATTTACCTTCATTGCCTTCCACTCTTCCAAAGCCTATCCTTATCTGCAAGGTTTTAGGCTATCAGCTGATGTCAATATGTTTGCCAGCAGCAGGCGGTGTGTAGTGCTATTGATATAGTATGCCGCATCATTTCATGTTGAATGATGGAACATTTTCTGATATTGGATGTTTTCTGTAGTAACAAAGATCAAGTAACCTTAAGCATGGTAACACCTATATATGGAAAAGTAAACAGAACACTGTTCAACTCCTACAAGATCTTTGTTATAGGTAGGCTGTTAGTAAATATATCAGCATGCTGTCAACATATGTTTTACAACCTCATATGGAACAAAACACTTGAAATACCATTGATTTTTCTTATCTATAAAATTTAACATATAAGGATGTCTCAACAAAAGCCTGCTGTGTCCAAAACATGAAAAAAAGAGGACATTAAAGTAGCAAGGCAGGCCAAGAGAGAGTTTATAAAAGAGTAACAAAACCATTCAAAACTAATAATAAATCTTTCTTCACAAACAATGGGAATAGGGAGAATTCTTTTGCCAGAGAATCCACAGAGACTCATGACAAAAAGGATAGAAGATAAGGTCAAGAAGAGTGCAAGAGCAGTGCAATTACTGTTACTCACTATTGTTTTAGTTAATCTAACATGTGTTAAATATAACTGCATTTAAAGAAACTATTTTATATAAAAAATCAATTTTTCAAATAATAGCCAACAATCTATGGACAATGTAATTCTGATGCTTTAGTTACATCACTGCCATTCTGAATTAGCTCAAAATCTTCAAACAAAAGCATACTGATTTAACTTAAGGCTTTGTTATTACAGACTTTTGCCATAAAGAGCCATGAACATGTATTTCACTTGATCACAGAGGACAAAAAAAAAAACATTTTGAAGGGTAAAAACCAAACCAAACCAAACCAAACTAAACCAACCAACCAACCAACCAAAATAAGGAAAGAAACAAACAACAAACAAAAACAAACAAACAAACAAAAAACTTCCTTCAACAGAAAAAATTTCCAGTCTTTATTATATCCCTTGTTCTTTTACTCAAATTGTTTTTTGTTTTAGCTGGAGATAGATGAAAAAAAGGCAAAGAGTAATTGAGGTAAAATAAAGAAACAGACTTCAGACTTTCCTTTTTGAAAAAACAGCATCTCAGATTTTGCATTCTATTATAAAGAAAATGTATTAGAATCACTTCCTCCAGGTTCAGATTTTAAATAACCTACCACTCTCTGTGGTAAAGGAGTTAATTTGGGGTCTATATTTAATTTTTCAAAGAGAACAGTAAGTCTGCCCCTACGCTAGCCCATTCAGCAATCACCCATTTCATGAGATATTCTTGTGTTCACTCTCCTGGAAACCTGCAAACTCTGTAAGTCAAAAGAATATTTTGCAATCACAGGAGAGCAGAGCTTGACACCTGAAAAAATTGCTGTTTTGAGATCACAGAATCACACAGAATCACAGAATTTCTAGGTTGGAAGAGACCTCAAGATCATCGAGTCCAACCTCTGACCTAACGCTAACAATCCCCACTAAACCATATCCCTAAGCTGATGATCCTTGGTAACAGAGGTTTCACAAGGTATGCTCAGTTTAAAGTTGTAGCTGAGCCATGAGCCAGAGCAGACCCTCACTCTGTACCATCAGCTAGAATCAAGTCAGAACAGACACCAGAGAGCAACAGTTTCCCGGCTCTTTGGTCCAATGGATCACTACCAAGTGAACTACCACATGCAGGTAAACAGTCATCTTGATCATGAAACTGTTAATTGAAAACATTACAAAGACTATATTACAAAGCACATATATATATGTATATATTGCAAAGACTATATGACATCATGGATACGCTAAGAACTAGTTAATAAGTCTTATGAGATGCCAGTGGTTCAGGCAAATCACTAGTTTTAATAAAAGATACTATTTAAAGTGATGACTTCCCACTTTGTATTTTAAGACCTGCTTTTCCCAGTCTTTTGAGTAATGCGTGAGTAATGGCTACAGCACGCTTCTCAACTCTCAGACTTCCATTTAGTACAAGACATTTTTTCAAGCATGTTATTTCCTGTAACAAAGGCCTAGAGGCTGCTGAAAATGTCTTCCTGATGGTATGACCTAACTGCAGTTTGCCACATGTACATCCCGTGGTACCCACTGTAACTTTGTAAAGGGTTACACTAAGCAAGCTAACCTGTAAGTGACCAGAAACTAGAAAATACTTCAAGAGCAAATCTTCAGGCAGCAAAAACAAGGCTTTTGCATCTGCCTAAAGAGCTTGTCACTCTTGCAAGGATCAGGGAACAATGATTACCCAGCTCAAATTATTTTGTCCACCTCACCTTTTCTAAACAATGGGATCACCCTGCACTCATCTTCTTGAAGAACCTTCATTTTGCAGGAGAAACACCTTAAATACTACAAAGCCCCAAGAGGGTTTTACCACCTTTCTACACCTGTATACTCTCACACATCACCTCTGCCACAAGTATGTATCATGTGGTCATGATCTGCTCTTTCACCAAAATCTCATTTTCTGTGTATGTGGGTATTTTCTGCACTATCAGATCACCTGGCTCCCATGTCCTACTTCCTGGTTTGTCCACCTTAGATGGTATCAATTCACCTCAGTGAACTATTATGGAATGAGCCAACCAGTTCTGTAGATAATTCATTGCAGGTACCAGTACTTGAGTCATGAGGGGTTGGACCCATCGACATTAGGTCTGCTTTTTGTTTTGCCAGTAGGCTTTGTACTTGCAGTCACCTTCACATGCCTCCATTAGACATGTCAGGACATATAACACATAGACCCGTGGATTGCAGCAAAGTCCTCATGTTATTTCTGCATTTACAGAAAAGAAGTGGCCTAAGACTGTGCAATACAGACACCAATTTGTTCTAGAGCCCTGAGTTGGTGGACATAGGGCATTTATCATCAAATGGTTTGACCAGAGAGCCCTCCCTAAGGAAGATGCATTTAGCAGTGGAGATACTGTCTCCGTTGTCTCCTTTTGACTGTCCATTAGTTACAGCAGGAAATACGAGTGCAGGACATGTTATATTGAGGAAGGTCACTTTCCTCTGGTGAAGTGGAGGCAATCTATTTACATCTCTTAGTGGAGTTGCTCTTTCCTATTGGTGACTTGAGAATCTGTAGCTCATACTGAGTAATTTGAGCCCTACAGATCTGCTTGTGGGGTAGTAACCACCAGCAGCCGATTAAAAATTACCTCGGTGTGAGCTGCTTAGATAACACACAAGCTCCAAAATGCAATACAGGTCATGCTATTTTCATTGTCTAAAAGAAAATATTCAGCCTATAGTATAAAAGAAAGTGAAGCATGGTACAGACAAGGGTTGTGATCTTAATCACAATGCATCAGAAATAAAATGCGTCAGAAATAAAATGTGAAACGTATTTCCATGTTTTAACTACCAGATTTTTCTTTCTCAATTAGCTTGTGGATAGGACCTGATGTTTGAGGAGCACTGGGTTGTATCACAGCTGATCAGACGCAAAAACAAAAACTTGATTAATAGCTGCCTTCACTCAATGACAAAAGGAGCTCAACACCAAAACTCATCTGATGTCGAAAGCTGGATATTTTCACTGTTATGAGGACAAGAAGCTACTTCTGACAATGAGATCTCAAACCAAATGACAGAAATATATCAAAAGCATTTTTTTTAATTCCAAAGTTATTTTCGGAATTTCATCTATCTTTATATAGCATATCCAAGCCATGGAAATCATTGCCTATCTTTTTTAAGTGACTTGATAATATTTTGGATTTCACGAGAGTGGTAAATTGAAGGAAACAAAAGTTAACTAGTCTTCATGTAAGTAAACTGTCTAGATGAAGTGAAGGCAATCTTTGTTTTCTAGGCACATCTGTTCTTTGTTCCTTCTGTACAGAAGCTTAAAACAGGTACTCTTTCCTAAGCTATTAATGATCAAAATTATATCCACATTGTCATGGAGAACAGTTCTTGGATTTATCCAGAGAAAATTAAGAGGAGAATTCCTTTCAGAGAGTTTGGAAACTGAAACATCAACATGAAATCATTATAACAATCAGAATATTGTGTTTTAAGATGAACAGCAGGAAAGGGATATTGTTAGTTTATGTGACAAAAAGCTCCTCTGCACATCCATAAAGAAGCAGATAGAAACAATGGCAGATGGAGGAACCCAAATTATACTGTATCCCAGCTAACCTTTGGCCCATCAGCTCTTTAAGGGCCCATCTCCAGTGGTACAATGGCATCTGGGAACACAAATTAAGGACTCAGAAGAATGAACACCCTTCCTGGGCCCCTCCCAGGGCTGTCTCAGCCCCCATGTTCCAGGTGTGAAACCCATCACTAGGCAGACTGAGTATCCAAGCCCAGCTGCTGGAGGTACCTTCTGCATATGCTTATGTGCTTCCCACCAGTGGACCTCTATCTGGCTCAGCCAGAGAGGGAAGCAGGATTGAGGCTGTTGATACTGTTTGTGTTCTTGTGAGTGCTCCATGTGTCTGTGTAGATCTGTGTGGCAGCCATGTATATGGTGTATGTGTGTTTGTGTGTGTAATGGGAATAACATGCTCAGCCTCACTACTGGCTGCACCTGAGAGCAAGGAGCTGCAACAACTTCACCTCTGTTGGGTTTCCAGATTCTGCCCTCCCTAAGAGAGATCTTTTGAAATGTATCCAATAAGCGATATGTTAAAATACTGAAACACAACATAAAGCTCTGTATCCTGATTAAGGAAAGACACTTCATAAAAGAAAATGTCTAAGACATGAAATACCTGTCTTAGGAACTGCTAAGGGTAGTGACATTTGTACAGAACTCAATTAAGATTAACAAATTCATCCAAGACAGCAGAAAAAATAGAAATGGAGTAGTAATGTGTCTGTGTGCTGCTGTGGCTATATAAACAGAAGGTGGGAGTCCACATTTCAGTTTTTACTGCAGTACATATGATACATTGTCTACTGCACAAAGCATGTTTCAGAGTGTTAATAATGTGGTCTCTGCAAAATATAGTACATTGAAAGACAAGCTATTGTGAGTTTGTGACAAAAAAAGCATGTTACATGAAATCCACTTCTGTATAAACTTGAACTTTCCTAACAGGAACGGAAGATGGACCAGTGTTCCAGTATCTCTCTGCTCATCCATATAAATATAAGGACCTTATTAACACTCCTAGCCACTGAAAGTAAATGTTTAGGGACACTGACAACTGAAAGAAAATCTGAAGATCCCTAGAACTGAGTTGTGTCACCTTCCAGTCTGCAACAGTATGCCTAGGGACTGGTGCTGCTGTGGAAAAAGCTACTGAATTCAGACTGCTAAGATGAGACTCAGACAGTAAAAGGATATCCTGCATCTGAAGGAATAAGCCCTTACCACCACAGTAACACCGATCACTACATGGTTTCCCCAAACTAAAATGAATGCCATCCTCACTATGCATATAATCATTATAATCCTGGATTACACTGTTTTGTTGTAGCCATCTGCCCTTTGTTCTTCAGGCTGCAGAGAAGTAAAAATCGTAGTTCCTGAGTGAACACAAGAACTAGTCCTGCTGCATAAGTCAGGACTGCCCTGGACAGAGAGGAATGAGACCCTCCAACCACAGACTAAAGCTACAGTGGTGCTGCTGCAGCCATAGGATCTTTCCCTGTGGCTCTTAGACAACAGTGCCAAAATACCCTTACAATATGTACAGAGTGGCATCATTATAAACCATGATTACAGTTTTCATAATCTGGGAATGATTACTCAGTAATTAAGGAGCTATCACACACAGCTCTCTGGATGACATGCTTGCAACTGCCAGGAATTGGGAGTGGTGAGCACAGGCGTGGCATGAAGTGCATGGATGAGCAAACAGGAGGCAAAGGGAAACTAAATGGAAAGCTGACACTGGATAGATGCTCCTGTGTCAAACAGAGCAAGGCAAATACTGACAAATGCTGAAGACAAATGCTGAAGAGGCAGATGGGGAAGACTGCTAAGGAGAGAGAGGAGATGAACCAGCAGCAAGTTGGTGGGGATGACTGTAGACGTATCTCTGTCAGCAGGCTAGAGTTGGGCAGTGGGCGACCAACATCTCAGGGACTCCAGGAGCTGCCTGAAGACTTGCTCTGCAAGGCTATGACACCTGCAACCTCCTTGCATCATGCTAATGGAGAAGCTCTGGCTTTCCAGGCAGCGGGCAAAGCTTTCAACCAGAAGAGGGGAGAAGATTATGCAGTATGAGCCATAGCAGTATGTGGAGTCAATAGCCTCAGTAATTCATCTACTTCTCTTCTGTATTGCCCCAGAAGGGAGCTGTTGGGCTGTGGGGAACCCCTAGCTTTGCAGTGCTGTCCCTCCCAGTGGCTGAGGAGAGCTGAGGAGACAAATCCCAGTGGAGCATCCCATGGAGTTCATGGAAAAAATGGCCAGGCCACGCACCCCCAGACCCTGGGCTGGACTGTCATGACTACTACAGAGGGGAAGTGCCCAGCCCTGGACTGGCAGGGAGGGATGTGCTGGGAACAGGGCTGGGGACAGCACAGTCTGGGAGTATTCTGTACTCTGCATGTTCCGGTCCTTTGCACTGCTGACAAGACAGGGCTGTCGGGAGCTGGCATGTTCCCGAGCTGCACCCTGCCCATTGCCACCCTGCCAGGCCCTGGTGGGATGAGCTGAGAGGCTCAGTCAGAAGCAGGAAGCAGCTGTCGTGGTGGGGCACCAGCATCCTGGGACTTGTAAGGTGACTGAGGGTGGCAAGGTAACTGCAGAGAGACAAGGAGGATGTTTGCAGCATCAGCATCAACCCACGGAATGGAAGCATCTCACTGCAACTTCAGGTGTGTTGCCCTGCCACAAGGAGATTTAAAATAGCTTTTGTGCCTCCACTAACCAAACCATAATGACAACCCAAAGGTGCTGCCAGTGAGGTTACAATACACCTTTCTTACACGAGTGGGCAAGTAGCATATTGTACCTCACAGGAAAATGCTCTGTAAACTCCCAAAAATGGGTACTGAAGAAAAAAGTAAGTAAAATTTATTATCTGTGTTAAGGAATGTAAAAAGCACTTCAGTGAAAAGCCTGAGAACCAAGCAGACCAAAACTTCCAAAGCTGTGAGTGGAGTAGGAAGCATCAGCTCTCAGATCATTTACAATTTTTTCTTGCTGTTGATGTACCTTTTAGTAAATCTTTCTGTCAGCATATTCAGACTCTCACAAGACCTCCTTTATGTCACCTACTCTTAGAGAAGGGCAGCTGATTGTTAATTCATAATCCTGCACTAAAATGTGTTGGCAGGCTAAAAGCATGCCATTAATAAGAAAACAAAAACAAAAATTAAAAGTGGAGACTAGTCTCTACTGCAGTCTACTGAAATTAATAATCTGCAGTTGAGTTAGGAAATTAGTGTTTCCATGTGTGCATTTTTTCCTGAAGCCTAGCTCTGCACTCTTGGGCATCCTTAAAAGGACACTTGGTTCCTTCTGGGTCACAATGGTTTCCCTGCTTTCACCTTCCACAAGTAGAGATTGTTCCAAGTGAATGAGTTTTTTCAGGCCTTTGCCGATTCAGAATTCACATCAGATTATTTACTTATTTATTTATTTATTTAACATTTAATATCTTGAAAAGACCTTGAATTTTAGATTTTGTCTCTTGCAAATGGTCTCCCTCTCTTGCTGAGTTAGCACAGTGGTGTTTCTCAGATGAGATGGAATAATGCAGCTTTTGCCAAGCCAGCTCTGAATTTTTTATTGAATGTTGAATTTGCAACTTGATATGAACTGCAAGTGTTCCTCTATGCAGTTGAATTGCAGTGGGATGTGCTACTCCTCTGGAGGAGTGAGCAGTAAAGTGAACTATATCAAAATGTACCTTTTGGTCCCATGGAAGGGCAGATATAAGAAGTTGACCAGTTAGTTTCTCTCGAGATTTATAGCACAGCCTTTCTTACTAGCAGTGTTTTGAGGGAAGATAGTGAATTCTTTTTCCAACTTAGTAGCTTCCTGTAGTCTGTAAGAAATGTTGACTTCTTTGTTTTGGACAGCTTGGATTCTGATGTGCTGTCTTGTGGCTGATTCAAAGCATATTTTAATTAAAAGCTATTTCTGTAATCTGTTTAACATGCAAATATGGTTTTAGAGGGACTTAATGAAACTGAGTTGTGTTCTAGAGTCCAGTCTCTTCAGCCTGCTGGAAAAGGGAAACTTGCATGTCAGTTAGTTGAGCTCTGATGTTTAAACACCAGCTGTAAGAGTATGTCCAAGTCACTGTACCTGTTTTCAACACATAGCACTACTTGACAATTAGTTGACATGTGGAGTTGAATGAAGTCACAGTCTCTACGAACTAGAGAGTAACTGTAACAAGGTTATGGTAACTGCAACATGCTGAAAGCAATGACACTTCTCAAATACCTGGCTCATTTATTAAATGTCAGGTTTTCAAATCTCCCTCATGTTTCAAATTTTAATTAAAGTAACCAGTTATCTAAAACTGTCAGTGTTTTATCAGTAAATGAAAGAAATGTGTTCTGTATGCTGCCTGTATCTGCTGAATGTAAATCTGCTATGTCTGATTCAATCTCTATGGCACTGACTTTAGATTTGTTCCTTTCTGAATTTTGCATAATTGCAATATTGTCTTCTTTGAAATGATTTCACAGTGACAAAACTGCTCATCTGACATCTTTTTGTCACTGTCTTAAAGTACTAGCATCCAACAAGGGAGGCTGTTCCACTCTGCTACTGCTTGACTTTGGGGTGGATACAGATCAACACCTGAGTGATGCTTACTGTCCTGGGCTTGCAGTCTGAGCTGCACTTGTATTTACACGAGTCAAAAGGAGCGTAGCTGAGGATATCTGATTCTTCAGTGCACATAGATGATCCAGCATTCAGCTACTATCTCTGCATCAGCATGACCTGTAGGGGCAGGATGTGACTCCAGTAGTTTTGTTATATCATATGCTTTTATTCCTTCTGAAAACATGTACTATATTAAATCAGACTTTGAAGACGTCAATCTCCTATTTTCTTTAAAAGGGGGATGTAGTATTTACAATGGAGTCCCACCTTTCCCATAAGTTTGTGAAAATCATAGTGCTGTAGGTAAAATACCTGCAGCGGGCCAGCAGATGAGCATTATCATCTTAATTTCTTTCTTGGTGTAACAGTTTCCTTGCTGCAAAAAGCTAGGTGGACATTGCCATTATATGTTCTGTTCTGCCCTCTTGGCTGTCTAGAAAGTTTATGGTGAGGTTTGGAAACAAGTCTCAAATTGGAGAGATGTTCTGGAGAAATGGAGAAATGTTCTGTGTGACCTAACCCATCATTGCACAGAGAATCTCTAAACTGCTGGAGATCGCTGCCACCAGGATGAAGTACCCAACTGATTGTTTTGCAGTTGTCTCCCTACAGATGTGTGTTTGGTAATGTTGAGACAGTAACCATTTCTTTTTCCTTGTGTAGTCCCTTTGTATGACAGAGAAACAGTTTGAGCTGAATTACAGAAGAATATTCTTGCAGTGATTTTTTTTTTTTTTTTTTTTTTTCAGAGTTCCACAGTGATTTGATACCACCTGCAGTCTTGATATCAGTGATAGACAGGGATTATGTTTATTCTTGGATAACAAGTGGTCATGTTGGAAACCTGCCTGAGTATGGGAAGGTTTTTCTCTCCCTTGGAGATAGAATTCTGTTATCCTGATTTCAACATGGACAAGAGAGACTTTGTTCCACCTTACCCAAGAGGGTCAAATGCTGGGTGAGACAGAACTGTTTTTCCACACTGGCATTGAAATTCAACTCTCAACTCAAGCTTCCTCTGTTCTTCTGACAAGGCAGGTTTCGAAGAGAATTGTCTATTACTACTCCTCTTATCCTAGTGTATCCTAGGTATTTCACAGTTGGGGGACACTGAAAGACTCTTTGGTTTAGAATAATTGCTGACATCCAGGAAGTGGAATAACAGCATGTATGTACAAGGCTCAAATATATGATACCTCTTGTGCTGGTATATTTTGATCCTAGAGATACTGCCTCCTCCCTGAGTGACTGATGGAACTGAATCACAACATGATTTAAAGTTAGGAGCTACGTTTTTTGAAAACTTTGCATTTCAATTGGCTCTTTAGTTTCTCAATCATGATGAACGTAGGCTGTTGTTCAGAAAACATTATTGAGTCAGATTCATCTCTTTCAGACAGGAATTAAAGTGTTAGATGCAGACTGATATTTCTGTGAGTCCTGTTGGTCTGATGTGCTCATTAGCAACATTACAGTACATCCTAAATATTTGCACATTCAAATACTGTTCTTAAAATAGCATCTATTTATGCATCAAACTGAGGGAGAGAGCAGAAATAGAGGTACCAAACCCTTCTATTTCCCTGGACCTAGTCTCCACAATGTGATTAATTAAAAGACCCGTATTTTGTATAAAATTTCAGTGTAAGAAGTTTCAGTTGTTATCTTGGCCTATAGCACAAATTGGCATCAGTTTCTGGGAAAAAAATGGCAAAAAATGACTGGAGGAGGAAAGACATAATAAAATTGAAAAGGTGAGGGACTGTCTGATACAGGTAGAGATAAATGCCAAGAAACCTCTGTTTTCTTTGCTCTTCTTTCAGGATAAAAAGATTATACTGATGGACAGAGACTGCTGTTTTTACCCCAGGGCCAAGAACAATAACAAGACTCACAGAAACAGCGTGTGCCAGGTGCTTTTTGAGATCAGACTAACTGGGATTATTGTCACTGATGCTAAGTGGATGGAAATATTCATTTATATTGACTATCATTATTGACTTTTTCTCTTCCTCTTCTGCTCTAATACAAAAGGAAAATATTATTTTCCAACTTTCCCATGCTCTGGGTATTTTTCCTATTTGAATAGCATGCCATTCATCTAAAGAAGTAAGTAAACATGTGTGGCAATAATCAGTTGCTAGATTCAGAAAACTTTCAGAAAGGAACTCTGTAAGTGAAAAGGGTTCCTTTGAAAAGGTAGTTGGGCTCCTCAGTCATTTCAGTACTCCAGAAACTGCTGCCTTTCATATCTGGTTTTCTGAATGCAATTGTGAAAAAGTCTTGGCAGGGGACATGCATGTACTGCTCCCATGTGAAGCAGCTGTTCTCAGGACAAGTTGAGGCAGAACTAGGCTTGTCCTACCTGGATTGCTCCAGGCCTCTCTTGGCAGTCAAACACTGAGCATTGCTAATGATGTAGGCTGGGTTTGCAGTCTCAGCTGAACTCAAAGAAGTAAAGGTATTAGAATCACAGAATCACAGAACCACAGAATTTCTAGGTTGGAAGAGACCTCAAGATCATCGAGTATAACCTCTGACCTAACGCTAACAGTCCCCACTAAACCATATCCCTAAGCTAAGGGCACTTGGGTGCTGCAGATAAATCAAATATGCAGTCTTATCATATTAGTGGGGGACGAATGATTTGGTAAGATGACCAAGTTACACTGTGCCTGAATTTCAGAGGCAGGTTCTGGACTTTAATGCTGTTCTTCTGACTTTCTGCAGAAAAAGGGTCACATTTTTGCATGGTTCGAGTAGGAATGTGCATATACATGCATGATCAACTAGAATTAGCTGGAATCACTGTTTTAAATAATAATAATAATTTTAAAAAATAGTAGAGATCAAATGCTTACAGTTTTTAACCTTGTTTTCAGTGGAGAAGAAAGTTTATTTAGATTTGATGCAGAATTCCATTTCTACTGCAAGCGTTCAAGCCACTGTGCCCATGTATGTGCAAAGGTGTGAGTTTTCTTAGTTTTCATGGAGACAGTGCAAACCTCCAAAAGATGAATGAATATTCTTATTTTAATCCTCAAATACTCCATGTTTTCTGAATTCTTCAATAAGGTGGTTCCATTTACAATTCAGAGCTCTGCCGTAGGACTGTTCTGCATATATACTAGGCATAGGTATTCTCAGTACAGAAACAGAAGGCAAAGACTTATAGAAAACAGGTAGCTTTGGAAGGAAGTAAAAGAGAAATCAGCTCAAAGGAAATAAGGCTTTATTATTCCTTGAGTGGTCTGACCATTTTTCTTGAAAATCTGAATCCGTACTGCCAAATGTGCATCCAGCTTTATTGAAGGCTTGAATTTGATCTTTATAATTGCACCCTGCTCTTTCGTAAGTGCTCATTTCAGCCATGATTGAATATTGCTGCTGTGTCCCAAATGTAACTCTTCAGTCACATTGATGTGGCCCCCAAAAATCAAAGTATTTCTGTCGAAATGACACCTTGGGAATCAAGTTATGTGGAGTAACTTCTGACATGAGCATTGTGACCAGAACTGACCTGCTGACCTTCTACTGTGTATTTGCATGTATGTGCACATGAATTTGCATATGACCACTCAGTTAGCCAGGTGGAGTGATATGGGATGAAATGAAATCTTGTAGCTTAGTTCTAGGTTCAATCAGTTCAGCAATACAGCATGCAATTAATTTTGTAGTTTTGTGAATGTTTGTAGAGGCACACAAGATGTTGTGATTTAACCCCAGCAGGCAGCTAAGTACCTCACAGCTGCTCTCTCCCTCTCTCCATGGCAGGATGGAGTTAAAAGTGAGAGAACTCACAGGCTTAGATTAAGATGGTTTATTAGGTGAAGTAAAATCTGTGTGTGCAAATGAAAACAAGGTATTCATTCACTGCTTCCCATTGTCAGGCAGATTTTCAGTCACTTTCAGAAAAGCAGGGCATATCACATGTGATGGTTTATTGGGAAGATAAACAACAACACTCTGAACATGCCTTCCTTTCCTCCCTCTTTCCACCAGCTTTTATTGCTGAGCACAACATCGTATGATATGGGATGTCTCTTTGGTCAGTCTGGGTCAGCTGCCCTGACTGTGTCCCCTCGCAGCTCCTTGTGCACTCCCAGCCTCCTTGCTGGCAGGGCAGCATCAGTAGAAAAGTCTTTGAGTCTCTGTATGTACTCTATGCAACAACTAAAAACATTGGTGTATTATCATCACTATTTTCATCAAAAATACAAAACAGAATTATGCGAGCCTCTACAAAGACAATTAACTCTTTCAGACAAAGCCATGACACAAGGGTAAGCAGCAACTGCTTTTAGCAATTTAAACTGGCCGTGGGATGGCAGCTTTCTGGTGTTAGTCTACAGATGAAATTTGGTTATCAAGTACCTTATATATGTGTCCATTTTCTAGCTTCTTACTATTGGGCTATGTAGCAAAGAGATTTTTTCCAGCACAGGCTACTCAGTGTCAACATCCACCTGTTTTGAAGAAGTCTGCTAAATGGAGTATCCTGGAGTACCAATACAGATTACAGAGCTGTGGAAGCAGCAGTTAGGGACTCAGGAGTACAGGCAGTTTTTTCATCAGTCCTCCTGGTTAAAGGAAAATGATTTGAAAGGGCCAGTCAAATCTGGCAAATCAACAGATGGTTACAGGGCTGGTGCCACAGACAGGGGTTCAGCTACGTAGACCATGGGACACACTTTGAGAAACCTGGTCTGCTGGGGGCTGATGGGATCCATCCATCAGAAAAGGGGAAGAGCATCTTTGGTCATTGGCTTGCCAAACTGGTCAAGAGGGCTTTAAACTAAAGTTACTGGAGGAGTGGAACCTCAATCCATACCATTCCTGCCAGTTTGATGCCAGTGTCAGTGACAAAGGGGTCAAAGTAAGCTGGTTAATATCCAAGGATAACCTCCTCCAAGCTCAGGAGAAAAGCATCCCCAAAAAAGATGAAGTCAGGCAAAAATGCCAGGAGTCATTCATGGATCAACAAAGAAATCCTGGACAAACTCAGGCAGAAAAAGGAGGCCTACAAAGGGTAGAAGCAAGGACAGATAGCCTGGAAGAATACAGAGAAATCATCTGAGCAACCTGGGATGAGGTTAGGAAAGCTAATGTCCAGAGCAAGAAGAAGGGGTTCTATAGGTACATCGGTGATAAAAGGAAGACTAGGGAAACTGTGGGCCCTCACCTGAAGGAAATGGGAAAGCTGATTTCCTGGGATATGGAGAAGGTACTCAATGGCATTTTTGCTTCACTGGAAAGAGTTCAGCTCAAGTTACAGAAGGCAAAGGAGGGACTGGGAGAATGAAGAACCACCCACCATAGGAGAAGATCAGGTTTGAAACCATCTAAGGAATGTGAAAGTCCATGGGACCTGATGAGATGCATTTATGGACCCTGAGGGAACTGACAAATGAAATTGTTAAGCCACTGTCCATCATATTTGAGAAGTCTTTGTAGTCTGATGAAGTTCCCTCTGTCTGGAATAGGGGAAACATAACCCCCATTTTTAAAAATAGAAGAAGGAAGACCTGGTGAAGTATAGACTGGTCAGTCTCTCCACTGTGTCCAGCAAAGTCATGGAGCAGATCCTCCTGGAAACTGTTAAGGCACATGGAAGACCAAGAAGTAATAGGTGAAAGCCAAAGTGGTTTCACTAAGGTCAAAACATGCCTGAGAAAACTGGTGGCCATCTAGGACGGGTTTACTGCACTGGTGGATAATGAAAGAGCAACTGATGTCATCTACCTGGACTTCTGCAAAGAATTTGACACTGTCCCACATTATATCCTTGTCTCTAAATTGGAGCAATGTGAATTTGACCATTCAGTGGGTAAGGAGTTGGCAGAATGGTCACACTCAAAGAATTGTGGTCAATGGCTCAATGTCCGAGTGGAAACCAATGACAAGTGACATACCTCAGTGGTCAGTACTGGAACTAGCACTGTTTGACATCTTTGTCAGTGACATGGACTGAAGGACTGAATGCACCCTCAGCAAGTTTGCTAATAACACCAAGCTGTGTGGAGCTGTCAACATGCTGGAGGGAAGGGATGCCTTCCAGAGGGACCTTGACATACTTGAGAGGTGAGCCTTTGTGAACCTCATAAAGTTCAACAAGGCCAAGTGCGAGGTCCTGCAATCCTTAGAGACCTTACAGTGGTCTTCCTGTACATCAAGGAGGCCTACAAGATAGCTAGACCGGGCCTCTTTAACAGGAAGTATAGTGATAGGACAATGAGTAATGGCTTTAAAATGAGAAGGTAGATTTAGATTAGACATTCAGAAGAAATTCCTTACTCTGAGGGTGGTGGGCACAGGTTGCCCAGAGGAGATACAGATGCTCCATCCCTGGAGGTGTTCAAGGCCAGGTTGGATGGGGCTTTGAGCAACCTGATTTAGTGGAAGGTGTCCCTGCCTATGGCAGGGTAGGGAGGGTGGGGTGTTGGAAGGAACTAGATGATCTTAAACATCCCTTCCAAGAAAAATCATTCTATGATTCTATGATAAATCTAACAACCAATTTCAGGCAACCTGATATTTTGTTGGTACAATATCCACAAGCCTGTTGCAGGATCTACATTTTGCACACAGAACTATAATGCACAATTACCTGCTCAACTATGTGTTTAGGAGGAAGACAACATGCAGTCTGAGTCTGTGTTTTCTCTCAGGCAGAAGACATTACTGAAAGCAACAGTGAAATACACAATATTATCTGTTGTCCTTCCATTTCTTTTTCCACATTGGAATAAACAAAGGAATTTATTCTCCTATAGTTTATAATGCTTTGCAGTACCTTTAAGGCTGGGTCTTGTACTATGTTTGCACGGAAGTTTATTGCATAATAAAATAAACATTTGCTTTCAAGAGATAAGCCCTGTTATTTATTTGGATTTCCTTGATGTAATATCTTTCTGAGCTTTTGTGGTGTATGGCACGGAGGCACAGAAAGTTGAAGTTAGTTGAAATTAGGTAAAATGAAGGAAGTGAAGATGGATTGTTTAAAGTTCTTCTTCCAGAGAAGAATGCGTTTTAATTTATAAAGGTGCATATTGGTGAGTAGGTTTTTAAAATGAAAACACATGTAGTGGTGTAGGATTCAGCAGAACAATCAAAGAAAACAGAAGAAAATTATGGGGTAGAAGCACTGCTCTAAAACTTTATGCTATGCTCCTTGTTCTCTAGATACCAAAAAAAAAAAATAAAATACCTGTTGTAGGTAAGCTCAATGTGACTCCTTCTGAAAGTGGGAGGTGATTCCTATTTTAAGCAAAACTAACATAAATTATGCTCATTCTGCCATAGATTTCACTCTCTCATTCTCTCATACTTGCAAGTGCAAAGATATATATGCGTCCAAGTATTCTGGAAAGGAACAGTAGTGCCACAGGTGAGACGTACCTCAACATGCCTTCAGAGCTTCTTTTTGATTGGCAATAACTATTAATCTTTATTAACTGAATTTTAGTTGTGCCATTTATATCTTCCACAAGTAGAGATTTCCTGAGATGTATGCATGACTATTCTCTCTTGCCCCTTGGAACTATAAGGAAAAATTACTCAGTCTCAGCATCCTGTATTTTCCTACCTGAGTATTTTATGGCTGCAAGACTGTTTCTCTTCTCTTTCTCACTGTATTTTTATGACATTAAGTTACTGGCCTGGAATTCTGGGTATTTGAATGATAACATTCTGCAACAATTAATTTATTCCTTGTTCTAACTCTTTATTAAGATGCCACTACATAAAAATTTCTAATCAAATACCATTTATACCAAACTTATTATTTCCATTACAAGGCTCTGCAGTTCAATGTAGTATTTACCTCAGAAAAATACATAGCGCAAACATGAATAGATTTTCATTGCTATGGAAGCCAACTGTAAGGTATGCTGAGAACAAATGTGATCCAAGAAACCAATATTTACCAGAAAATGCACTTTCTCTGACATAGAAATTAAACCAGTAGGATTTTATACTTAAAACCACCACCCAATACTCAACTGTTCTTAATTATTTTAAAATTACACTATAGTATAAGTATTCTAAGTAAATTTAGGGTGAAGTTTTTTTACTAGAATGTTATCAATCAGAACCTGAATGCAGTATGAAATCTCATTTGATGACTTTAAACGGATGTACATTCATCCGTATATAGTCAGTGTAAAATTCTCATTTCAATAAGAGCAAGACAGTTTTAAACATGAAATAGATGTCTAGAAGTTGTTGTTGGGTAAAGATGGAATTTAGGGCTCTCATTTACCCTAGTCATACAGATCTGTGCAGTTGTTTGTGCTTAAAATGGATCAAGAATGTCATGAATCTCATAGCCACACATTAAGACTCCTTTGTATGCGGGTGAAACCTTCATAGAAAGAGCAAGGCAGCAAGGCAAGAAAATCCTGAAATGCAGTCTGTGTTGCTTCATGGTGTGGTCTCCATGCAAGGGTGCAGGGAGTTCCAACATCGTAGAAGTGTCATTGTATGCAGGTGTTCCTGGGCAGAGCGCAGGGAGTAGTAAACCTTAACACTGTAAAAGCTCTCTCGAAGGCTTTATTGTTGGGAAAACGCTAAAACACTGAGGTAACTGGCAGGCAGAAATTGGCTCGGACTTTGAGTGTAGAAGCCAGTAGATTTGAGGTCAGAGCGTTATTGTTCCTAGAATCACTGTAGTTCCCAGAATTTCCTTCACAGGGTGAATGAGAAGGAATTGGACTTTTAAGATAAGAATTTTGTTTTACCATGTGTCCTACCTATAATTGCCTGTAGGACAGAGATCAATAAAGTTTTCTGTTTTAGGACGACGAAAACAATGGGCATCTCTGCAGTGAACGGAGCATCCCTGGATGCTCTCAGTGTCACCTGCTGCCATCTTCTGGTCGTCGTGTCGCAACCAGCTCACAGCGGTTTGCGTGGGACAAGGTTTTCCCCCGAGCTGCAGCCGTGAGCAATGCCATCCACTTCCTATTTCAGAACACCCTTAATGCTCTCTGCCTTTCTTGGAGGGCTCTGCATGCAGAGTTTTAAGCGGGTGTTGTTTTTTTTTCTTCTTTTTTTTCTGTTTTTTTTTTTTTTCTTCTTTTTTTTTTTTCTTCTCTTTTTTTTTTCTTTTTTTTTTTTTTTTTTTTAAATTCATTAATTAATTAATTTATTTCTTATTTTTATTATTATTTTTTTTTTTTCGTTTCCCTTCCATTATGATTAGTAAAGCCTTAACCCCCGTGACCCAGAGTGGAAGGGGGTTCATTTTTCCAGAGCAGATGGTCAGGCCCCAGCTCTCTTATATGGAGAAGCAGCACTGTCTTCCTACTGCCTCCCAATTCTGCTTGGAACTTACTCTGAAGCTACTATTTGACAAACAAGTGTGCTCAGTACTGTGAAAGCTGGGGCAAAAGTGCAGTTTCAGAACTTTATCTTCACAACAGCAAGATACTCGCTATGACCTTAACAGACAAGAGACCTTGATGGCAATTCAAGAACAGCATTTTGATGTCTGCTGTTGCATATGAAAACCCCTACAGTATTGAGTCTTTTACCTGGGCTGTTTGACTTGTGGGACCTTGGGAATCCTGACTATTAATTTTAAACATAGACCTCTATTTTTCAATATGCTAAAGATATCCAGGAAAACCAAGTCCAAGGGATCTGTAAAATACTGCCACCCAAACATTTCTTATGCTAAGCGGTTCCTATGGTTCAAGAGAAGACCATGTAGTCAGAGACCCCCTCCATTCATGGAGCCCTTGCTAGCAGCGATGCCGTAAAAGCAGCATGCTTCATAGATACCAATTTGGATCCGTGACTGCTTACAGAGATGGAGGCTTTAAAAATCACATGGCATTGATGCTATGAACTCAGGGAGACTGGAAATCAACAAGGATTTGCTATTAATACCAGTAGACAAATATAAAATTGATCACATTCCTGCCAGTGGTACAGGTATCTGAAAACACTCTGTTTCTGAAGTGACCTCATGCATGAAGGAGAGTTGAATTCCTGTCATCCCAGAGAGTGGTTCTAAAACTCCACAACTACAGCAAATACAATAGTCTCAGAACACAAGCAAGCAAACAAAAAATAAAACAACAAAAAAAGGCAAAGCTCTGGGTCTGTGAGATATTGCTTCCATTCTAAGCAGCATGGTTTAACTCCTCCACACCTCTGCTAGCGGTGACCCGGAGGGAAGGAAAGCAACTCCAGCTGCCACCCTTCTTTGGCAGGCACTGCCTCTGCACTTCATCAGGCTGCCACTGGTAAAGCTATCCTGAAATTCTAGGATTTGTGTGACAGCAAATAGTTGATAAATTAACAACAGCGGGGAAACAGGATTGGTTGGGATTTGCTTTAATTGGCATCTCTCTGGATACTTAGAGACATGAAGTTTCTTCAACTAGGGAAGAGTTGGAAGTGTGAAGCCCGCTTTGGGCAATGTGAGCAGGGAGAGGACCTACAAAGAGCTTAAATGACACCTTGGTATGAGTTTCTTAGTTTAATAAAAATGAAAATAATAACAATAGCATCAACCACAACAGCAACAACAAGTGTCATCTGGAAATCTCCCTGTACTGCTACAAAAAGCCAAGGAGGCTGAACTTACAGAAATCACAAAGAAAGGTCTCTGAAACTTTTCAGTCTTGAAGGAAGGCACTTGAAGAGACCTTGGGATTCACATCCAGGCAGAGCATGTTGCCTGCATTGCCTCTGGAGTGAAGTTCAGCAGGCACAGCACCCTCTGCCAGCAATATCATGCAGGTGTTCTCGAGATGTTCTCGAGACATTGCTCCCTCACAGCCCTGCCCACATGAACCTGTCCCAGGCAGCCACACCCCAGGGACCTGTTTCTTGCTTAGCCACAGCAGGCGTCGGGCTGGGATTGGCATTCCTTCTGTCTGGGTCACTCTCCACCTTGACCTGCCCAACTGCCCAACAGGGAAGGAGAGGGAAGGGGAAGAGAACGAGGAAACGGAAGATGCAAGAAAAGTACATGGAAGGCTAGGGAAAATGAGGGCTTTGGTTGGAAGGTAAGGCCGAGAGCACTGGGACTGTTCAGCCTGGAGGAGGTGCAGCGAGGTCACCCTGAGAGGTTGTAGAGTCTCCAGCTGCGGAGCTCTTCCAAACCCAACTGGACCCCGGCCAGGGCAAGCTGCTGTAGCTGACCCCGCTCGAGCAGAGGGTGGTCTGATTGGGGTCGGAAGGCTCCTTGTGACTGCAGAAGCCCTGTGCTATGGCCCCGTGATCCTGAGACATGGGGAGAGCCGAGGGGAGGGAGGTTGTCTCCCCTGGAGTGGAAATGTGGGTTTGGGCTGGAGGCGGGAGGCAGCCTCTGACGCAGAGAGGTCACAGGGCAGGGCCAGGCCGGAGAGCAGGGAGGAGGCTGATCCTGGCAAGGCCAGGTGTGGGGACAGCCTCTGCCATGGCAATGGAGGAGCAGGAGCAGGGTGGTCCCTGAGCCCCCTGCTGGGTGAGGTCACAGGCAGGGGGGTGAGGTCACAGGGGGACTCCTGCCTGCTGGTCCCCTCCAGGGGATAAAGGACCAGAGCCTGCGCAGGAGAGAGCCTGGTGCGGAGCCCATCTCCAGAGGGGTGGGCGCTGGGCAGCGCACGTGGGGACACCCTGCTACACGCAGTGCTCGGACAGGCTGGGCACAGGCACGGGCAGGGGCAGGCAGGGCCTGCGGTCGGAAAGCAACCGCCAGGGCCAACAAGGACAGCGAGAGCAGGGGCAAGGCAGTCAGGACGCAGGGAGATCCTCCCGCGCAGCCTGGAGACGCCTCGGGATTGAGCCGCGAGCAGCATGTCCGAAGCAGAGGAGGTCTGCGTGGTGCCTGAGCAGGAGCGGGAGCCTGAAGCGACGTGCTCTGGGGGCCCCCCCACAGGCCGGGGAGCAAAGGCCAAGAAGAGCCGCTCTTCCCGCTCCTCCCGGGCTGGGCTGCTCTTCCCTGTGAGCCGCATCGACAGGCAGCTGCGCAGAGGCCGGTTCGCCGAGCGCCTTGGAGCCAGGGCCCCCGTCTTTCTGGCTGCTGTGCTGCAGTGGGTGACGCACAAGACCATGGACATGGCTGGGAAGATTTCCAAGAGGAGCAACCAACATCGCATTTCCCCGGGCCACTTGCAGATGGCTGTGCGGAACAGCTCTGCGCTCAAGCAGCTCCTGCTAGGCAAGCCCAGGCACCACAGCAGGGCTGTCCCCCAAAGCCAGCGCGTGGCCGCACCCTCCAGAAAGAGGAAGGCCAAGGATAGGAGGAGAAGGCGCAGGCAACGGGCTGCACCTGCCCGTGCCACCGCTGCTGTCGCTGCCAAGTGAAAACAGAAATTCCTGCCCCAGAGCAGCATGGCCACTTGCCCGTCTCTTGCCAAATCCACCGCTCTGGTCAAATGGTCTAATAAAAGTCCTTGAAATGTTGTGTTGTGCCTGAGGCATGCCTTGTGGATGCTAGGTGGTGCAGTGGGGAGAGGGACGATGGGGGACAGCAAGGAGGGGACACCCCGTCAGTGGACTGCTTTGTTAAACAGTGACACCTGGCAGTGTCACAGCGGGGAAGAATCTGTGGAAGAATTGCTCAGGGTCCCAATCTGCCTTTCAGCATTTTGCCAGCAGCTGAGCTTCCAGCGCCTTCTCACTGCACTGCCTTCCCTGTCCAGGAAAGAATGGTTCCTGCACAAGAGACTAAGCATGACAGCAGAGAGAGGGAGAGCATGTGGGGCAACGAGGGGTCGTGTGGGTGATCAAAGTGGCACCTGACAGTGACCAGAGAGGAGCAGGTCACTCTCAGCCCCTTGTCCATGTGACAGGGTTGTCCAAGCATGGTCTCTCCACCACATCGCTCATTCCCTTCGTGGGAGGAGCAGGGGATGCTCCTGACGAGGCAGGGCAGCTCTTGGGCCAAAGAAAAGGCACTTCTCTTCCACAGCATTGCCCCACTCTTATCTTTTTGCCAGGGGGAAGGGCCACCTGCCCATGGGGTCTCTAAGAAGGCCTTTGGGATTAGGGTTCTTGCAGGAGCTTCTTCTTAGAGG
Source organism: Netta rufina (assembly GCF_964035555.1). NCBI lineage: Eukaryota > Metazoa > Chordata > Aves > Anseriformes > Anatidae > Netta > Netta rufina. The sequence continues at coordinate 127,252,879 of NC_140123.1, forward strand.
AGCTCCCACCTGGGGGTAGCATCTGTTTGCACCGTCTCAGAAAATCTCCTCCTGGCTGGTCAGATGGAGAGGTGTGTGGAACAGGCATGGCAGTGGCCAAGGGGGGCAGAGCTGCAAATGGTCATCATTGGTCTTTGTCTTGAGGGAGGGACTGTGTGCTGCCGCGTTGACTTTGCTCACAGCCCTGGGGACTTCATGAAGTGTTCCTTGGATGTTCTGTGTGGCTAGCCCCCAACATCATCCCCGGCAGACAGAAATGCTTTCCAATACAAGAACTCTTTAACAACCTCCACCGTGGCCTTCAGCTGCAGCACAACGATGACACTGGGGAGTTTATCCTCAGAGCCCCCCTGTGCAATTATCAGAAGCCCCATCAGGCTTGTTATCATTTATGCTCCGACTCCTTAATGATGCCTCATGCGGCTCATCTCTTGACACAGGCTCCATTACCCACAGCACTGAGCACTGGCCCTGTGTCCCACTGGCTCAGTTCACACTATGGCAATGCATTGGCTTCTGGGAAGGTCAGGCACAGGCACTGCTCCTGGAGCATTTGTTGCCTGGTCACCATCAGATAAAAGTTGGGGTTTCCCCTGTTCTTAGCTTACCTTTCGGCTCCCCTTCTCATCCATTTCCTCCCCCATTCTTCCACCTGTTTCACAATCCACCCCTGCTCGCTGGAAGAGAGCCATTTGCTCCCTTCCTTTGTACTGTGCAGCAGTGCTTCTCTTGCCATCTTAGGGCTCAGGTGAATCTGATTTGCAGATGCACAAACACTCTGAAACCCCTCTCCAAATCCCAGAGGCTGTCAACCACTGGCCAAACCAAACAGAGATCCCTGCTGAGAAAACTGCCAGAGACTGTGCGGGACTGGAGATGGGGAGAAAGAAATGCTCTTCTGAGCACCTCATTGTGCAACATACCAAACACTGGCTGCAGTTCGGGTGCTTAGATGCCCTGGTGGCCCTGGCCTTTGTTGAGCCGTGAAAGGTGAAGCTGCTGAAGACCTGGCCCGTGACGGAAATACAATAATGCCTTGTGATTAGAAGGAAGGTCTTGAAAGAAAGACACCCGTATCTTGTGCACTTGGTTTGGGTCAGCTGTGTAAAGTCCAGGGGAAAATAACAGTGGGGTAGAGTGCAGGTTCATGCTTGTGTGGCCAAACAGAGTCATATTAGCAAGGACTTGCACTCAGGAGGTTAAATCCAAATAATTTCAAAAGCAAAACATGGCTAAAGTCTGATCTACCTCCTAGTGATTCCTGTCAATGTCCTAATGAGGAAGGATGTGGGAGAGAGGAGTGGAAGTAAGCCTCAAGCCCGAGGAGAAAAAGCCCTTGAGCAAGGTGTTGGATGAGCATACTGGAGATATATACCATTCCCTCAATCCCCAGTACGGGTGTGTCCAGCCGGCTCAGCCACTCGGCAGGACAGCGTTTTGCTGAATTAAAATGTTCCCTGTTGCTACTGAAAGCTTCAGATTCTACTGAGCTGAAGCAGCACCGGGCTCCAGAAGAATCCTTCTCTCTCCATCTTCGTTGAACCCCTGTGTAAAGCAGAAGGGAGTAACAGAGCCAGTGTGTTTCCCTGCATTCAGAGAACCAGCATACTGCAAAGGAACAAGGTGTTCCTCCTCAATCGCACACCAAGTGGCCAAAAGGAGAAGAGTCACACGTCCAGCTGTGCTCTCTGACAGTCTCAGCTTTTCACAGAGCATTAATGGGCATGGAGCTAACGGCCACCAACTGAGGGCCACCAACAGAGCCACCTTGTGCCACAGGTGCAGCGGAACTCCAGGAGCTTTGTTGCTGGAGGAAAGGTCATCCACAGGGGGGCACAAGGAGACTCCTACTTCACTGAAAGGCTCTGCAGCCACCTGGGTCATAAGGATAAGACCATTCTTCCCTCCACAAGGTGGTATGAAAAGAGAAAATGGCAGGAATGATGCGGAGGATGTGCAAAGTATCTGGAGTTACCATGCTTCAGAAATGAGGAGCAGGAACACAGGAGCCAAGCAGTCCCTTCCAGTCTAACTTGTTCTATGACTTGGTGCACGCCAAAATTACCTCTGTCTCTGAGCTGCAAGCAAGTGGGAGGATAAGAGTATAATAAAGGCTGTGCAGCTGTGTTACAGACCCAGATACTCAAACACCGCAGGTAGCACGCTAATCCTTTGCTTACCGGTCCTTCACAATGTTCTCCTCAGCTACCTCACCATGTCCCTCCCATCCACTGTGGAAATGGTACAGCAACAGATAGAAGTCACTTTGACGGTGACTTTTAATGGGTTAGAGATTTGTTTGTGGCATAGGTGCCTTGGGAGAGGGATTTGGCTTTCTCAGTCATTTCTGTCGTGTAGAAACAGCTGCACTATCTGGCTGTAACCATCCTGAGTCTATAACCTACATCTGGAGTCGGGGCCAATATGGAGTGCAGGAATATTCACTGCCTCAGTCAAACAAACTTCTGTGAGCACCAATTCTTTCCCCCTTCTGTCCATGGGGGGCCTGAGTGGTCTATGTGGTACTTAGCCTACTTATGCCTACTGGTGTAAAAACACATCAGTATTGTTCAGTGAAAATGCATATTAAAATTCTTTTTCTATGCAGTACGTCTCTGAATTTATAAGCATAAAAGTTACGTTCTTGAGCCAGAAATGACCATGCAAGCCTGCTTTGCACACCTGACCCATCTTTGGTGCTATTATGAGTATTTGCAAGGTGGTTCAGAGAGGCAGAACAGAAAATTAGCTGGCTAAAAGCCAAGCCATTTACCATGATGTAGTTTCCACTGGATCACTTCCCTGATATGTCTCATACACAGGTGTTTGCTTGCTACTGTGGGCAGAACAAAGCTGACACAGGCCATGGTTGCTGTGGGAATGACTGGACCTCTCAATAAAGGTTTGCCTGGACATGAAACAATAGCAGTGGATAATAGTCATTAGGCTGTACGAGGCTTGGCAGTCTCTTGGTGATATCCTGGATGTGAGCCCCTGATGTAATGCATGTAGGAGGGGAAAAGTTCTTTCCCTTTTCTACAGTCATGAGTAAGTGGCACAGTGCTCACCCAGGCCTAGCATCCATAAACTACTTGCTGGGAGCAAAAACTAATGGAATTTAAAAGAAGTTTTCTCCACTCTCCATTTTGTCTTTGGCTTTTGTTGTTATTACTGTGCCTCAATGTAACTGTTTACAATATACATATTAATAGTTTTAGAAGGAGAAGAAACTGGAACCTTGGCAGCCAGAACTGCCTGCAGCAGAATGCTGAATCAGATGGATCTGCAGTTAGGAGGAATCCTAAGGGTGTATCAGACAAATAAGGAAGTTTCAGACAAGGCTTTGTGTCTTCTGTATTACATTCAAAATGTATTCTAGCTACCAAATATTAAAAATAATCTAATCTTACTTTATCTGCAGGAATAGATATCTGCCTTCCCAAGACAACATGTTGTAGCTCTTATAGTAGAGGTGGGAGAAGAGGCCTTTGTAAGTACAATGCCACATCTAATTCAGAATAAAGTGTAAGTGCTTACTTTCAGAAAGGATCCCTAGAGTTCAGACACTGAACCCTGGGGATTTCTGCTTGAGATTCCTTTTTGTGCTGCCTGTTGGCAATCAAAACAGTGTCCCTTCAGACACATTGCATAGAAAACTTTGGCTTTAAAAACAAATGAATTAAGGAAGCTGAAAGGAGTGGAACAGTCTGGTTTCACCTACTGCCTGAGAAAGTACTTCAGAACCTGCTAACAAGATTTCCCTAATAAGAAACACAGAGCTGAGAAAAGCACATTTGTTTTGATATTATAGGTAAGGAAACTCCTTTGTATAAATACTAGTAACATTTTCTTAGCAATAATATGTACTGTACCTCCAAGCGTAGCTCTGTTTGTTCAGTAATCTGAAGTGAAGTTAGATATAAAATTACATATCAAGCAACTGCAGGATTCAATATGAATGCACTTCACTGACTTAAAGGACTCACAGTGCTGGATTAGAAACACTGTTCTGGATTAATAGAAAAAACTATTATTCTGCAAATGATGCATTTATTTTTATATTGACTTAATTTAAAGTAGCTGCTATTTAAGATGTTTTACCTTCATCTTAATCAACATCTGCCATCTTCTTCATGATAAAGAGCTGTTATTTTCTCCAACAGAGAAATCACACACACACCAGAAAACAACAACAAAAACACCCAACAACAACAGAAAAAGAAAAACATCAGGGGAAAGCTAGACAGTACAATTGTGCAAGATTGCTTAAAGAAGTTTTAAGTTTATGCAAAGTCTAGAGCTTGCAATTCAAATCTACATTGCTCAGCATGGTTAGAGTATTATGCACCTTCCAGTGAAGAAGGGGGGAAAAGGGGTGAGATGGAAGCTGCAGTGGGAAGAAGAAAGGACATGACATTCATACAAAAACTCTCATTTTTCTTTTCTTTCCCTCATTCCTTCCCTTCCAGGTCTTAGCAGTCTTGGTTTGTGCTGTTGCACCTTCAGCACAGCATGCAGAATCAAACAGCTGTCACAGAATTCATCCTCCTCGGGTTCTCCAGCAACCCAGTCCTGCGTGTCTCTCTCTTTGTCCTTTTCTCTGTCCTCTACTCTGCCACCCTGATGGGAAATGCACTTGTCTTTGTGCTCATCTGCCTGGACTACCGCCTCCACAGCCCTATGTACTTTTTCCTCTGCCACCTCTCCATCGTAGATATCTGCTATGCCTCCAACAATGTCCCTCATATGCTGGGGAACCTCCTTGGACAAGGAAGAACCATCTCCTTTGCTGGGTGTGGGACACAGATACACCTTTACTTAATCTTTGCACTTACAGAGTGCGTGCTGCTGGCTGCTATGTCTTATGATCGCTATGTGGCAATCTGCCATCCTCTCCGCTACTTCCTCATCATGAACTGGAGGTTGTGCATCACCCTTACAGCAGTTTCATGGGCTTTTGGGTTCATGTTTGGTACACTACAAGCTTCTCTGGCTTTACGGCTGCCATTCTGTGGCCCCTGCAATGTTGACCACTTCTTCTGTGAAATTCTTGCTGTCTTAAAGCTGGCCTGCACTGACACTACTGTCAATAAAGTCCTGATCTTTGCTGTTTGTGTGTGCTTCCTCCTCTTCCCCTTGGTCTTAATCCTCATTTCATATCTGCACATCCTGGCCACTGTTCTGCACATCCAGTCTGTGGCAGGATGGCATAAAACTTTGTCCACCTGTGGCTCACACCTGATTGTGGTGGGTCTGTTTTATGGAAATGCCATTTTCATGTACATGGTTCCTGGGAGTGGAAATGCATCTGGGAGGGAAAAAGTTCTTTCCCTCTTCTACAGTGTCATCAACCCAAGTTTGAACCCCCTGATTTACACTCTGAGGAACAAACAGGTGAAGGAAGCCTTGCTGAATCTCCAGGGAAGGAAAAGAGTCTTTCATTCAGTGTAGTACAGGCTCTAAGGTTTTACCTGTCTCTTTCTGCTGTTTCTTCTTGAGCTCTTTTGGTATTTTAAACAGTTAAAATGAAACAAAACAAAACAAATGTATTTATTTCTGTTTCTTTCTACAGTCTGATGAATAACACAACACAATGACTAATTATCATTCATTTTATTAGAGATAACTAATTGCTCTTCATCACATACAGACATTCTAAGCAGGCAGTAGGTTTTAACTGAGCTATTGAGACAGCTGGAAAAAGATAGTCTGTCTTCTTCATTTTAAGTAGGAGTCAGAATAAAATACTTTTAAAGAGTTGTATTTTTTTCTTCTTTTTTTTCCTTTCTTTTTTTTTTTTTTTTGAGTATGCCAGTTGATTTAGTAAGATGTGATTTTTCCCTACCACAATTGTATTTCCTATATCCTTATGATACTAGAGATTCAACTCAGTTATTATAAAGAAGAGGGAAAATATTTTGCTAAAGGGCTTTGTTTCTTAGCAAGGTGAATCATCCTGTGAAGATTTTTGCTTCTGCACATGTCGTGGTTTAACCCGACCGGCAGCTAAACACCACGCAGCCGTTCGCTCACCCTCCCCCCTCCCTCTCTGGGACGGGGGAGAGAAATGGAAAGTGAAGCCCGTGAGTTGAGATAAAGACAGTTTAATAAGACAGGAAAAAAAAAAAAAATAACAAAAATAATAATAACAATAATAATAATGATGATACAATGGGGATAATACGAAAGTAATAATAGTATGTACAAACAAGTGATGCACAATGCAATTGCTCACCACCCGCTGACCGATGCCCAGCCTAACCCCGAGCAGTCCGGCCCCCTCCCCCCGGCTAGCCACCCCTATATATTGTTTAGCATGACGTCAGATGGTATGGAATACCCCTTTGGCTAGTTTGGGTCACCTGTCCTGGGTCTGTCCCCTCCCAGCTCTTACTACACCCCCCAGCCTGCCCGTTGGCAGGACAGAGCAAAGGCTGAGATGTCCTTGGCTTAGTATAAGCACTGCTCTGCAACAAGTAAAGCATCGGGGTGTTATCAGCACTCTTCTCATTCTAAGCCAAAACACAGCATTCCACCAGCTACTAGGAAGAAAATTAATTCTGTGCTAACTGAAACCAGGACATCTATCCACCCCTTATTCCATACCATTTATGTCATGCTCAGGTTACACTCTTTTCCATACATTCTAATTAGTCACCTATAGTAATCATGGTAGTGATAACATACAGTATAATATACTATTTAACATGGTGCAATTCAGTTCATGGGCTATTCTCACCCAGTATTAAATCTCCTTGAGGTACACACCGGACCTCTCCGTTCTTTTGCATCACCCACCAAGTATATCCAGGTCCCTGAGCGAAAACAATTCCACGAATAGGTTTGCCTTTTCCTGAGGCAGGAGTAGCCCAGACTGTTTTACCCAGCATATTTTTTACATGCACTACAGGAACTTTATCCCCATCTACAGTACGTAACAGGTTTGATTGGGCAGGTCCAGCTCGGTTGGTAGATCCCCTAGTATTGACTAACCAGGTGGCCTTTGCCAAATGCGTATCCCAGTTTTTGAACGTCCCAGCGCCCATTGCTTTCAAGGTAGTCTTTAACAGGCCATTGTATCGTTCAACTTTCCCGGAGGCTGGTGCATGATAGGGGATGTGATACACCCATTCAATACCATGTTCTTTGGCCCAAGTGTCTATAAGGTTGTTTCGGAAGTGAGTCCCATTATCTGATTCTATTCTTTCTGGGGTGCCATGTCGCCATAGGACTTGCTTTTCAAGGCCCAGGATGGTGTTCCGGGCGGTGGCATGAGGCACAGGATATGTTTCCAGCCATCCGGTGGTTGCTTCCACCATTGTAAGTACGTGGCGCTTGCCATTGCGAGTTTGAGGGAGTGTGATGTAATCAATCTGCCAGGCCTCTCCATATTTATATTTCAGCCATCGTCCTCCATACCAAAGAGGCTTTGACCGTTTGGCTTGCTTGATTGCAGCACATGTTTCACAGTCATGAATAACCTGTGCTATAGCGTCCATGGTCAAGTCCACCCCTCGATCACGAGCCCATCTGTATGTTGCATCTCTACCTTGATGGCCTGAGGTGTCATGGGCCCATCGGGCTATAAATAATTCACCTTTATGCTGCCAATCCAGGTCCACCTGAGCTACTTCAATCTTAGCAGCCTGATCCACCTGCTGGTTGTTTTGATGTTCTTCAGTAGCCCGATTCTTGGGCACATGAGCATCTACGTGGCGTACTTTCACAGCCAGGTTCTCTACCCGAGCAGCAATATCTTGCCACAATGCAGCAGCCCAGATAGGTTTGCCCCTACGCTGCCAGTTGTTTTGCTTCCATTGCTGTAACCATCCCCACAGGGCATTTGCTACCATCCATGAATCGGTGTAGAGATAGAGAACTGGCCATTTTTCTCGTTCAGCAATGTCTAAAGCCAGCTGAATGGCTTTCACTTCTGCAAACTGACTCGATTCACCTTCTCCCTCAGCAGCTTCTGCAACTCGTCGCGTAGGACTCCATACAGCAGCCTTCCATCTCCGATGCTTCCCCACAATACGACAGGACCCATCAGTGAACAGGGCATATTTCTTTTCATTCTCTGGCAACTGGTTGTACAGTGGGGCTTCTTCAGCACGACCCACCTCCTCCTCTGATGATATCCCAAAGTATTTGCCTTCTGGCCAGTCCATGATCACTTCCAATATTCCTGGGCGACTGGGGTTTCCTATTCGAGCCCGCTGAGTAATCAGTGCAACCCACTTGCTCCATGTAGCATCAGTTGCATGATGCGTAGAGGGGACCCTTCCCTTGAACATCCAGCCTAGTACCGGTAATCGGGGTGCTAGGAGGAGCTGCGCTTCAGTACCGACCACCTCCGAAGCAGATCGAACTCCTTCATATGCTGCCAATATCTCCTTTTCAGTTGGAGTATAGCGGGCCTCAGATCCTCTGTATCCCCGACTCCAAAACCCCAGAGGCCGACCTCGAGTTTCCCCAGGTTCTTTCTGCCAGAGGCTCCAGGTGGGGCCGTTCTCCCCGGCTGCAGTGTAGAGCACATTCTTTACATCTGGTCCTGTTCGAACTGGCCCAAGGGCTACTGCATGGACTATTTCCTGCTTGATTTGTTCAAAGGCTTGTCGTTGTTCAGGGCCCCATTCAAACTCATTCTTCTTGCGAGTTACTTGGTAGAGTGGGTTTACAATCAGACTGTAATTTGGGATGTGCATTCTCCAAAACCCCACAACACCTAGGAAAGTCTGTGTTTCTTTTTTGTTAGTTGGTGGAGACATAGCTGTTATTTTGTTGATCACATCCATTGGGATTTGACGACGTCCATCTTGCCATTTTATTCCTAAAAACTGGATCTCCCGTGCAGGTCCTTTGACTTTATTTTGTTTTATGGCAAAACCGGCTTTCAGAAGGATTTGGACTATTTTCTTCCCTTTCTCGAAAACTTCCTCTGCTGTGTCACCCCACACAATAATGTCATCGATGTACTGCAGGTGTTCAGGAGCTTCCCCCTGCTCTAGTGCAGACTGGATCAGCCCATGGCAAATGGTAGGGCTGTGTTTCCACCCCTGGGGCAGCCTATTCCAAGTATATTGGACTCCCCTCCAAGTGAAGGCAAATTGTGGCCTGCACTCTGCTGCTAGAGGGATGGAGAAAAATGCATTAGCGATATCAATTGTGGCGTACCACTTGGCTGCCTTCGATTCAAGTTCATACTGAAGTTCCAGCATGTCCGGCACTGCAGCACTCAGTGGTGGCGTGACTTCGTTCAAGCCGCGATAGTCCACTGTTAGTCTCCACTCGCCATTAGACTTTCGCACTGGCCATATGGGACTATTGAAAGGTGAATGAGTCTTGCTGATCACTCCTTGGCTCTCCAATTGACGAATTAGCTTATGGATGGGAATCAGGGAGTCTCGGTTGGTGCGATATTGCCGCCGGTGCACAGTTGTGGTAGCAATTGGCACTTGCTGTTCTTCGACCCTCAGCAACCCCACAACAGAGGGGTCCTCTGAGAGACCAGGCAAGGTAGATAATTGTTTAATGCCCTCTGTCTCTAAGGCAGCAATACCAAAAGCCCACCGGAACCCTTTTGGGTCCTTGCAGTATCCTCTTCTAAGATAGTCTATGCCAAGGATACATGGAGCATCCGGACCAGTCACAATGCGGTGCTTTTCCCACTCATTCCCAGTCAGACTCACTTCAGCCTCCAATACAGTCAACTGCTGAGATCCCCCTGTCACTCCACAAATATAGATGGGCTCTGGTCCTTTATAGCTCGATGGCATTATAGTACATTGTGCACCGGTGTCTACTAAAGCCTTATACTTCTGTGCGCGTGATGTGCCAGGCCATCGAATCCACACAGTCCAATAAACTCGATTGTCCCTTTCCTCCCCCTGGCTGGAGGCAGGGCCCCCCTAATCCTGGTCAGAATCTTCCTCGTTTCTGTGTTTGAAGGACTGTCTGCTGGAAGTTGGAGCAGCAAACTTTTCGGAGAATCCCTTTTTCCTGATTGTTTTCTTTTGCAACTCACGTACCCGTGCCTCTAGGGTCGCGGTAGATTTTCCATCCCACTTTCTCATGTCCTCTCCATGGTCTCGTAAGTAAAACCACAGGGTGGCACGGGGTGAGTACCCACCATATCGTCTTCCTTGTGTGGGTGAACGCCTACCCCTGACAGCTGAGACACTGCTTTGTACAGGTGCGAAGGAGAATAATCTCTCTTCAAGTTGGTGAACCTTTTCAGAAAGTTTCTCCACAGCTGAGACGCAGGCCTGTAAGGAAGAGGAGAGACTTTCTTCGTACTGCCGGAGTTGTTTAGCCGCTTCACCCACTGTGGGTTCCTCATCCTCTTTCCAGGCCATTATTGCCAATGAGCTGGCATATGATGATGGTGCACTCCGTACAAACTTCCGCCACATGGGTCGTGTACACTTGACTTCATCTGGATCTGTGGATGTTTGATTGAGGTCTGGATCCTCATAAATCACTTCCCGTACGGCTAATTCCCTCAGGTACTGGATTCCCTTCTCCATAGTGGTCCACTTGCCTGGTAGACATAAAATATCTTCCTTGAAGGGATACCTTTCCCTCACAGCTGAGAGGAGACGCCTCCAGAGGCTGGTGGGTCGTGCTCCATCTGCAATTGCTTTGTCAATGCCGGCGTCTCGAGCAAGGGATCCCAGCCGCTTGGCTTCCCTGCCGTCTAATTCCACACAATTGGCTCCAGAGTCCCAGCACCGGAGCAGCCAGGTGACAAGCTGCTCACCTATACAGCGACCAAAATCTTTTCGCACATCTCGTAGCTCGCGCTCGTTTAGGCTTCGGGTAGTTACTGTTGCTCTTTCGGCATCCTCATCTTCCTCCTCCTGAATCCTTGACGGCCCAGCGTCGTCATCATCTTCGTCATCTCTATACTTAGTTTTGGCAGAAGCCTTACCTGGATTGGCAGAAGACTCTCTGCGTTCTAAACGACTTGAATTTCTGTACCATATTTTCACCTTCTCTACAGGGGCAGCTTGCACTGCTACTGCTCGTTTCTCTGACTTTGTTACAGGGTCTGCCACAGGGGTTGGAATGCCCTCTGCAGGGTCAACTTGCACTGCTACAGCTCATTTCTCTGACACGGCCACAGGAGCTGGAGCGGCTACAGGAGCTGGAGCAGTTGCAGGAACCAGAGCTGTAGCGGCTACAGGAGCTGGAGCTGGAGCTGGAGCAGTTGCAGGAGCTGGGACTGGAGCAGCAGTAGGAGCTGGAGCTGGAGCGGCTTCAGGAGCTGGAGCTGGAGCGGCTTCAGAAGCTGGGACTGGAGCAGTTGCAGGAACTGGGACTGGAGTAGCGGCCGGAGCTGGAACTGGAGCGACTGCAGGAACTGGGACTGGAGCAGCTGCAGGAGCTGGAGCTGGAGCGGCTTCAGGAGCTGGAGCTGGAGCAGTTGCAGGAACTGGGACTGGAGTAGCGGCCGGAGCTGGAACTGGAGCGACTGCAGGAACTGGGACTGGAGCAGCTGCAGGAGCTGGGACTGGAGCGGCTGCAGGAGCTGGGACTGGAGCGGCTGCAGGAGCTGGGACTGGAGCGGCTGCAGGAGCTGGGACTGGAGCGGCTGCAGGAGCTGGGACTGGAGCGGCTGCAGAATCCACCGTAGGGGTCACAGTGGCCGTTGGATCTGTCACAGGGTTTGGAGTGGCCGCAGGGTCTGTCACTAAGTTGACAGCAGTATCAATGGCAGCTCGATAGGCATGAGCCAGGCCCCAGCACGTTACAATGATTTGTGTTACTTTGGAACTGCCAGAATCATTACACCTTTTTTTCAAGCATTCTGCCAGTTTTTGAGGATTTTGCCATTGTTCAGGGGTGAATTTCCAACACACTGGGGGTGCCAACTGCTCTAGATGCCTGCCCATATCCACCCATACTCCCTGCCACCCACAACTATACTGCCTCCGGGCAGATCTCCGGATGAGCTTCATAAGTAGTTGTTTAACTTTAAGCAGAATCTGAAGTGCATTCATGAGGCAGAACAACAAGACTATGGTATTCTGAGTATTCCAGAAATATTCAATATCTTGGAGAGCTATTGTGACAAGCTCAGGGGATAAGAGGGTGGTGAAGGAGGAAGGCAGAGTGACCCAGGAGGATACAGGGGTGGTGAAAGAGAAAGGGAGAGTAAGCAAGTAAGGAAAAATATCCTCCCCTTTCCCCTCCACAGATTGACTCTCTAATGGAGAAAAACAATAGGTATAATTGCTAATAGTTCCCAAGATGCTGTTTCCAAAGTACAGAGTCCACGATGTTACTGAGTATAAATACCAAGTTAGAGTCATGACCAGATATCTTATCGTCTCATAAGCCATTGCTATAACACTTAGTACCATAATGGTCTGAAACCAGGGCCCGGAGAGGAGAAACAACACTACAGAGAGCAAATACGGAAAATAATGTACTATAATACTCAATTTGGAAAACAGGCGCAGCAGAGTTGTGATTAAAGCAATCAGCATCATGACAAGTGACTATTAAGCAGGTCTAATCCTTACACCAATTTTAGTTTAACACACTCTGATCAGATCTGCCGTTATCTCAACCTTTCGGGCCCCACGTTGGGCGCCAAAAAGACTGTCGTGGTTTAACCCGACCGGCAGCTAAACACCACGCAGCCGTTCGCTCACCCTCCCCCCTCCCTCTCTGGGACGGGGGAGAGAAATGGAAAGTGAAGCCCGTGAGTTGAGATAAAGACAGTTTAATAAGACAGGAAAAAAAAAAAAATAACAAAAATAATAATAACAATAATAATAATGATGATACAATGGGGATAATACGAAAGTAATAATAGTATGTACAAACAAGTGATGCACAATGCAATTGCTCACCACCCGCTGACCGATGCCCAGCCTAACCCCGAGCAGTCCGGCCCCCTCCCCCCGGCTAGCCACCCCTATATATTGTTTAGCATGACGTCAGATGGTATGGAATACCCCTTTGGCTAGTTTGGGTCACCTGTCCTGGGTCTGTCCCCTCCCAGCTCTTACTGCACCCCCAGCCTGCCCGTTGGCAGGACAGAGCAAAGGCTGAGATGTCCTTGGCTTAGTATAAGCACTGCTCTGCAACAAGTAAAGCATCGGGGTGTTATCAGCACTCTTCTCATTCTAAGCCAAAACACAGCATTCCACCAGCTACTAGGAAGAAAATTAATTCTGTGCTAACTGAAACCAGGACAGCACACCTTTAGCTCTGAGACCTCCTATGCAGGAAGTGAACATGATGACAGCTGCAGTGCAGAAAATAGCTGTGGGTGGTTTTCCCATGCTGGTGCCCACAGAAGTTCATTTGACTGAGCCAGTGGAGACTCCTGCACTCTGCATTGGCCCCGACTCAGAATGTAGATCCTTAGTGTGTTCCTGTTTACCCATATTTCAAATATCTTTCTTTCTGCAGATCCCTTTGCTGACAATTATGCTTTGGAAAATCTTCCTCAGTCCCTGTGTTTACACATCTAACTAGTGCTAGATATTCCACTGTTCTACTGGCTCCCATTAAATTAATTGCCTGCAGGATCATCCCTCCAAGAAAACAAGGCCACTAACTGGGAAGGGATTTTCAAAATGATTGAGCACATTCAACAAAAAATTCCTCTGCAAAGGCAATTAAATCTGCATTGTTCTACTTGGCAAGAGTATGGAGGATGTAAAAATAAATCTTCCTGCCCCTCATATGAAGCAGGTCTTTGTAGGTTCCTTCCTTACATATACATTCAGGAGAATAACTGCAGTTGCCTGTTCTTGAGACCTTCCTTTGAAACATGCAGCAATTGAGACATCTGTCATCTTTCAATGTAGGAGAAACGGAAAGGCTAGCATACACTTCAGCAACACTAGCCAGCCATAGCTCTGCTCACTCGTATAAATATGCTAAATGTCAAAAATGGTTAGTCACTTTCTGTCTGGTTTGAAGAGTTGTTCATCTACTAGAGAAAAATATTCCTTCTTTTCCAACCCTAAGCATGGACAAAAGAGATGCATTGTTTCATTCCTAGTTGAACCCTGCAGAAGCTATAGCCAGAGAGTGCGGCAGTTTCTAGAACACAGAGATGATTGAGGAAGCCAAATCCCTCTCCCAAGGCACCTATGCCACAAACAAATCTCTAACCCATTAAAAGTCACCGTCAAAGTGACTTCTATCTGTTGCTGTACCATTTCCACAGTGGATGGGAGGGACATGGTGAGGTAGCTGAGAAGAACATTGTGAAGGACCGGTAAGCAAAGGATTAGCGTGCTACCTGCGGTGTTTGAGTATCTGGGTCTGTAACACAGCTGCACTGCCTTTATTATACTCTTATCCTCCCACTTGCTTGCAGCTCAGAGACAGAGGTAATTTTGGCGTGCACCAAGTCATAGAACAAGTTAGACTGGAAGGGACTGCTTGGCTCCTGTGTTCCTGCTCCTCATTTCTGAAGCACGGTAACTCCAGATACTTTGCACATCCTCCGCATCATTCCTGCCATTTTCTCTTTTCATACCACCTTGTGGAGGGAAGAATGGTCTTATCCTTATGACCCAGGTGGCTGCAGAGCCTTTCAGTGAAGTAGGAGTCTCCTTGTGCCCCCCTGTGGATGACCTTTCCTCCAGCAACAAAGCTCCTGGAGTTCCGCTGCACCTGTGGCACAAGGTGGCTCTGTTGGTGGCCCTCAGTTGGTGGCCGTTAGCTCCATGCCCATTAATGCTCTGTGAAAAGCTGAGACTGTCAGAGAGCACAGCTGGACGTGTGACTCTTCTCCTTTTGGCCACTTGGTGTGCGATTGAGGAGGAACACCTTGTTCCTTTGCAGTATGCTGGTTCTCTGAATGCAGGGAAACACACTGGCTCTGTTACTCCCTTCTGCTTTACACAGGGGTTCAACGAAGATGGAGAGAGAAGGATTCTTCTGGAGCCCGGTGCTGCTTCAGCTCAGTAGAATCTGAAGCTTTCAGTAGCAACAGGGAACATTTTAATTCAGCAAAACGCTGTCCTGCCGAGTGGCTGAG
The DNA here is from genome assembly GCF_964035555.1 of Netta rufina. Taxonomy (NCBI): domain Eukaryota; kingdom Metazoa; phylum Chordata; class Aves; order Anseriformes; family Anatidae; genus Netta; species Netta rufina. Next base: position 127,267,889 of record NC_140123.1, read on the forward strand.
CCGGCTGGACACACCCGTACTGGGGATTGAGGGAATGGTATATATCTCCAGTATGCTCATCCAACACCTTGCTCAAGGGCTTTTTCTCCTCGGGCTTGAGGCTTACTTCCACTCCTCTCTCCCACGTCCTTCCTCATTAGGACATTGACAGGAATCACTAGGAGGTAGATCAGACTTTAGCCATGTTTTGCTTTTGAAATTATTTGGATTTAACCTCCTGAGTGCAAGTCCTTGCTAATATGACTCTGTTTGGCCACACAAGCATGAACCTGCACTCTACCCCACTGTTATTTTCCCCTGGACTTTACACAGCTGACCCAAACCAAGTGCACAAGATACGGGTGTCTTTCTTTCAAGACCTTCCTTCTAATCACAAGGCATTATTGTATTTCCGTCACGGGCCAGGTCTTCAGCAGCTTCACCTTTCACGGCTCAACAAAGGCCAGGGCCACCAGGGCATCTAAGCACCCGAACTGCAGCCAGTGTTTGGTATGTTGCACAATGAGGTGCTCAGAAGAGCATTTCTTTCTCCCCATCTCCAGTCCCGCACAGTCTCTGGCAGTTTTCTCAGCAGGGATCTCTGTTTGGTTTGGCCAGTGGTTGACAGCCTCTGGGATTTGGAGAGGGGTTTCAGAGTGTTTGTGCATCTGCAAATCAGATTCACCTGAGCCCTAAGATGGCAAGAGAAGCACTGCTGCACAGTACAAAGGAAGGGAGCAAATGGCTCTCTTCCAGCGAGCAGGGGTGGATTGTGAAACAGGTGGAAGAATGGGGGAGGAAATGGATGAGAAGGGGAGCCGAAAGGTAAGCTAAGAACAGGGGAAACCCCAACTTTTATCTGATGGTGACCAGGCAACAAATGCTCCAGGAGCAGTGCCTGTGCCTGACCTTCCCAGAAGCCAATGCATTGCCATAGTGTGAACTGAGCCAGTGGGACACAGGGCCAGTGCTCAGTGCTGTGGGTAATGGAGCCTGTGTCAAGAGATGAGCCGCATGAGGCATCATTAAGGAGTCGGAGCATAAATGATAACAAGCCTGATGGGGCTTCTGATAATTGCACAGGGGGGCTCTGAGGATAAACTCCCCAGTGTCATCGTTGTGCTGCAGCTGAAGGCCACGGTGGAGGTTGTTAAAGAGTTCTTGTATTGGAAAGCATTTCTGTCTGCCGGGGATGATGTTGGGGGCTAGCCACACAGAACATCCAAGGAACACTTCATGAAGTCCCCAGGGCTGTGAGCAAAGTCAACGCGGCAGCACACAGTCCCTCCCTCAAGACAAAGACCAATGATGACCATTTGCAGCTCTGCCCCCCTTGGCCACTGCCATGCCTGTTCCACACACCTCTCCATCTGACCAGCCAGGAGGAGATTTTCTGAGACGGTGCAAACAGATGCTACCCCCAGGTGGGAGCTCCTCTAAGAAGAAGCTCCTGCAAGAACCCTAATCCCAAAGGCCTTCTTAGAGACCCCATGGGCAGGTGGCCCTTCCCCCTGGCAAAAAGATAAGAGTGGGGCAATGCTGTGGAAGAGAAGTGCCTTTTCTTTGGCCCAAGAGCTGCCCTGCCTCGTCAGGAGCATCCCCTGCTCCTCCCACGAAGGGAATGAGCGATGTGGTGGAGAGACCATGCTTGGACAACCCTGTCACATGGACAAGGGGCTGAGAGTGACCTGCTCCTCTCTGGTCACTGTCAGGTGCCACTTTGATCACCCACACGACCCCTCGTTGCCCCACATGCTCTCCCTCTCTCTGCTGTCATGCTTAGTCTCTTGTGCAGGAACCATTCTTTCCTGGACAGGGAAGGCAGTGCAGTGAGAAGGCGCTGGAAGCTCAGCTGCTGGCAAAATGCTGAAAGGCAGATTGGGACCCTGAGCAATTCTTCCACAGATTCTTCCCCGCTGTGACACTGCCAGGTGTCACTGTTTAACAAAGCAGTCCACTGACGGGGTGTCCCCTCCTTGCTGTCCCCCATCGTCCCTCTCCCCACTGCACCACCTAGCATCCACAAGGCATGCCTCAGGCACAACACAACATTTCAAGGACTTTTATTAGACCATTTGACCAGAGCGGTGGATTTGGCAAGAGACGGGCAAGTGGCCATGCTGCTCTGGGGCAGGAATTTCTGTTTTCACTTGGCAGCGACAGCAGCGGTGGCACGGGCAGGTGCAGCCCGTTGCCTGCGCCTTCTCCTCCTATCCTTGGCCTTCCTCTTTCTGGAGGGTGCGGCCACGCGCTGGCTTTGGGGGACAGCCCTGCTGTGGTGCCTGGGCTTGCCTAGCAGGAGCTGCTTGAGCGCAGAGCTGTTCCGCACAGCCATCTGCAAGTGGCCCGGGGAAATGCGATGTTGGTTGCTCCTCTTGGAAATCTTCCCAGCCATGTCCATGGTCTTGTGCGTCACCCACTGCAGCACAGCAGCCAGAAAGACGGGGGCCCTGGCTCCAAGGCGCTCAGCGAACCGGCCTCTGCGCAGCTGCCTGTCGATGCGGCTCACAGGGAAGAGCAGCCCAGCCCGGGAGGAGCGGGAAGAGCGGCTCTTCTTGGCCTTTGCTCCCCGGCCTGTGGGGGGGCCCCCAGAGCACGTCGCTTCAGGCTCCCGCTCCTGCTCAGGCACCACGCAGACCTCCTCTGCTTCAGACATGCTGCTCGCGGCTCAATCCCGAGGCGTCTCCAGGCTGCGCGGGAGGATCTCCCTGCGTCCTGACTGCCTTGCCCCTGCTCTCGCTGTCCTTGTTGGCCCTGGCGGTTGCTTTCCGACCACAGGCCCTGCCTGCCCCTGCCCGTGCCTGTGCCCAGCCTGTCCGAGCACTGCGTGTAGCAGGGTGTCCCCACGTGCGCTGCCCAGCGCCCACCCCTCTGGAGATGGGCTCCGCACCAGGCTCTCTCCTGCGCAGGCTCTGGTCCTTTATCCCCTGGAGGGGACCAGCAGGCAGGAGTCCCCCTGTGACCTCACCCCCCTGCCTGTGACCTCACCCAGCAGGGGGCTCAGGGACCACCCTGCTCCTGCTCCTCCATTGCCATGGCAGAGGCTGTCCCCACACCTGGCCTTGCCAGGATCAGCCTCCTCCCTGCTCTCCGGCCTGGCCCTGCCCTGTGACCTCTCTGCGTCAGAGGCTGCCTCCCGCCTCCAGCCCAAACCCACATTTCCACTCCAGGGGAGACAACCTCCCTCCCCTCGGCTCTCCCCATGTCTCAGGATCACGGGGCCATAGCACAGGGCTTCTGCAGTCACAAGGAGCCTTCCGACCCCAATCAGACCACCCTCTGCTCGAGCGGGGTCAGCTACAGCAGCTTGCCCTGGCCGGGGTCCAGTTGGGTTTGGAAGAGCTCCGCAGCTGGAGACTCTACAACCTCTCAGGGTGACCTCGCTGCACCTCCTCCAGGCTGAACAGTCCCAGTGCTCTTGGCCTTACCTTCCAACCAAAGCCCTCATTTTCCCTAGCCTTCCATGTACTTTTCGTGCATCTTCCGTTTCCTCGTTCTCTTCCCCTTCCCTCTCCTTCCCTGTTGGGCAGTTGGGCAGGTCAAGGTGGAGAGTGACCCAGACGGAAGAAATGCCAATCCCAGCCCGACGCCTGCTGTGGCTAAGCAAGAAACAGGTCCCTGGGGTGTGGCTGCCTGGGACAGGTTCATGTGGGCAGGGCTGTGAGGGAGCAATGTCTCGAGAACATCTCGAGAACACCTGCATGATATTGCTGGCAGAGGGTGCTGTGCCTGCTGAACTTCACTCCAGAGGCAATGCAGGCAACATGCTCTGCCTGGATGTGAATCCCAAGGTCTCTTCAAGTGCCTTCCCTCAAGACTGAAAAGTTTCAGAGACCTTTCTTTGTGATTTCTGTAAGTTCAGCCTCCTTGGCTTTTTGTAACAGTACAGGGAGATTTCCAGATGACACTTGTTGTTGCTGTTGTGGTTGATGCTATTGTTATTATTTTCATTTTTATTAAACTAAGAAACTCATACCGAGGTGTCATTTAAGCTCTTTGTAGGTCCTCTCCCTGCTCACATTGCCCAAAGCGGGCTTCACACTTCCAACTCTTCCCTAGTTGAAGAAACTTCATGTCTCTAAGTATCCAGAGAGATGCCAATTAAAGCAAATCCCAACCAATCCTGTTTCCCCGCTGTTGTTAATTTATCAACTATTTGCTGTCACACAAATCCTAGAATTTCAGGATAGCTTTACCAGTGGCAGCCTGATGAAGTGCAGAGGCAGTGCCTGCCAAAGAAGGGTGGCAGCTGGAGTTGCTTTCCTTCCCTCCAGGTCACCGCTAGCAGAGGTGTGGAGGAGTTAAACCATGCTGCTTAGAATGGAAGCAATATCTCACAGACCCAGAGCTTTGCCTTTTTTTGTTGTTTTATTTTTTTGTTTGCTTGCTTGTGTTCTGAGACTATTGTATTTGCTGTAGTTGTGGAGTTTTAGAACCACTCTCTGGGATGACAGGAATTCAACTCTCCTTCATGCATGAGGTCACTTCAGAAACAGAGTGTTTTCAGATACCTGTACCACTGGCAGGAATGTGATCAATTTTATATTTGTCTACTGGTATTAATAGCAAATCCTTGTTGATTTCCAGTCTCCCTGAGTTCATAGCATCAATGCCATGTGATTTTTAAAGCCTCCATCTCTGTAAGCAGTCACGGATCCAAATTGGTATCTATGAAGCATGCTGCTTTTACGGCATCGCTGCTCGCAAGGGCTCCATGAATGGAGGAGGTCTCTGACTACATGGTCTTCTCTTGAACCATAGGAACCGCTTAGCATAAGAAATGTTTGGGTGGCAGTATTTTACAGATCCCTTGGACTTGGTTTTCCTGGATATCTTTAGCATATTGAAAAATAGAGGTCTATGTTTAAAATTAATAGTCAGGATTCCCAAGGTCCCACAAGTCAAACAGCCCAGGTAAAAGACTCAATACTGTAGGAGTTTTCATATGCAACAGCAGACATCAAAATGCTGTTCTTGAATTGCCATCAAGGTCTCTTGTCTGTTAAGGTCATAGCGAGTGTCTTGCTGTTGTGAAGATAAAGTTCTGAAACTGCGCTTTTGTCCCAGCTTTCACAGTACTGAGCACACTTGTTTGTCAGAAAGTAGCTTCAGAGTAAGTACAAAGCAGAATTGGGAGGCAGTAGGAAGACAGTGCTGCTTCTCCATATAAGAGAGCTGGGGCCTGACCATCTGCTCTGGAAAAATGAACCCCCTTCCACTCTGGGTCACGGGGGTTAAGGCTTTACTAATCATAATGGAAGGGAAACGAAAAAATAAATAAATAAATAAATAAATAAATAAATAAAACATGAAAAAAGAAAAAAAAAAAAAAAAAAACAACAACACCCGCTTAAAACTCTGCATGCAGAGCCCTCCAAGAAAGGCAGAGAGCATTAAGGGTGTTCTGAAATAGGAAGTGGATGGCATTGCTCACGGTTGCAGCTCGGGGGAAAACCTTGTCCCACGCGAACCGCTGTGAGCTGGTTGCGACACGACGACCAGAAGATGGCAGCAGGTGTCACTGAGAGCATCCAGGGATGCTCTGTTCACTGCAGAGATGCCCATTTTTTTCGTCGTCCTAAACCAGAAAACTTTATTGATCTCTGTCCTACAGGCAATTATAGGTACCAACCTTGGACACTGAGCAATCCCTTTGCAGACTCCTCCCCACTAGACTGTGCTGATGTCACTGTTTAAACAAAACACTTCATTGATGGGTACTCCCTCCTGTTGGTGAGAAGTAGTTTCTGTCCCCCAGTCTCCTTCTTCCCACTTTGCTGCCTGACACTTGCAAGGCATGTCTGGGGCATAGAATGGCATTGCAATGGCTTTTATTGGACCATTAGACCATAGTGGTGGTTTTGACAAGAGTCTTGCCTTTCCTTGGTGATGTGGAACAAGAGCTTCTTCTTCCTTAATGGTGACACTCCCACATGCAATCACTATGGCTGATTTATTAATACTCCTCTTTTGGGGAAATGAAACAACTGACTTCTTTCTTTGGTGTGCCCCTGTCTTGCAGAAGGTGATTTCTCCCAGGAGCTTCTTAAATTCGGACCCTCTATTGACAGCCTGGAGAATAAGCCATGGAGAAACGTTCCTTGTTATGGTTGGAAATTTCCCTATCCAGGGCTATAGCATCATATGTCAAGTACTGGAACACAGAAGCCACATACACAAGGGGATCCAGCCCCAACACCTGATGCTTATTTCCCTTTGCACAGCTGCTTGTTTTTGTGGCTCACAGATGAAAACCATCCCAGTCCTGGAGAAGAAACTCATTTTGGTCATTACTTCCTCCTCTTCAAAAGTGTCTGCAGAAGACAATTTCATGTCCCATTTCCTTCTCAGGCGTTTTGAAAGATAATACAACAATACTTGAATACTTGCTTAATAATAATACTTCCTTTTTTTGTGGAACTGGTTTGTCTAAACATTCTTTTCAGTGGATAGCTCAATTCTGTCTACTTGGCATTTTTACCTATCTGTGAATTGCTTTCTCTGTTTTCTTTCTGTACCAAGGTCATACAATGGGTATAAGCAACTCGGGCGCTGGAGATTTCTTTTGTGATAGAGACTTTAGCCCCAAGTAAGGATATAAATATCCTTTTTGACAAATGAATAGGAACCAGTGGGAGTCTATACCTTCCTTGCACTATAAGAGGAGACAGCTCATCCTTTTTTTGCATGTTGATACACTCTCTGGCAAGTCCTTTTTCTGATTCACATGGTTCAGGAAAGTAAACTTCTAAGTTTCCTAACAATGTAACTGTAGTGGGTGTACGTGGCAAGGTTTTGGTAGCAGGAGGTCCATAGGGGTGGCTTCTGTGAGAAGAATCCAGAATCTGCCCCATGTTAGATAAAGGCCCCACTGCTGGCCAGAGCTGAGCCAAAAAGCAATGTTGTTTCCATCTCTGTGAGGCAGGAAAAAAAGAAAAAAAAAGAAAAAAAAAACTGATCAGGTTGATTTTCTATGTTTTTCCTTATGAATAACAAAGTTGTTCATGTTCTCACTGAAGTACCTCATTAAAGTTTGAGACAACATTCGCTACAACAATTGTTCAGAATTGTTCCAGATGTGTTCTCTATATCAGATCAGTACCATTTAATTAGCTAATCTAATATAAGTACATTTGCAACACAAGCAGAGTTTGATTTCCAGGAACCTTGGCTGATTTTTATATATTTTATCTTAAAATATAGTTTTTGGATGTTCTAATTACACAGCCGACAGAGCAATCGAAAGATCTATTTATTTATTTATTTATTTATTTTAAGACTGCTCATTTTGATTTTAGCATTGATAAAAAGAATAATTTTTATGTTAATTTTCATAGTATGTAGAAGGAAAAATGAAAGACTAAAATCTCATTTGTGTGAGTCCAGAAGTACAAAGGAGAGATACTTCTTTTCCCTGCTCATCTTTTTAACCCTTGCACTCCTAACAGGGATAGATTAGTGTACATAAGCATCATGACCATTAGGTTATTCAATCAAGTGGTACCATATGTGCGTTCTTCATTTTTGTTAAATTGTACAAACTGTACCAGCAACTCCAGTCATCCTGTTTTCAACATGTGCATGCAAAGTTTCACAACTGCAACAGTGTTAAACAACGTAATATACCGGGGTTAAAACACTGTGAGTAATCTATTCTCCTGTTCCTGTTTTCATGAAAGCATGTACCTATCTGCCTTTCTGCTTTAGTTAGAATCACTGACATTTTAGTATCAGCTATATGTTTTGCTGTTGCTCTAGAAGGCATTGTCTTATGGTCTTAGTTATGACAGCTGTTACAAACTTTGCCCTAGGACAGTTTTCGGATAATAGAAATCACAGAATCACAGAATTGTAGGGTTGGAATGGACCTCAAGAGATCATTGGGTCCAACCCCCCTGCCAAAGCAGGTTCCCTAGAGCAGGTTGCCCAGGTAGGCGTCCAGACGGGCCTTGAATATCTCCAGAGAAGGACACTCCACAACTTCCCTGGAAATAGTACAGCAAAACACTGCCCTATCAGGATATCAAAGAATCACTGTTCTCCAGAGAAGTGTAGTGAACAGTGGACCCAGGGGACAACACAATGGAGCAGCTGGCTAATTTCTCATAAAATGTAATGTGAGCTCCCTCCTTGGCTAACGATGTCCCCCTGTTACTTTTTTTCCCCTGTAGGACTGTTAGTTCACCTCATAGAAAGGTAGTTTCTACAGCTGTGTCCATTCCTGTGAGGGAGATTTATGAAACTTATTTTCCTGAAGAATCACTTCACTGTGCAGACTCAAAACCTGAGTGTAAGTGTATGCTTTTCCTCATATCATTGATCTGGAAAAGAAATGAGATGTGAAGAAATGTATTCCAAAAATGGAAAAAAAAAATATGTCAGGTTACTGAGCAAAAGTAAATATCTTCTAAGATGTGGCCCTTGTCAGTAGGTCCTTCTAGTTCAGTAGTTTCTAGTCTGAAACATCTAAGATGAGGTTCCAACATCAAACAGAAGTGCTTAGTTCTTTTTGACAACAGTGCAGCTTGCCAGTTTTAAGATACAAGTTTACATTCTGGTTTACTATTGGCACATTCTGGTAGGATACAGAAAATAAAGCATGATCACAACTCTGCTGCTGAATACAGCTTCCCAAATTAAAGGACAGCCAAAAGGTTTAAAACATGTTATTCAATTCTTTGCTTCACGGCTGAACCTGAAGTAATACGGAATTAAATGCTATCTTCCTAAAATAAAGTTCTAATAAAAACAAAGTTGTAATAAAAACAGATGTATTATAAAGAGGTATCTGTGTTTTCTTCAGTAGTGGAAAGAAATATATGACAGTCAGAGAGGGTAGAAGTGAGGTAAAGAGGAAGAAAGAGAATATAGCAATCAGTGAGAGGGGAACTTTTGCTTGGCACTATCCAAACTGAGGAAGTTCAGATGTATTTTGATGTCTGTGCTGTTTCATTTGTGTCTGCTAGTATAAGGAGACCCTGCAAAGGAGTAGATTTTCTTCCTAGCTCACTAGCTGCAAATGTTAGTTCTTTTTTCTTCTTTTTTGTTCTGATGCTTTTTCAGCTTTACCAGCTATGACAGATGAAATAATATATGCCAATCTGAAATTTGAAAACTGCTACGAGCTGGATAATGTCCCAGAGCCTGAAGTTCCTAAGGAAAAAGGTATAGTATCTATTAAGCTTTTATGATTTATTCTTTCTAATGTAGATAGAATGGGGAATACTTTTAACTTAATTGCATGCCCAATGGGCCTTTGTTAGCTTTTTTACCCTTAGAAGAGTTATACTAGTTATACATGTGTTCTGTTTTTTGTTGCTTTCATTTCTACGTGAACTTTTCAGAGTTTGGAAAGTGTACCTCAAACAATTAACTTATTATTTAATGAAAATGTATATTACTGAGAGTTATACCAAGTTTGACAAATAGTTCTAATTGTTTAAACCTCAAAAAGTGTTAAGTAAATTTTTAAAGTTTATCAGATCCATTTAATTCCTTCACATGCTTACATTCCAGTTTAAAAATCAAATAACTTTAATTGACTTGATTGCTCTCCTTAAGTTCTAGCCTGAATTAATGCAGTGGTCTCTGAAATGGTTATATTTATTAAAGCAGTGAATGTATTTTAAATTCTGGGAGTTCTGCTTAATTTGTGTCAAATTGATTACAAGTGTCTGTGAAGATGAGCTCTTGATTTGAATGATGCAGCTGATGAGCACAAAAGACATATAAAGCACAAACTGTTTGTGGAGTCAGGCTCTGGGAGCAGAGTTTTACAGACAAGAGGACAAGATACTTGTGATTTAAAGAGAATTTTGTAGGGAACTCTGTAAAATAGCAGTGTTCCTTAAGTTACAGTTTTGAATATTTCCAAAATATAATTCAGGGGCTAACAAACAAACAAACAAACAAAACAAACATATAAACTAAAAAACAACAACAATAAAAACTCTTAACTGTCTTTGCATTAAGCTCTAATCTCTTTCTTTAACATCTGATGACAGCAATATCCTCACATGTCCCCAGATGTACTCCTACAGTGTCCCAGAGTGGAAAACATATATTTCATGAGAAAGCCCCATCCTGAGATGGCACAAGCATCAAAATGGGGGAAGAAAGGAAAGAGAAAAACAAAACAAACAAACAAACAAAAACAAACAAACAAACAAAAACCCCACAATCTATAAATATATCCATTCTGGGACCACAAGAGGCCTACTGTAGAGGAAGGAGGACCTAGCCCAAGAATCATTTGGCTGTGCCAGATGTAGCAGCAGTAGTGTGAGGTTGCACAGTATTTTACATGGAACTTTTACTTAAAAAAACTCTTAAGGCAATACTTCAAATAAAACAGTCAAAGCTAAAACTACTCCTCAGTCTTACTTCATACTGGTCTCCAGAAAATATTTTGTATTTATATATGAAACCTCATGATCAGACCATAAAATCTTTCTTTTCATCTAAATGTTTCAAGGAATGTGGGCTATAACACTCAGTCTTCAGCCTGGAACTGTATATTTGTAGGGGTGGAATTTATTTATTTATTTATTTATTTATTAAGCAATTTATTTTTGTTCTTTAACTCCAATTCATACTAGTCTACTTATAAGCCTGCCTTATTGAGTTAAATTTCTACTACTGAGGCTTTCCAGATACCTAATATTCAGCTTCAGAACACATATAGAAGCACCTTGACTGTAAAAAATATACGTGCCAGCAGTCAATGTATCCTTATGTCTTGTTAGGAAGTGAAAAGCACACATGTATGATTCTCCTGTGTAGACTTTATCTCCAATTGCCTTTTATTGCTCACTGCCTGTGAGATCAGTCTTTGCAAAATAATGCAGAAGGGAAGTGTTTTTTTGTCAACGGCCTGGGTATTTCTACTTTTATACAATACTAAGTGTTTATAGCCCCTCTCTAGAGTGGAGTTGTATTTTATGATGAAATGTGGGAGCCAGGAGAGAGGAAGATGTAATATATATTTAGCAAGACTTTTGTCAGTGTCTCTTACTGATAATGTCATTTTAAAGCTGAGGAAGTAGAGGCTGGGTAGTGGGCCGTTAGGTGGGTTGAAATCTGTAGACTACTGGCTCAAAGGGGAATAAGTGATGTCTGAATGTCTGGTGGCTAGAAATAAGCAGAATACCTCAGGGGCTGATATTGAAACAATAGTGTTCAATCTAGAACCTGAAAAATGACACTGAGCATGTCCTCAGCAAATTTATAATGATACTAAATCAGGGGTAGTGGTTGACCAAATAAATGACAGAGCTTCAATACAAAGGAACCTTTAAAAATTTGAGGACTGGGTAAGCAGACACTCCATCAAATTCCACAAGATGAAGCATGAAGTTGTGCAGTGGGGCTGGACTAATCCCAGTCAGTGATACAAACTGGGAAGCAGTCAGGCTGTGGAGAGCCCTGCTGGAACATTTATGGTGAATGGCGGTGTTAAATATGAGCCAGCAGTGATTTACTATTGCAAATATGTTTTCATTGTAAGCTGCCTACTGAGCTACATGAGCAGGATCATGGCCAGCATGTTGAAGGAAGTTTTTACTTCCTTAGATGCAGCACAAGCAGATCAACACTTTGAATACTATGCCACAGTTCAAGACATCTGGTATTTGAATTTCTTTCAATTGTTATAGTTCCTCAGCTTGAGTTTCTACAGTGTGAGGTCTTGTATTACATTCTGCCTGGGCTTGCTTCACCACAGATGTTGACCACAGATTGCACATTTCTCTGCATAGTTTCCACTCCTGTTCCTTCATCCTTTCAGTTCCTGTTCCTTAAGCACTTCACTGTCCAATTTTAAATCCACCTTTCTCTTTTCTAGACTAGCAATTTCTTCTCCATGTTTCTTTTTTTTTTTAACTGACTTTATTGTACTAAGTCAAGCTGTTTGCAACTGTCCACAAAGCTTGTATTGTGGCAGACTTAATATCTGCCTTGGATTTAGTGCTTTCCCATTTTTATGAAATACTAGCTAGAAACCTTAAATACCAAGAAGTGCCACAGGACTTTACTATGGCATGCAAATTTAGCAGATTACCACAGAAATATATTGCACATCACAAATTGCCACAACAATATATTACATATGTGTTTTCATCTTTCAGTAATTTGTTTTCTAAAGTTCACAATACCTTGATTTCACAGTTTATTGCCTTGTAAAGGACTGAGGTTGTCCACTTTCTCCACTGAGTTGTTGTGGTCTCTCAATTTCTTACCTTGTCTGGCCATCTACTACTGTGTGCAGAGACTCTCTGCAGCAGGAATATACTACCGTAATATAGAAAGCAATGATTTATTAACTAACATGTCACAAAGATCTCTGGAATTTTATGAAGCTAATGTGTGTTCACCATTCCCTTAGTATCACAATACCAATTCATGACTGAATTATTCCTAGGACTTCCCACTTCATCCCACTCTTGGTGGCCAGTAGTCCTGATTTTGATCACAATATGCCTGGCATTGCTGATGGGGCTGATGACTCTGGCAATTTTATGTAAGTACCAGTGCATTTTTGTTTGCTGGGGGGCTCAAGCTACTGAATGATGTCAGATGGACATCTCCTTCAGATGCAATTTCTGGTTCAGCTGAGAACAGGTAAACCAAGACAACAGCAGGTCAGCCTTCCCAGATATATCCACTTGCCACAGCATCTTTATTCTCTTCTAGATGTGATGAGGCTGGAAGTGAGCAATAAGGAGAGGAGGTGGAAAGAACTGGAATAGGAGATTAACTGCTTTCTGTGGCTGCCATTGTCTGGTCTCTTTAAAACTGCGTTCACAATCCTGCTGTACTGACTAATGACGGGTTAATTTCCTGTTGACAAGTTCGAGTAATTCTGGATCTGAAGGGAAAGAAAAAGCTCTGTGTCACAGTAAAGAGGCTGTTTCCTTTATTTCACATCTGTAACAATTCTAGTGTGTGATCCAGAGCTAAGTTCATGTTTTTAGAAAAAAGCAGAGCCTGGAAAACAATACCATGGAAATATATGCTAAAATTGACACTGATTTTTTTATTAATTCATGTTCAAATGAGAAATAGAATTCCACTAGTCAAACAGCAATAACTGTAGAAATACACTATGCAAATGTCCTCCACCTCAACAGCCCTTACAAGTAACTGTTCAGGGAGGAATATCTCTCATATTGTTTATTTTTCCCTACTAACCTGCTAAGCCATTCCCTGGTGAACAGCACAGGGAGTTTTTACTGTGAGTTTCAGTTTCCAAAGGTTCCAAGGATTACAGGACACAGATTAGAGACCTCAACATGACAAAGAATGATCTGCATGCAAATTTCTCAAAAATCCTGCAAGCAATTGGAAATCAGCTATGCTTGGGAGGAAGAAAAGATCTTCAAAATAATGGTAAATTAATATGTTTCCATGAGGTTTTGCCTTTCAATATGACAGGGAAGAAAATGAGATGTGTCTTCTGTGTCTACTCAGGTCTGCCTCTCTAGGTAAGACACGAATATCCTAAAGTCTGAGCTGATGTGTGCTGAAGCATCAGCTAAAACAGCCCGAGAGTTTGTTTACTGTCTCCTGACTGTGTCCAGTGTAGAACTGTTTGTGAAATCAGTTTGTCACAGCTCAGTTACTTAAGTGGCATCTGACAATGAGCCAGTGAGAGAAGCAGTTACCTTCAGAAACTACATTCAGAGAAGTAAGAAATCCTGTTGTGACTGTTGAGAAGGGGGTTTTCATTTGTACAGATATTGTTCAACATACAAACTAACTGTCTAGGACTCCTGCTTAGTCAATGAAGAAAAACTGTCAGTGCAAGGATACAGTCCATTTCCTGCCAAGAAAGACAACTGAAATGACAAAAAATGTTTTTCACACCTGTTTTTTCCATTGACTAAAATGTGAATCCAGATGGGTTCATTCACATGAAGCGAAATCACCATTGCAGAATCCCGAAATAAATCTCATCTGCAATACCTGAATCTCCCTCAAGGCCTAATGGAATGAGATAGGCAGTGATTAAGTTTTCATCATTTTCATTACCCAAACCTTCTGGGACCTCACTGAGACTTTGACTGAATGAGGACAGTCGCAAACATCCCCATTCTATAGGAATTTTGTTGCCACAGGTCGAGAATGATTAAGGGCAGCCTAGGAGCAGCAATGGAGTGATGGTTTTCTTTTCCAGATCTAAACTGTGTGGTCTGCCCTACAAACTGGAATTGGCCAGGTGATGGTGATATGTGTTACTACCACTCTACTGAACGGAAGACATGGCAACAGAGTCATGGGTTTTGTTCCTCACAAAACTCTACTCTTCTGCTGGTAAAAGAGATGGCAAAGCTGGTATGGCCTGTTTTCTGACTCTTTAGCGTGAAAGAATCTGCCCTATTGCAAGAACAGCAGTGTTAGCCTGATGAATTTGGTAGAGGGCATAGACCGTGTACATTAGGACAGTTCCAGTTCTTCCATTACACAGCAGAGGGACTATGAAGTTAGCAGTTTCCTGGCACTTCACATGTCATTTTTGTAAATGGCACTGTGAGCAGGAAATTTTCTGCAGTGGTTATGTTGCTCTGCGAAGGGCTAAGACATAGATCTGGTCACTGCCCCACAAAATGCTGCCCTTCCAGTTGCTGGTGGTCAGCAACAGCACATCTTACCATGGCTTGCTGTGGCTCTTACTACTAGAATAACTGGTGAAAGTAGGTTTATGTCTGTTTAGTCATTAATTTAACAAGTGTTATGGATCCTTATGAGGATTTGCTAAGATGTGAGTGTGAAAACCTCTTTCAACCTGTTCTCCCAATAGACAAACCATAGTTATCCCAATTTTGTGAAAGTTCTTTCCACCAGAGTTAGTCTCATGTTCTCAAATAAGATGAAAACACTTGGGAATGAGTTGCTGAAGTCTGGCTTAACATTTTAGGAACTGAAAACAAACTTGGTTGGGAAGATAAAATGCCAGGTGTAGACTGAAATAATGCTTTTACCACAAGATCACAGCACACCCATTGGAAGTGAAGGCAGAAAATATATTCCAAGAGCTAGTGGTCAGAGCTTGGCCTGTCTACACTCCAACACATGACAATGGCAATTCTCCTCTCTCTGAGCTGCAGGGTGCAATGTTTCCTCCAGAATGAAGAGAAAGTAACTTTATTCTCATCTTCCCAAATTGGTTACTATAAAGATCGAGAGGTGCAGTTTGTTCTACCTTTCTTAATCAGGGCACCAAGAGAGATGAAGAAAAAAAGAAAATGGAGAAGCACCCTAGGAGTGACAATGGGAAGTGAAGGAAGAGAGCAACAGAAAAAGAAAAAAAAAAAAATCTTCAGAGATTTCCCTCAAGTAGGAGGGAGAAAGGCAGCATCATTTCCGTTTACCTTCTTACCTGTTCTGGTCAGAGAATTTTTTAAGAAGAAAACATCACTAACTGTCTAACTGTAAAACCTCCTCTAGTTGTCATGTTTCAGCTTTTGGAAATTAGTAAATGGTGCTACAGCCACATGTAAATGTTCCATAAATCAAACCCAATAGTTCCTTGGAGCAGCTTTCCTTTCACTGATGAAAAATGCTAAGGGCAAAGTAAAAGGGGAGGAATGATGCATGACTGAAAGGGAGAACAGAGATTCAGTATTTCCCTCAAAGGGTTTAAATCAGGTAGATAAGGGTGACATTGTCTTTCAGGATCATAAGTGTATCTTTGTGATTAAAAATAGTTCTCCTATCACCTCTCCTTGGATAGCAGGCCTTTCCTTTAAGAGCAGAACTTGTCATGATAGGTTAGCAACTTGTGATTATTTATGTTCTTTGAGCAGTTTCCATCACGGTTTGCAACTTCTGAGACAATGTCTTGAATATCTATTTTGAATTATTCTTACTCTGTATAGGAACTGGTTAAAAAATTTCCTGGAACAACATTCTGGCTTGGATTATCATTTAGAGCTGATAAGAAAGGCTGGTTCTGGGCAGACAACACAACTGTTACAGAAGAACAAAAGTCTTGGTAAGTTTTAATAACGTGGACAGATATTTCCTGCAGTACATAAATTTGGTCCTCACCCATGTGCTACTCTCACTTTTTTTAACACCAAAAAGACATAGGATAACCAACTTCTATACAATTTTTTGTATATTCAGGGTCTTCTTTTTCCATTTCAGATTTTTCTTGGCCTCACCCAGGACTGCTTCTAGGCTAATCTAGGCACTAGCACTGGGGAGAAAAAAAGGTGCCTGACAGTTTCTATTCACAATTTAGTTTCAGACTGACCATAAATGTCATACATTTCTCTTGTAATTGATATCTTGCCTCAGTGAGGACACATGGAAAAATTCCAACAGAAAAGCATTTTGTTTTGTGTTTTGTGTTGTTTTTGTTTGTTTGTTTGTTTGTTTTTTAATTATTGTTATTATTATTTTGTTTTGTTTTGTTTTGTTTTAATATAAGGCACCATTTATTTTTCTAGAATCACTTCAATTCTGTTTAACATGTTATTTCAGAAATACAATATTTTTTTTTTCTTGCTTTCCAGCCTGCTTTTTCATTATTGGACAGTATCGTCTTAACTGATACCCTACACTCAGTACATAGCAATTAGTGTTTCTTACTCTCAAGTACAGGAAAGGTTTAGAATCCAGCCTTACAGTCTGCTGGGAGTGTTTGTTGGCATATTCATGACAAGGCCAGCCTCCTAGGTGTTATTGCATTATGTTGCTAAACTCTGTTTCTTTGTTGAGGTTATGCATTCTTTGTGAAAGATAAATGAGGACTTCTTGCAAAGATAGCTCTTTCTGAAAAGTGTGAAAATGCACAGTTTGAATGAGATGGGATAAAATAATAAAGATGTTTGCATCATAGGACAAATAATTTACAACGTTCCCGCCTCTGTGGATATATTTACCATCATGCAATATACAACCAAGCATGTGAAGCAGTTGATTACTATGTCTGTGAAAAGCCTGCCATCCAGTTGCAGCGACGTAACAACCACCAGCAAGAGGAATGGTTTGTCAGATCAAGAGGATTATGAGAGTTTAGAAGATATTCAACAAGGTTGATTTTTTTTTTTTTCAAAATTATCACATAAGAATTTAAATATGTTGGGTCAGACCTAATACATTTTCCCATTTCATTTTCTTTCAGACACATGTAAAAATGTCTTCACATTAAGGAAACACACACTGTGATGGGCTCCAGTGATCCATGTCTGTTTTTTCAGGTTCAAAATGTCTAAACTATTACTCAGTTTTAGCCAACTTCAGTGATGAACAAAATGGGCAAAAGTGGTTGCCCAAGAAAAAAAAAAAAAGCACAGTATCAAGGCAAACACATAAAGAAATTGCTCCTAGCACCATCCACTGATAACAGTCCTAATACCACTTGTTGGAACTATGTAGTTGGAACATAACACCAACTACGAGGATTAAATGCTTCCATTCAGGACACGCTTCTGAGGTCTTGCTGGTCTGACAGTACTAGGATGGAATATACAACACACAAACACAGTCATTCTCAAAAGGTGGGCCAGGGTGTTCACAAACAGTATAAATAATGGTAACTCACCATTCACTTCTCTGTGGTAACATTTCATAGCAGTTCCTTTCAATTTGTGTTGTACCTGTTCCTGTCTTTTGCAGTTAAAATGCAGGCCTTCGGCCCAGTAACTTCCCAGAGTCTCTCTTGGTCTTTATACTAGGTATATGAGAAATCTGATGTAGAAGCTGTCCTGAACATGACACATCCTTTCTTGCTAATGAAAGGCCTTTTGCCATAAATAATTTGTCATAAATAAATAAATAAATAAATAAGTCTGATTTTATTTTCTCTAACAGTAGAGTTACTAGAAGGTAATAGAAAAGATGTTTCTAGGATGTTTCTTCATTTGTGAGATAGGCCTAAGAGCAGACGGGACTTTGTCAAAGACAGACATGCACTTTGTCAAAGACAGACATGAGCTGAGATTGACAGCTGTCCACACAACAGGCAGCCACAAAGCTACATCGTACCTTTCTGCAGCCTTGGTCTTTCAGGTGACCTTACTTCTTGTCCAAAACCACTCTGTGGTGCAGGAACTATATTTGTTACTGTAAAGGCAGCTGGGATTAGAGTAGTTTCACAGTGCACTGTGCTACTAAAACAGAAGCAGCTAGTTTTTTTATTCTCAAAAAGCAATAACTAAAACACTCAAGCAATCGATAAACAAGCAAACAAAAACACTCCAGAGAAGGAGGGAAGGCAGTGTCCTACCTACAGTTGTTCACATACTGAAGTGAAAAACGTAGTCCAGCAAGGCTGAAGATGGCAAAGAACATATCCTAGTGGTGGTGAAACATTGTAGGATTTAAAGGTGCATTGTCTGACTGTATTTAAAAGAAATTTTTGCTCACAGAGGGAGAAACATTAGAAATTCTCTTATTATGTATGGGTTGTGATGGCATTTTTGTATCAGTAGTATACAGCAGTGTGTTTCACTTTTCTAAAATCTACTCCCCCTGCCTCCCAAGTGATAAACTCTAGCTATTGCAATTTACAAGGTCACATTCTAGTTAATAAATAGAGACATTTTGTTCTGACAGCTTTTATATAACTTTTACACATCTGTTATGTTCAAGTGTAGACCAAAACTTCCTATCTTCATCTATCTTCCTTGTCATTTTAGTCTGAAAAAACAAGAAATTTTACCTTCCTGGATCATTAAATGGACAGAGTGACAGTGAAACCTCATCATATTGCCTTTATTAAAAACTGTTACTTCTGTTCTTGCAGCAGAATCTATTTTAAAGGGTGGCTCTGTAATAACAATAATAATAATAATAATTTAGCAGGCTGCTTATTGAATTCAGATCTATGAAAATAATACAGGAGAATGCCTTTTACATCCTATTTTCCCTCATGAAAATTGTGTGAGATAAAAGTTATCACAAAAGATTTTCATTCTGTGCTTGAGAAGTTGTTGCAAAGACTAAAGAGGTTACAGTTTTGGAAAACTGCAGCCTAATACAGTAGCATAAATGTATTTGATTCTCAGACGTATTTTGATTCTTGTTATCTGCAGAAAAGCTCTTGACACTAAGGTGCCAAGTCAAAATTTTCAGGGCTGATGCACAAGAATTTTTGCACTATATTTAGTATGAGGCATTCATGAGGTATGATGAAGGCATCACGAATACACACTGAATGCTACACCTTTTGTATTTGGCTGCATAGGAAAACCAATTGAAAATATCCTTTACACCCAGCTTTTCCCTCACACCTTCTCTTTGCATATGGGGAACATAACTCAAGATATACATGCAGCCAGATGTATTTCTGTTCTGAAAAAATCTACCATCTGCACAAGAAGATAGTAAGAACAGCTCAGTCATTATAGTGTATTTCCATTCTGTTGTTATTTTGCAAACAGGAAACTCTGAAATTTACACAGGAACAGGAACAGCTACCACAGAAAATTCCTCTCTTGCATTTTCCTTCTGACTCACCATATCACCACAATGTGAATCACCATGTCTGGGCAATTGCTCTGTTACAGAGAGTCAGGCACTGTCTGAAGACATTTAAGGTCTACATCTCAGCAGTGGAAGAAGGCAAATGACTAGAGACAGAGAGTGAGGACTGCACTGTGACTTCTGCATACCCTGCAACGGCAGTGTTGCCTTGTCTTTCTCTGACCCAGGCTGAGTGGCCATATCAATCCTGTCAAGCTCCTGGTTTCACCATCCTGTCAGCTCAGTTTTTCTTCTCTCCTCTGCACTTTGAACTTTTCTTTCTCCTTCCTTCTTTTCTTTTTCCTTTTCCTTTTCCTTTTCCTTTTCTTTTTCTTTTTCTTTTTCTTTTTCTTTTTCTTTTTCTTTTTCTTTTTCTTTTTCTTTTTCTTTTTCTTTTTCTTTTTCTTTTTCTTTTTCTTTTTCTTTTTCTTTTTCTTTTTCTTTTTCTTTTTCTTTTTCTTTTCCTTCCAATTTCACTGCTGTATCACTCACTTCCTTTTCTCCTAAAGGGTTTCTATTGATCTCTTTCCACCTGGCAGTCTCTCACTCCTCAAAAGAGAAACCCCTGTTCCTGAAAGACGCTTCTCAGCTCCACATATTGCTTTGCTGTGTCTGGGGAGGAGCACATCTCTTTTCTTCTACAATATCCCACAGAAATGACTGCACACTACCCAGGATATATATATTAACTTGTAGACTTCCTACTTGCCTGCTCACAGCCCTTCTTAACATAAAAAAAGCAAACACTGTCTATCATAATCACTCAGAATTCAATGCCAAGCTACATGGAGAGCCCTGTTAGCCTTTCTTGATAAATCAGGTACTCTCTTCCACTCCACTTGTTACTTTCCTTCTAGATATGATTTGATTATTTTTCCAGATTCAGAGAGATTAGGATTTTCCCCTAATGGTCCTCTTTCTGGATCTTCCTAACTAGTTACCAGTCTAAAACTGCACAAGGAAGTTAGAAAAGCATGGTTTGACATACCATTGACTGTATCTGTAACATTTATTTCATTGAAATTTTGCAAAATAATTTCATTTTTCATTTCTTTCTTAATAGTATTTGGAAAATCAACCTACTGCTCTCAGTGCAGCTCTTGTGCTGTATTTGTGCACTGCTGATTAAACAGGTATCTTTCACACCATAACTCAAAATAGCAACTATTTTGAGAGCATTGTATTTCAAGGAGGTAGAAAATCCTAATGTTTGCTGTATTTACAGGATCAGATCAGATAGGTAGCTGAAGTAAACAGTCTTAGGCTCCAGTCTGGAACCAAGACTCCTGGTCTTCATGTTCAAGAAGGAATTACTACCCATCCTTGACAGAGTAATTTTATCTTCTTAACATGCTTTCAATGTGTTATACTTCCACTGTGGCACAGTAATCAGAACAGAGCCAGCTTCCTCTGTGGTTTCACTGAAAATGCTGAAATGTAAACCATTCCCATTGCCCCAGCTTTGGTCTTGCTGCAGTGTGCCCCATCTCCCAAGTACGTTTGTTGCAGGAAAAAAGTGTGACAAGCTGGAGATGGAGGATGAGGAAGGCTACACCGCATTAAATTTACGACCACCAGCTTCAGTTATTACTCGTGGATATTCAAACAGCAACAAATATCCTGCATTTAATGCTCAAGTCAATTGTGGTACAGTAGACAGTAAGTACAGATGGAAATTATTTTTCTATCTACATCAGGATGTAACCTGAATTTACATAGTCTACTCTTAATTAAAGCTCATAGAAACAGCAGAGAGAATAATAATGAAGTCTTCTGTGCTGTAGTGTCTGATGATTAAAGATACTTTTTCTGAAGTCTTTGAGATCTATATTTACTACAGTTTGTTTTTGTGTTTTTTTTTTTTTTCTATTTGCTTTAATACAGAAGACAAATGTTACCTTTATATAGTTTTTTTGCTTGTTTGTTTTGTTTTATTTTGTTTTTGGTAAGACTCATTTGTAACAGCAGGGCACTGCAAGAGAGGAAGACACTATAGTTTTATCAGATAATGCAGCCTTTGGAAATTGAAGCAGTTTCCTCAGTCATTGGAATTAGAAAGCTATGCTGTTTATAAGGCCTAATAGTGAATGTAATCTCTTATGGGGAGTTACTTTTACTCGTTTATGCTCAAAATTTTTCTATGAGCAGTTTGAGAGTTAAGTAACGCAGTGGATTGTGTTTATGGAATATCTGAGCCCATAAAAAGGTGAGCTTGAGCACAGCTGCTGTTGCTCAGAATTTAACCAGCAGGCCTATATGTGAAATAAGTATTACTGATGCTCTTTAGGGGTAGAGTAGAGTACTCACAGACTAAACTCATATCAATCTGATACTGTTTGGAAAAGATCTAGGGCTATCCACTGAGAATGATTGCTTGAAAAGGAAGATGGAGAAGCTGTTAACAAGCAGGAGACAGAAAACTGAGGATGAATATTAGGGAGTCAGATATAAAGGCAGAGTTTCCTGGAAAGAAGTGAGATGGCAAGCTCAGCAAACTCTTAAATGGCCTCTCAGTGTGCATGAAGAACATGTAAAGTAGACAGACCTATGCACAAATTAGCTTAGGAGGGACCTATATAGCTCATCTTTCACTATTTCCTTCTTGAATGGGCTAACTGTAATGTCTGATTATGTTGCTCAGGGTGTTGTCCACTTGAGTTTTGGAAACCTCCAGGGATGGAGATCTCACAGTATCTCTGGGCATTTGTTCCAAGTGCTGAAGGGAGTATTTTTTTCCTCATACTTAAGCAGAGGTTTTCCTAGTGCAACTTGTGACTGCTGTATTATACCCTTCCTCTAGACTTCTGAGATGAGTCTAGCTCCATTTATAAAGCCCTTTTAGGGAGTGAAGGACTGAAATTAGTTCCACGCTTGTCATCCTTTTCACCAAGCTAAACAAGTCCAGGTACTTCAGCCACCTATCTTGACTATCTTGATGGTCCTCTGCTGGACTCTCTACAGTGAGCTGACAGCTCCCTTGACTGGGAAGCTCCACTTTGGACACAGTATTCCAGATGTGGCTTCATGGCTGCCAAGTAGACCAGCAACTACTTCACTCAACATACTGGCTACAGTCTTGCCAATACACCCCAGCGGTGGTCAGCTCTCACTGATACAAGGGCACACTGATGACTCACATTCACTTTGTCCACCAGGACCCTGAAGTCCTTTTCAGCACAACTGCTTTTTAGCCAGTCAGTGTTCCACCTGTACTGCTGCATGGAGTTGCACTGTTAGAGGTACAGGACTTCATGTTGTTCTTTCCTGAGCTCTGCTACAATTACAGCTCATTTCTAAGATGTCTAGGACCCTTGAAATGGCAGGTCTACCCTGCAGCACATCAGTCTGCAATGCAGTGTCATCTGTGGTCTTTTGAAATTGCTTTGATCAATGAGGGTTAGGACAATCTCCCTCAATTTTTGCTATGTACATGAGTTACCCAGTCTATACGGACATCTGGGCACCTCTGGAGGTTAATTCTTCTCACCTTAGAAAAGGCTTTTTCTCTGGACATGCTTGCTCTGGTACACTGGTCTCGAATAATAACTGTTGATATATGTAACCTGAACACTAGCGAACAGATTGGGAAAAGTATTATAGAAAACTGCAGAGTACCACTTCCCAAAAGAATTATAAATATACATGAAAATATTTTAATTGGGGGAGAGCCAGCTGTGACTTTCTGGAGGACTTTATTACTGATGAGACATGGAACCCTAATAAAAGTCTGAAGAAAGAGTCTGAAGAAAGATGCACAGTTTAAGGCTGAAACATTGCAAACATTTAGAAATTCCTCAATCACAGTGCCAAGAATTGATTATATATCTAACACTATATGTTGTTGTGTTTTTGTTTGTTTGTTTGTTTGTTTTCCCATTTGAGGTGGAGAGACTTAGAGCTTGTTTCATTCTTTCCAGGACTGTGGGAACTGCAAAATCTAGTCTGATCTCCTTCCTCATGATACAAGGTTTTGCTTTAAAGCATTAGAGCCTCAGTTAATAAATATTCTCAGTGGATAGACTAATATTTCTCAAAGCAAACAAACAAACAAAAAATTCCTGGAAATTCAGGACAGTGAGTTGGATCTTAGGAAGAACTTCTTTACCGAAAGGGTTGTTAGACATTGGAACAGGCTGCCCAGGGAAGTGGTGGAGTCACCATCCCTGGAATTCTTTAAAAGACGTTTAGATGTAGAGCTTAGGGATATGGTTTAGTGGGGACTGTTAGTGTTAGATCAGAGGTTGGACTCGATGATCTTGAGGTCTCTTCCAACCTAGAAATTCTGTGATTCTGTGATTCTGTGTGATA
This sequence comes from Netta rufina, assembly GCF_964035555.1. Lineage (NCBI taxonomy): Eukaryota > Metazoa > Chordata > Aves > Anseriformes > Anatidae > Netta > Netta rufina. The sequence goes on from NC_140123.1 coordinate 127,291,646, forward strand.
ATAAAAACTTAGCAATAAGTAAAAAAGAAGCTCTGCAGAATAGATAAATATGAAATGATTACGTCAGAGAGGAGGCAATACCACTGTGTGGTGGTGAGAACTGTTCTTTTTGTTGCTAAATGTGTTTTTGTTGTTGTTGTTCCAGGAGTCTCTGCCTCATCTGCCAAAAGGTGGCCAGTGGCCTTTGCTTTCTTCATTTCGAGCCTGGTGCTGCTCATGGGGCTGGTGGCCTTGCTGTTCCTGTGTAAGTACTGGGTTGTCCTGGGGTACTATAATGGGAGTGAATTCCAGCAGTACTACCACTTCATCTGCCCCTGTTGACCATTCCTGCAAAGACCTATGGAAATAGTATGGCAAGAATAGCAATTTCCTATCAAATCTCCTCTCCATTGTGCATCTGCACGAGTCACTCCAGATGACTTTGATCTGCATTTACAATCTTTACCCCATCCACACTGTCCTCCAGAATAGCTTCCAGTTGCAACAATACTCCCATACTAACAGATGAAGCTGCATTTAGAGGAGTAAACGAGGAGTAAAAGACTGCATCCTTTCTCAAATTCCTAGTGTTCATAGCTAGAAGATTCATACTCTTGGCTACACTGGATAATAGTGACCCCCCGTGACTGTTACTGGAATATTTCAGTTATCATTCCCTCTTTCTTGGATTGCAGTGTGTTTTTTTTTCAGGAATGACAATTTTATGATGTAATCTATGCATCAAAGTATAGTGACTGGTGAATTTGCTCAAAGATTACAACAGATTTTCTGTAGGAACATTTCAATTAACTATTGAAGGTGATACCACATTGCATATGGAAGCAGAGGTAGTCTCCAGCTTCTTTCCAGGGGGAGGGAAACAGTTGCAAATGCCTAGGACACTCAGGGTGTTCTGTAGTATCACAGAAGTTTTAGCTTAGAGGCAGCTGGACTATCAGTAACCCTAGATAAAATAATCTGTAGCTTTGTCTATATTACTTTGGAAAAACTTTGAGAGTGGAGATGCCACCACTTCCTTTTCTACTGCTGCATCACACTCGTGGGAAAAACTTTTCCTAGTGTCCAACCTGAATAGACCAAATCTCAAATTGTGGCCAACATTGCCCATTGTCATATCATTTTCTGTTGTCCAGGGCAGTTTTGCTCTTTCTTTGTAAGTGTTCTTCAGGTAGTTGTAGACAGTTATTAAATGCATATGTACTCTACTCTCTTCTCCCCTTTGAAAAACGAATGAACTGCAGATGATCTACACACACAAATCGACTTGCAAATGAAACAAACAGAAATTAAAAGAATGCCCAAAGCTACAATTTAAAACTCTTTAAAGAAAGTACTCTGATAAGAATTTTAATTCACTTCAGTTTTTCAGGTTCCCAAGGATTCTGCAGGAGGAAAGAAGCTGCAGGAAATGAGGGAAGCATTGTGTTCTGAAGGGAAAGAGAACAATGGTAAAAGTGGTTATGTAAATAAACCCAAATCATCCCCTTTGAGATCCCATTGCCTGAGAGACTATACAATCACAGGGAAAATAAACTGATCGTCTACTGTTTGCTATTAACTGTGATAGTATTTGAGATGTGGATATGTGCATGTTAACTTGCAAAATAACTTTTGCAGAGAAATAATCTTTCACAGGCCCCCCCAGAAGCTCAGCTGATTCATGGCTACTCTTAATCTTCTTTTCCCAGACAAGCCAGCAGTTAAAAATCTAGTATTCCTTGAAGATCTGCATAATACTCTTTGTCTTTTAGAAACAAAATGTGCTCTCTGTCCAGCAAGCTGGCAAAGCAGTGGAGCTGACAGCTGCTTCTACATTTCAAAGGAGAAGAAAACATGGAAGGAAAGCCAGGAGTTCTGTTCCTCTAGAAACTCTACTCTTCTTGTGCTGAAAGATAAAGCAAAGATGGTACAGCCTTAACCTCATATATTCTTTACATCATGTGTGTTTTAACTTCAAGAAATGTGGCAGGCAGAAAATGGTTTGGTCATTTACAGTGCCTTTATTTGGTTTCCCCCGGGGTCAAGTGGTCTTCCTGCAAGCTACAGGATTTTCATGTCTTGAAAAAATTTCTAAATTGTGTGTTATGAAGAATAAAAGCAAACATTTTATAAAATACCTTAATTACCTATAGGTTTTCACAGAGAAAACAAATTGCATACTAGCAGCATGGAGGGGACTCCCAGAATGCAAAATACATACTTCTGTTACCTCCCTCCGAAAGTTTTATTTCTGAGGGCTCCTAGCATCAAAACCACATCTACACCTGATCTAGAGTGGCCGATTAACCACTGTGCTGTCATTCATGCTGCCTTTCACCACACTGCTGTGCAAAGTGACAGTAAACAGGCTGGGTTTTGTCTTTGTGTTATACCCTTCATCGATTGACATTAATGATGGCAGAAAGGCTAGAGTGAAGAGGATTATATTATGATGACTAAATAAGATTTAGGGAGTTAACAGTTTTGAGTAGTCTTATTTATTTATTTGTTTGTTTATATTTGCTACCTAATTATAAATCTGTGATTTGTTGGCAGGACTATATTTTCACTTATTGTAAACATATACCTGGGAACTTCTGCTACACCAGCTATTAGGCTTATACAAAGTCCAAACCTTATTATTTGCTTTTTGCTACCTAAAACTTTTAAAAGGAAAGACAGTTTTCTGAAAATTCTTCTTTTTTTTCCATATGGAGTCAGTTTCAGATGGGGGTTCTCAACTCTCTTTTATTTTAAAGCATAAATATTGCCCATTTGAATTTATTTTTTTTAATGAAAATCAGATAGGTAGACACAGAAGTGGAGAAGTGGTTTATAATGGAGTCTATCAACACTGAAGAACAGCAAAGCTGGTGAAAGGACTAGAAAACAGGATATATGAGGAGTCTCAGGGCACTGGTGCTCTTTAGTCTGGAGAAAAAAGAAAAGAAAAAAAAACCTGAGGAATGACTTTGTCCCTCTTAACAACTACCTGGAAGGAGGTTGCAGCAAGGAGGATATTGATCTCTTTTCACAGGTGACAAGGGACAAGAAGTGAGGAAACATTCTCATATTGCACCAGGGAAGGTTTAGATTGGCTATCAAAATACATTTCTTCACAGAAAGGGTGGTTAGGCATTGGAACTGGCTGCCCAGAGATGTAGTGGAGTCACCATCTCTAGGGGTATTTAAGAGACATGTGGTTGCGGTGCTTAAGTACATGTTTTAGTGGTGGACTTGGTAGTGGTAGGTGATGGTTGGATTTGATGATCTTAAAGATCTTATCCAGCCTAAATGACTCTATGATTCTATGATCCTGAGCTCGGAGTACTGGTCCACACTGCTGGGCAACACCTGAGCACTACGCCTTCAACAGTGAATTCAAGAGATAATTTTGGTATGAAATATAAATCCCTGGGTCATTGGACCTCCAATGTCTAAGTGTTTGCTTTTTCTTCCATGTTTGGTATATGCAGCTGGAGTCAGACTGAAGCTAGTCCAGGTTAAGCCACCCGTAGATTTTAGATTTTGAATGAGTCCCTAAACATGCTAATAAGCAATAGTAAAGTATATGGATGATCTGAACAGGCTAAGATGATGAGGAACCTCTTAGGTAGCACTTGGACATGTAGGGAATGATTCAGGCTCCTAGGCATAGGTGTCTAGTGCAATCTGAGATGACCTGCATTGTCCTCTTTCACATTCAGGTAGTGCTTCAAAAAGGGCACAGGTTCTGGGTTTTGTCTATCAGCCACATGTGAAAACTTCAGACAGTTTAAGCCATCCCAAATGGTGTTAAAGGCCTGTGTTTAGGCACCAGAATCTGCCCTCTAGGCTGGGATTCATCTCACCTAACATCAGGCATCTATATTGTAAGTGGTCTGCAACTTCAAACTTTCTTAGGCTCCATTGCAGTCAGTGGGAGATCTACAATACAGTCACTATTCTGTGCCACTCCCACTGCATGAGATGAATCATATCTCAAGCTCCACTGGCTCTGTTGGCCATATCTTTGCAGACCTTAACTGGGGCCTTGACAGTGTTCCCATGTCTATATCCAAACTGTAGATACGTAAAGGTAATGTAGATACCTAAAAGCAAGCAAGACAAAGGTGTTTTTTTTTTGTTTTTGTTTTTGTTTTTGTTTTTGTTTTTGTTCTTGTTCTTGTTTTTTTTTTTTTTTTTCTGTATAAGAACAGCTCTTTTGCAGATCCAGGGTACATTTGTCTTGACACAGTTCAATAACTAAAGATATTTGAAAGATTCTATAATCAGAGCAGTCAGCACTGTTTCATGAAAAACAAGCATAGAAACAGTTACCTATTGAGTAAGAGTCGTCTCCTTTGGCTGCAGAACCTTCTCAGCTGGAAGATATACAGCTTGGGTTTTATTTTTGAAATATTATTGTGATGATCTTCGCATTGCTACAGGTCTCTCTGCCACAGGATTCACAGTTTTATTGGGTTGGATTATCATACATCTCTGAAAGGAATGGCTGGTACTGGGAAGATGGAACAGCTCTTTCAAGAGAAGCCAAAACTTGGTAAGTCTTCGTAACTTAAGACCAGTATGGTTCTCTCCTCTGGGCTCCAATAAACTTCATGACATTTATGATTCCTCTTTCCCATGTTTGCCACATGCGCAGTGATGAAGGAACATGTAGATCATTTTATCTGCTATAGGACTACAAATTCCTGCCCTGTGTAAGGAACAATGAGTAACAAACTATAGCTCAGTCACAGGCCCTGGACCCCAAAAGACAACATAGTAGAAATAAAATAGCTCCAAGGGAGAAATAACTCTACATTCCAGTGGCAAATCGCTATGACTACAAATCCAAATATAGAGTACATGATGTCAGTAGGACATTATTAATCCGTATCTTTACATTTTCTAGGACAGTTTTATATGAACACATCTTCTGCGCTTCCTTATATGGACGAATTATTTATGCCAGTAACTCCTGTTTCACAAAGCAATTCTGGATCTGTGAGAAAGGTGCTATTCATTTTGCCTGAAGAAGCACTGCAAGTAGGGATGCAGGTTCTGTCACTGTTATATATCATTTCTAAGAACGAGATGTTTTTAATGTATTTTTATTTTAGTTTGTTTATCATAAAGCTTTCTCAGAACAGTGATCCAATAGATAGATTAGTAGAGACAAAATTTTCCTTTTGCCTGCATTTTGTCTCCTAGGCTTATGAATGAGAGAAAAAATCTACAAGCTAAAAGCTTAAAACATAGGAGTTACTTTTAAAGAGTTAGCTACAGTCAAGGAATGATACTTGCATGACTGTCTAGAAGGTCAACCACACATTCTCTTAGATCTCTATATTTCTTAAGCCTCACTTAGAATTTCTTCTTTCCTCAGCATTTTACACCTGCCAGTCATAAACCACTCCAACTACATTCTTGATGATTTTACCCACTGAATTATTGTACATACTAACTAGTACACTCATAAGCCTTTTTTTGACCATTTTGCCTAGTCATCCCCTCATTCCTAAATCTGTTCTTCCAGCTCTTCCCCTTTTTGAGATGTAGGAATAGAGAAAGAACACAGATATCTATTTACCCATAAAATTCTCTTTGCATGTGTACTGATATTTATAGAAACAAAAGTACATTTGTTAGAAGAGTACAGGGAATCCCTGGAAGCAATCTCTTTGAAAAGTGGAGCCAAATGTCATAGTGAGAATATTACCCAAATATAATTTCAATGCTACTGTAAATATAATTGCTATACAAAAAAAAAAAAAAAAAAAGCAAGGATAACAATGATGTGCTCCATTCAATGAGAGCTCAAGCTAATGTGCACAAATTTTACTTATGTTCTTCTGTTTTATCTACATTGTTTGGGAATTCTGGAGCCCAAGGACCATACTGCGTGACATGTATTATCAAAGTACATGTCATACTTCCTAGAATAAAATGAAATCTCTAGATTTCTCAGTGTAATTTCATTGCATGAGTTCTTTGAAGTTCTGTGTATGGAAATAGACATCTGTTTAGTATCACATATACAAACTTTCCTTGTATATATATGTATATACACCTTGTATGTATGTTTGCTTGTATGTATATGCCTTATTTGGAAATTTCCCTAAAATAAAATTAAAAAAAAAATGCTTTGTCATTAATATTTATTATTTAATTTGAAAATAATCTTAAAGACTGAAGTAGTTCCTTAGTTAAACAAACAAAAAATCCTCTACCTAATGTGCTGAAAGATGTTTGTGAACTGAATAAATTCACCATATTCAGTAGAGCCAAGTCCTAATTTATGGGCACTAGAGGTTTTCAAAATGATTCTGTTCTGTGATTCTGTTTTATGAGCTACCAGCTGAACTAACCAGAATTCCTTACCATTGCAATAGGAAGTGAATGCCTGAAAGTAAGGTACAATGTTTCATCTGGTAGATAGGGAGCTAGTAGGTGGGGACAAGGAGTGAAATAAAGCCCTCATATTCCATGAGGAAATGGTTAGCAAACTGCTAATCCACTTAGATGTATGGAAGTCTATGAGGACAGATTGGATCCACCCGAGGGTACTGAGGGAGCTGCTGGAAGTGCTTGCCAAGCTGACTTCCATCATTTATCAGCAGACCTGGTTATCAGGGGAGATCCCAGTCAACTGGTGGCTAGCAAATGTGACACCCATCTACAAAAAGGGCCAGAAAGAGGATCTGGAAAGCTACAGGCCTGTCAGTCTGACCTTGGTACCAGGAAAGCTCATGGAGCACATGACCTTGAGTGACATCACACAGCATTTACAGGACAAATCAGGCCCAGTCAGCATGGGTTTATAAAAGTCAGGTCCTGATCAATGGACCTGATCTACTTCTACAACAAAGTGATGCGCTCAGTGGATGACAGATAGGCTGTGGAAGTGGTACCTAGACTTCAGTAAGGCATTTTGAAACCATTTCCCACAGTATTTTCCTAAAGAAGCTGGCTGCTCAAGTCTTGGATAGGTGTACACTTTATTGGGTTAATAACTGGCTGGGTGACCTAGCTTGAAGAGTCATGGTGAATGGAGTTAAATCCAGATGGAGACCGGTCACTAGTGGTGTCCCCCAGGGCTCAGCATTGGGGCCAGTTCTCTTCAATATCTTTGTCAGTGATCTGGACAAGGGGATCGAGTGCACTCAGTAATTTTGCAGATGACACCAAGTTAGGTGCAAGCGCTGATCTGCTCCAGGGTAGGAAGGTGCTCTGCACTGGGATCTGGATAGGCTGGACTGATGGGCCGAGGCCAACTGTATGAAGTTCAACAAGGCCAAGTGCCAGGTCCTGCACTTGGGGCACAACATTCCCAAGCAGCACTACAGGCTGGGAGATGAGTGGCTGGAAAGCTGCCTGGCAGAAAAAGAAATGGTGTATTGGTCAATAGCTAGTTGAATGTGAGCCAGCAGTGTGCTCAGGTGACCAAGAAAGCCAACAGCACCTCTGTCTTGTCCTCCCAGATTCATACTTACTTTCTGCCAGTGCTGGTTAGAGCACTGGAGGCAACTAACAGAAACTGTAATAAGGGAAATCCTAATAAGACATAAGGAGAAAATTCTTCACTGTGTATGTGGTCAAACAGGAATGGGTATCCAGAAAGTCTTGGAGATCTCCATTCTTGAAGACGCTGTGAATTTGACTGGACAAGTCCTTAGAATCATAGAAACACAAGGTTGGAAAATATCTACAAGATCATCTACTCCAACTGTCCTCCTATCACTAATACTACCAACTAAGCTATTAAATCGTATATCGTAGCACCTCATCCAGGCGCTTCTTGAACATCACGAGGGACAGTGACTCCATTCTGGGCAGGCCGTTCCAGTTCCTGAACACTCTTTGAGAGAAAAAGTTTTTCCTGATATCTAACCTAAATCTCCCCAGGCACAACTTGACGCCATTTCCTCAAGTCCTGTCATTAGTTATCTGGGAGAAGAGGCCAACCCCCTCCTCATCACAGCCTCCCTTCAGGAAGTTGTAGAGTGCAATGAGGTCTCCCCTGAGCCTCCTCCAGACTTAACAATCCCAGCTCCCTCAGCTGCTCCTTGTAAGATTTGTTCTCCAGACCCCTCACCAGTTTTGTTGCCCTTCTCTGGACACGTTTCAGGTCCTCGATGTCTTTCTTGTAGTGAGGGGCCCAAAACTGAACACAGTACTAGACGTGTGGCCTCACCAGAGCCGAGTACAGGGGGACAATCACTACCCTAGACCTGGTGGCCACACTGTTTCTGATACAAGCCAGGATGCTGTTGGCCTTTTTGGCCACCTGAGCACACTGCTGGCTCATATTCAGCCAACTATCAACTGATACTCTCAGGTCCTTCTCTGCCAGGCAGCTTTCCAGCCACTCATCCCCCATCCTGTAGTGCTGCTTGGGGTTGTTGTGCTCCAGGTGCAGGACCCAGCACTTGGCCTTGTTGAACCTCATCCCATTCACTTCAGCCCATCAGTCCAGCCTATCCAGATCCCTCTGAAGGGGCACCCTACCCTCAGGCAGATCAACACTACCTCCCAGCCTGGTGTCGTCTGCAAACTTACTGAGGGTACACTCAATCCCCTCATCTAGGTCATCAATGAAGATATTAAACTAGATAAGCCCCAGTACCAACCTCTTGGGGACACCACTTGTAACGGGATGCCAGCTGGACTTAACTCCATTAATCACTGGGCATGGCCCTCCAGACAGTTTTTTACCCAGAGAAGAGTATACGTGTCCAGGCCATAGGCAGCCAGTTTCCCCAGGAGAATACTGTGGGAGACCCTGTCAAAGGCTTTGCTGAAGACCAGGTAGACTGCATCAACAGCCTTTCCCTCATCTACCAGGCAGCTCACCTGGTCATAGAAGGAGATAAGGTTGGACAAGCATGGCTTGTATTTCATGAACCCATGCTGGCTGGGCCTGATTCCCTGGATGCCATGCATGTGCCATGTGATCTCACCCAAGATGATTTTCTCCATAGCTTTCCCTGGAAATGAGGTCAGGCTGACAGCCCTGTAGTTCCCCAGATCCTCCGTATGGCTCTTCCTGGAGATAGGAGTCACACTGGCGAGCCTCCAATCCCCTGGGACCTCTCCAGATAATAAGGAATGCTCATAGATGGTGGAAAGTGGCTTGGCAACTACCTCTGCCAGCTCCCTCAGCACCCTGGGGTGGAGTCCATCTGGTCTCATGGTCTGGTCCCATGGACTTGTGTTGTTCCAGATGGAGGAGCAGGTCTCTAACTGTCTCTGCCTGAATGACAGGGGGTGATTCTTTACCTGAATCACAAGGGACTTCCAGGTCAGTGTGTAAAGTACCCTGAGGATAACTGATCCGACTATTAAAGACAGATGTAAAGAAGGCGTTGAGAACCTCAGCCTTTTCCTTATCCTCAGTGATCACATTCCCTGTTGCACTAAGGAAAGGATGGAAATTCTCCTTGGTTCTTCTATTACAGTTAATATATTTGTAAAAAGATTTCTTGTTCTCTTTTACTGCAGTGGACACTCTGAGTTCAAGCTGGGCTTTTGCCTTTCTAAGTTCCTCCCTGCATATCTTCTTGTAGTCTCCCCAAGTATCCTGTCCCTTCTTCCAGAGGATGTATATTCTCTTTTTCTAACAGACTCTCAACAGAAGTTCCTGGTTCATCCACGTCAGTCTTCTTCCCTTTTGGCTTACAGGACACAGGAACAGCCTGCTCCTGGACCTTTAATATTTCCGTCTTGAGGAGTGTCCAGGCTTTCTGGACCCCTTTGCCCTTCAGGAGTGAATCCCAAGGGACCCCTGCAACAAGTGTCCAGAACAGGTCTAAGTCCACCCTCCAAAAGTTCAAGATAGCAGTTTTGTTAGTTACACTTCTGACATCACCAAGAATAAAAAACTCTACAGTTTCATGGTTGCTCTGACAAATACAGTCCCCAACCTTCACATCTCCCACCAGTCCTTCTCTGTTAGTGAAGAGCAGGTCTAGTGGGGCACTTTGCTTGGTAGGCTCTTGTACCAGCTGTGTCAGGATGCTGTCTTCCACACACTCTAGAAACCTCCTGGACTGCTTCCTCTGCGCAGTATTATACTTCCAGCATATGTCAGAGAAGTTGAAGTCTCCCATGAGAATGAGTGCTGGTGATCGTGCAACTTCTGCGAGCTGCTCATAGAATGCCTCATCCATCTCTTCATCCTGCTTAGGCAGTCTATAACAGACCCCCAACAAGATGTCACCCCTACAGGCCTTCCCCCAGTCCTTATCCATAGACACTCAACTTTATCACTCACAACCCCAAGCTCTTCAACGTCAAAACACTCTTTAATATAAAGAGCCACACCACCACCCTTCCTTCCTTGTCCATCCCTCCTGAAGAGCTTGTAGCTGTCCATCACAGTACTCCAATCATGGGACTCATCCCACCATGTTTCAGTTATGGCACCTAGGTCAGTTAGCCTGCCGCACAGTCGCTTCCAGCACCTCCTGTTTGTTGCCCATGCTGTGTGCACTGGTGTAGATGCACTTCAGATGAGACATCTGCCTCACCCCCAGCTTCAGCATCATTCCCCTAGGCTCTTCTCTGGTGAGTCCTGTTTTATCCCTTCCCCCCATCACAGCTAGCTTAAAGCTCTCTCGACAAGTCCTGCTAGCTCCTGCGCTAGGATCCGTTTCCCCCTTTGAGACAGGTGAGTTCCATCCATCAACAACAGGCCAGGGGTTGAGTGAACTGCCCCATGGTCAAAGAACCCAAAGTTCCTGTCTCAACACCAGCCTCTCAGCCAATTATTCATTACCTGTGTTCTCCTAGCCCACCCCATGTCCTTCCTTGAGCAACTTTACCATTGCTAGAAGCTGGCAAAGCTTTGAATAGGAAGTTGAACCAGTTGACTTGCAGAGGCTCCTCCCAAAGGTACTTAAGACAAAATTCTTAAGACACCAGAGTTTTGCCATGCATCCCTTATTGGGGGTATCAGACTCCTTAACACAGGTTTCAGTCCTGGTTCATGCATCTGTAGTGATGGGTTTAAAGTTGCAACATCTCACTGTCACCCTACAGATTCCTGTTACTTGAACCCTGCTTGGTCTCTCTCACAGTATCTTCTTTCCTTAAAAGTCCTTCACTCTGCTCCTGCCTTCACTCGGTCAGGACTTGCAATTGCTTTGTGTTATATTAAATAAATATGCAGTCATCTGAGTTCCATGAGGCAGCAGGTAAGGTGCAATTTCACCAACCATTCAGAGCCTTCTTACTTGGCTTTCATGGCTTTAATACATCCTATGTTCTGCTGGCAGGGGAACTTCCAGAGAAGAAAGCGGAGAGTGCGCAGCACTGTGCAGTACACCAGCAAACAGAAAGCTACAGCTTTGCAAAAAGAAGAATGGGCTCCTACTGTAGTTGGATGATGTAGAGAAGTTGAGATATAAAGTAGTGTCCAGTGTCTTTTGTTTCTCACTTTTTAAATTTTTCTAAGTTATAAGGAAGAGGGACAGATTATGCTATTTCAAGTGATCTACTGTTGTTTCCTTGGTCATTATAAGCTAAAAACTGTAGTGAATCTTCCCTTCATACTTATAGATCACAGTCATGAAAAGGTTTAGCTTGGAAGGAAGTTCTGAAGTGAATCTGTTCTAAACTCTTGCTCAGCAGAGCTACTTTCAAAACTAGATCAGATAGCTCCAGCCTCTGTCCAGTCAAGCTCAGAAAATCTCCAAGGACAAAGCTGCCACACCCTTTCAAAGCACTTGTTCCAATATTTGACCACCTCAATGTGATTTGTTTTTCCTTGTCAGATCAGAATTCCCCTTCATATAATATACTCCCATTGCTTCTTGTCTTCCATTGTGTATTTCTGAGTTTGGCTTCATCTCCTTTATACTCCCCTTTATGCAGTGACTCCAATTAGTTTGTCAGTATCTTTCTTTTCTCCAGGCTGAACAAATCCCTGTAAATCATGTGCTCTGTTTCCTCATTATCTTTGTGGCTACCTCCTTGACCAGTTTTAGTATTTTTGAGGTTTAGAGGTTTTTGGTTTGGTTTGGTTTGTGTTTTGTTTGTTTGTTTGTAATTATATTTTTTTAATAATTTTTTCTTACTGGGGTGCCTGAAGCTGGACGTAGCACTCTAGCTGTATATGCACAACTGTTGAAGAGAATTATCACCTCCTTTGCTCTGCTAGCTATGCTCTTGCTAATTTTGTCTGATCTGTGGTTAGCCTTTGCCACAAAGGCTTGTTTGTTAAGTGCTCTCTGTGTCTTCTTTTTCCACATTGTTATTTCCCAATTGTCCCTCTGAGAAGATGACATTAGATTCTGGACAGTGTTTCCTGTGTGATTACACAGTTTCATCTACTATTTACAGCTGTGACTTTTGATCTGAATTGAAGACAAGCACCTGGATTTTTAGCCCTTAACAATGAGTAATGATAAAGGCACAGAACTGAAATCAGCCTGCCTCTGAAAAGAATTGAAGGTGTTTGTTCTGTTTCAAAATGTGAAAAGTTCAAAGGAGATGGAAGTCATGGAAAGGCTCAATAGAAAAGAGTGATACTATGTAGCCATAAAATGACTGGGACTCATGTCATTTCTATGTGTCTGTAGACCTGGGGAGGCAGAATCTAGCTGAGATGTGCTGAGCAGAAAGAGAGGATTCCTTCTCCTGAGAGAGGAAAAGGAGGAGTCACACATAGTACTTGAATATGAATAATTTGACTCGGGAAACTTGAAGTGTGACTCATTCTCCTCTCTCTTCCTTTTTTCTGCTTTTCTCTTTGCTTCTCCTTCACAAAACATTTGGTCTGTCTTTTAAGAGGATCATTACTGAACCACGAATGAGTTTTCAGATACTGAATATGAACACAGAAGAGGATGGATACTCTCATTTAAATCACCTGCCACAGCATCCATCCAGACACTATACATCCGTGAATGTCAACCAAGGTATGACTGACACCTGTTCTTGAATTTTCTATGCTATAGTGGACAACCGGAATGATCTCTCTTGTCCAGATAAGTAAATGAGAAAAATATGTATTTATAGGCTTAATGTTTATTTCTGTGCACTATTTATATGGTTTTGTCCGATAAAAATAAGTGTGCATGGATGTGAAAATACATAGAAAGAAACTACTGCTGTTACTTGCCCTAAATTTCTGGAGAAAAAGACAGATGGCTTTGGTTCAAACTCTGGAATACAGGAATCAGTGCTAATGTGATTAGTTTTATTTATTGTTTTATATTGTGTCTATTTATATTGTGTTTATATCTCAGTGTGTACACTGAGAGTAGAAAGGATTTGTGCAAAGTGGAAGATGATATGGATATATTTCCTTACTCTATTCTGGCACAGAAGAATAATAAAGTATTGCCAGGGAGAGCAGGAACATCACCTAATTCTAAGCCATAGGATCACTACAAGGTTTCATAGTCTCATCATTTTCTAAAGGCAAGGAATCCCCTACCCATTCTGTTTAAACTATATACTTCCAGTGACTCATTTCAAACAGACCCCTTTAACAGATGCACTGCAGAGAGCCTAATGTCCTTCACAATTTTCATTTGAGTTGATCCTTAAAATATAATATATCCAAGAAGGGAAAATACTTTGAAAGCCAACTAATGGCTTTTCCTGGAAGGAGGGAGCATTGTCAGGGTTACTGAACAGAGTGCTGCATGGCACATAAATTTTTGGTTTCTCCCAGGGCGATCTCTTCCCTTTGCTGTATGGTTGCCAGCTATCTTCATTTTGTTTGTACTGTGCCTGGCCCTCATCATAGGAATGATAGTCCTAGGTAAGTGCTGAAACCTACTGTATTCCTTTATTCATATTAACACCTTGGGAATAACTGCACTGAAGAAAAGTGGCAGACTGACTGCAACAAAGGAGTCATAGTTCAGCCTCCTCACATATACTGTTCTTCCCCATCTTCCTATTTGCCTGAAATAAACACCACAGCTTGGTGCATAAGTCTTTGAGGAAGTATTTTTAAAGGCATTTCTGGACCTGTGCCCAGAGCAAGGAGACAGAAATCAAGGTTGTGTATTTTTGAAAGAGTGGGAGAAATGGATTCTACCCTCATCCATCTATCACTCTTTTATTTGCTAATTAGAATTCAGTTATGAAATTCTAATGTTGACTTTTATACATCAGTTTGATGTTTCTCTTTTCGTCTTCTCTTCTTGTTCAAGCCTCTTTACTCTACTGGAACAGCAGTTCTTTTCTCCTTGCTTGGAGACCTTTTGTGTTGGAAAACTACTATCTTAAATTGGTTCACATAAGTATGTTAAAAAAGGGACATACTTCTAGCACTCAGATTCGTGAGGAAATCTCACTGTCTGTTTCACTCTATCATTCGAGCTTACCTGAGATGTGCAAAAGAACTGAGGACCTTCATGTTTTATATTAGCTTTTATCATGTGACATCACTGTACCTAACTTGTTATTGCAGAACCTGGACATTGCCATTCTGACCCATTACATTCTGACCCAAAAGCTAATATCTAAGTACTCCTGATATATATATAAGTATATATATATATATATATATATATGTATATATATATATAAACTTCCTGCCTTTCTCAGAAAAGTTTAACCAAGATTTAAAGGTGTGTTTTTTAGGAGTTTTAGGGTGTTTTTTTAAAAGTCTCAAAAGTCTTCCTTTAAGATCAGCATGATTAGTTCAAGATACTCCTTGCTAAGTATATTTTTTTTCATTGTTTTAGTTTTTTATTGGGTTGTCAAGTGACCTGTAATGGAACTGTGATTAAAATACATTTAAAACATGGGAATCTCTTTATCCATTGTTTTCACATTTGCTAGTTTCCTCACCATATGTGACACTGTAGCATCAGATTTGTATGTGAACACACAGCTGCAAAAAGTAAATTTGCAAAATATGATGAAGCACATATATCATGCAATACCATCACAACTTTTTTTGTCTCACTGGAGATTATCTTTATAAACTTCAGGTCTCAGAGGTTCTCAGGCACCTGTGCAACATGATGAAAACTTGCAAGGACTAAAAGAAAGATTATGCTCAATGGGTGACACAAACATTAAGAACAGTAAGTAGAACTACCATTCACACAGCCTGAAGTGTGTGTTAAGTCTTATATAGTTAAATAAGGGTGTTATATATTATAGGAAATTAAATTATGAACTAAAAAAATAAAAAATAATTAAAAAAAATGAGTATAGATACAACCATAAAGTGCCATATGCATTTCAGCTCTACATATCTTTGACTTTCCAGGCCTATGAGTGCACATTACTCTTCATTTGGTTATTTATAAGGGACTGATGGTTTCTTACTGTTCTAGGCCCAGCATGTTCACTGTGCCCTGTAAACTGGAAATGGATTGGAGGTGACACCTGTTTCTATATTTCAGAAAAGGAGGCAACATGGCTAGAAAGTAAAGACTTTTGCTTTTCTCAGAATTCCACCCTTCTTACACTGAAAAGGAAAAGCAAGTTGGTACGATTCCTATCATACTGGTATTTCTTTGCGATGGTATCAACTATTGATAACTCTTCACCAGTCAGCAAATACCTCTTTAAGATATACATTAATAGACATACTGTCCCCAGGGTCTGAGGCAATGTGGACTGAAGAGCATTTAATCATAAAAGTATACCGATGAGGAAGCTAATAACATGGGATGTTATTCAGACAGTTATTGGATGCGAGTGTCCTGAATCCTGAGAAAGTTAGAAGTGATGATTTTCAACTCAGAAAATCTCTTTGAATACTCTAATAGAGTTCTAGAGAAAATTGTTGCCATGGTCTTATATTTTGTAAAGATGTCAGACACAAAATATTCCTGTTTGCATGTCAAATAAAGACACTGTCTCCTGGAAACAATGTTATGAAGTTTTGATGACGAGTTCAGAATATCATTGTCAAATTACTTAACTCTTTTGGTTCTTTCTTTGATTACCTCTTCTCAGGAGAAGCTATTTAGATTTAAGCAAAAACACATCCACAAACACGTTGGTGATAAAGGTTTTGCATTTTTCATAGATCAGAATGTCTCATATATTACAAAAACAATCATATTGGATTGGATTATCCTATGGAGTTGATGGCTGGTCTTGGATGGATGATACAAAACTTTCTACACAGAGGATGGACTGGTAGGTTTTCTGAACTTAGATGGTCAGTAGTTTTTAATCTCTTCTTGCACAATATCATCCCGGTGCGTTTAGGGAGGAGGGAAAATAAATAAATCCTATTAATGGCAGAGTTTCAATGCAGAATACAGCCACAGACACTTTCAGAATTAGAATACTATTATAGATTTGGAATCCCTGAAAAAGATAGTTTTAGAAAACTAAAAGTGAAAGCAAGAGAAAGAAAAAACGAACCAGTGCAATCAGTGACTGCTCTCCCTACTTAAACCCATTCTCTTTATGAAACATTCCATGAGCTCTAAAGTAAGTAACTCACACTTCTTTCAAGACAGACTGCCTCATGCACAACCTTCCTGAACAAGCCTTTTCTACTCAGCCACAGTAATCCCAAATTCACTCCTCTCTTTCATCAACATTTCAAACCCTTAATACACAAAAATGGTCAATGTGAAAAGAACCCATTTACTTTTTCTGTAAATTATCATCAGCTTATTCAGCCTCTTTCTCCTTTATTTAAACTGTGGGGAAAATGAATTACTATTCTGTTCTACATGAAGTGACCACTGCATGCAGTAATATGAGAGTCCTCATCAAAATGGAGAGCTGTCACAGGCAGGACCAATATTTTCTGACTGAAAATTCTACAGTGCCTCCTGAGAAATACGTGCTCATTTTGTCTTGCAAACTCTTGCAATTCCCGTGGCTAGTAGATATCAGGCTGAATGATCTGGCTTCTGTTTGGGCAGACCATTGTCATTCAGTTTTCAGACTCAAATTACCACTGTATAAATCAACTGTTGGAGGGTCAATAATGACTGGTGAGGAATTAGTGTTATTTTTTGTTTTGAGTATGCTCTTTTTTCTTTTCTTTTCTTTTCTTTTCTTTTCTTTTCTTTTCTTTTCTTTTCTTTTCTTTTCTTTTCTTTTCTTTTCTTTTCTTTTCTTTTCTTTTCTTTCCTTTCCTTTCCTTTCCTTTCCTTTCCTTTCCTTTCCTTTCCTTTCCTTTCCTTTCCTTTCCTTTCCTTTCCTTTCCTTTCCTTTCCTTTCCTTTCCTTTCCTTTCCTTTCCTTTCCTTTCCTTTCCTTTCCTTTCCTTTCCTTTCCTTTCCTTTCCTTTCCTTTCCTTTCCTTTCCTTTTTCTGCTACATTACAAATATGTTTTAATTGCATTAAAAATAATTTTAATTAATTAATTTTTAATTATTTTTTAATTTATTTTTTTTACATCTTTACATCAAAGGAAGGTGGGAGACTGCCTTGACTTGAACAATGTCATGTTCTTCAACATTTTGTAGAAGAACTTGCATGACTGTGCAAATTTTGCAATAATGTATGATCATCCAAAAGCTTTGTACAAAACATGTATGTGTAAGTTTTTAACAACATGATGGTTTTTGTTCCTTTTCCTAGGATTGATTTGTCCAACAAGGAAAACTGTGCGTACCTATACTATCGTAAATTAAAAGTTCACAGTGAGGATTGTTATGAGATATATCCTTGGATCTGTGAAAAGACGGCAGTCCAGTTGATCTAAAAATATTCTTCTGATCAGCAGAAGGAGAACTGGAAGCATATGAAGAAATAGATTGTCATTTTCAGATTTTTCAAAAAGATGATGTAAAATAATGTTTAATAGAAATTCAAAGCAGAGTCTAACCTTCACATACACTAAAATGTAACAGAAAGGAAGCCTTTCCAGATAAATAGAATCAGCAATAAGAAATATTTATGAATCAGAGACAAGATATTAGCCTCCTCTGTCTAGCTCAGAAACCTGAACTGTAGCAAAGTTGTTAATCTCAAGCATGTCAGCATAGCCAAAGAACTCAGAAGCATAAAGTCTTGTGGGGCTACTTCTTGTCATTGGTTAGAATTTCTTATATATCCGTTTCTACCAGGGCTCTCCTTTTAGCCCATTTGACTACTCAGACGATGAGTCTTCTCTCACTTCTATTTACAAAGATACATTCACCTCCAAAAACTCTTAATTATTTACAGTTTACTCTTCAATGCACCAACTTTCAGTTATTCTAAATTACTCTAAAACCCCAAAACAAACACTCCTCTCCTTTACTACTCAAATATGTGTGGGTTCTCTGTTTGCTGCTTAGCAGCAAAACACCAGTTAGCACCTTCATCCTCCTCTTGGCTGGGGAATATGAATTTTAAGTATGTTCAAATTTTAGATCCAAGTAATGGTGCTTTTCCTCTACATGCAATAATGTGATCTTCCAAGAAGTCCCAGAAGTCATTGTTAAATAAGTGTTAATAAACAGTACGTAGTTATCATAATTGCCATAGCTGTTATGCAGGGAGAATGGAAATACTGATTGGATTCCAAGATTGCCATCCTAAGACCATTGGTCTTCAACTAAGAGGGAATATCTCCCTCTCTTTACCTAACACATAGGGCCGTAGAGGGAAGAGGGATCCAAAATACCTAGTTGATATTCAGCTATCACCTCCTCCAAACTCAAGAGAGGTCTGTCCCAATGAGCAGAAATTCAGGCAAAAATGCCAAAAGACATTTGATGAACTAGAGGTTCCTGGCCAAATTCAAACACAAAAAGAAAGCATAGAGAGGGTAAATACATGGATGTGTAACCTGGGAGTAATACAGATACAGGGATGAGGTTAGGAAAGCCAGAGCCCATTTGGAACTCACTCGGGCCAGTGATGTCAAAGACAACAGGAAGGGCTTCTGGGTGACAAAATGTAGATGGAAAAATATGGACTCACTGCTGAAGGAGATGGTGGACTTGATTATACAGTAGGTGAAAACAGCTGAGGTACTGGGTGCCTTCTTTGCTTCAGTCTTTATGAGCAAGATTGGCCTTCATGCATACCAGGCCCCAGAATGTAAAGGAAAAGTCTGGAGCAAGGAAGAAGTTCTGGTCTGGGAGCACAAGCAAACTGTACATAGATAAATCCATTAGCTCTGATGGGATGCACCCATGAATGCTGTGGGAGCCAGAAGATGTCACTGTTGCAAGGTCACCTTCAGAAACCTTTTAAAGATCATGGTTACTGAGAGAGTGCCTGAGGACTGGAGGAAAGCAAATATCACTCCTCCACTTCTATCTTCAAGAAAGTCAGGAAAGAAGACCCAGGGCCAGGCGGACTCACTTCAGTCCCTGGGAAAGCGATGGAGCACATAATCCCGGAAACCATTTCCAAGCACAGGAAGGGCAAGAATGTGATCAGGAGTACTCAGAATGCATTTACCAAGGGGAAGTCACATTTGAACAACCTCATAAACTTCTACAATGAAATCACTGGCTGGTAGATGCGGAGAGAGCAGAGGACTTTGTCTACCTGGACTTCGGTAAGGCTTTCAACACTGTCTTCCATAAGATCCTCATAAAGAAACTATGTATGGGATGGATGAGCAGACTGGGAGATAGATTTAAAACTGGCTAAACAGCCAGCCCAAGAAGATAGTGATCAGTGTTTTAAAGTCTAGTCAGAGACCACTAACTAGCAGTGTATGTCAGTGGTAAATATTGATTCCAGTCCTGTTTAACCTCTTTATTAATGATCTGGATGATGGTGCCGAGTGTACCCTCTGCGTGTCTCAAGGTAATACAAAACTGGAAGGAGAGGTGACCATATGGTTGTGCTGACAGTCAGAGGGACCTCAACAAGCTGGAGAGAGGGACTGACCTCATGAAGCTCAAAAGAGAGATGCAAAGTCTTGCACCTGGGGAGAAACAACCAACCCCATGCACCAACATATCCTGGGGGTAAAACAGCTAGAAAGAAGCTAGGCAGAAAAGGTCCTGGGGTCCTGATGGACACCAAGTTGAACATGAGCTGGAAATGTGCCCCTGCCACAGAGAAGACTGTTAGTATTATGGGCTACATTAGAAAAAGTATTGTCAGCAATTTGAGGAAGGTAATCCTTCCCCTCTCCTCAGCATTGATGAGGCCACATCTGGAGCATTCCTAGGCTCCTCAGTACAGGAGACACATGGACATACTGGAGAGGGTCACAGAGATAATGAAGGGAGAAAGTTGGGACTCTTCAGCATGGAGAATAGAAGGCCTAGGAGAATCTTATCAATGTATATAAATACCTGGAAAGAAGCTGATAAGAAGACAGAGCTACACTCTCTTCAGTTGTTCCTAGTGCCAGGACAAGAGGCAATGGGCACAAACTGAAACACAGGATGTTCCCTCTCAACCTCAGGAAGCCCTTCTTTACTATGTAGGTGACTAAGCACTTGTGCAGTTTGCACAGAGAGGTTGTGGAGTCAGGCCCTTTGAAGATATCCAAAAGCCATCTGGACATGGTTCTGGGTAATCGTCTCTAGGTATCTCAACTTGAGCAGATGGGATGGACCAGAGGTTCCTTCCAACATAAATCATACATTGATTCTGTAATTCTATGGTTGATTTAAGAGCTTAAATTTTATATACACTAGTCTCAGAAAGCCTCAGTCTGATATTCATGTGGCTGTGTTTAAAAGAGGTTGATCAATTTAATAGAGCTTGCTACTTTTGAGTAGGAACGTTGATTAGAGAACTTCCTTTGGTTTTGTTCTAAGTTTGAAAGTGTCTGAGTTTTTTTCTTCATGTTGGAAAACAGATTTGAGCAGAAAAATTTGAAAATATATTTTGATGTATTTCTATGTCACAGTCTACTAGAAATTTGATTTGTCTCCAGTGTACACAGGGATGCAGTTTGAACCACCACATTCAGCAATGACACTTCCTGGTCTATGAATGTGTGATAACATTGGTGGTAGGGGAGATGGTTGGACCAGATGATCTTGGAGGTCTTTTCCAACCTTCATGATTCTATGATTCTATGATATTCATGACACAATCATACGGAAGAAACTTCTCTCTTTCCCTGGGTTGCTATACTGTACTTCAAAATACAGATTTTATGAAATGCATAAGATTTTTGCCTTCATAGCATAGGCAAGTTGATATTAATTTTCTATTTCCTTTCTGCTACAAAATACTGGTTTTCATGTATACAGTTCCCATTAAATATTTGCACCATAATTTGTGCTGTGTCCAGTATTCAACTTTATTTGACATTATAAACAGCAGCAAATATGATTGCTGCATGGTCATTTCAGCATCCATCTCCAAGAAAGGTCCTATCCACAAAGGTCACCTACGAACCTTGTGCATTTCAATGTGGTCTAATTGTGTGTTCCAATTCCACATTTCAGTTGAGTCTGTTTGTTTGGTGTTTACACAGGAAAAAGTCCAATAAATCTAGAAAATTATAGAAAGAAAATACAGGAAATACTGAATAGGGAGGAAATACTGACTCTTGCTGATAGTTTAATCAGATTCAGGAGGTCTTTCTCTGTGAAAGAATATTTTGCAACTCTTTGTTTGAAATCAGAACAAAAGGGTGACCTTTCTACAGATAGAGTGCACGTTTCCTTCTTCTCAATTTTCTGGTGGGTTTTTAGAGTGGTGAGGAGTAGAGTGGGTACATAAGTTTTCAGGATAGCAAGGATATGTGTGATTGCGATCCACTGACTCCAGATTTCCCCCAAAGAAATAGGCATCTGTATTTACTCATTCTTTTGTCATTCTTCTGCAATTCAACAGTTCATGGAGGGAAGTTACCAAGGAGGAATCAGTACTACTGAGAACAATACAAAGATCAAATATTAGGGATTTTGTATTCTCTTCTTGTGGCCAGATAAAACTCTTATATTGACTTTTTATCATTGTAAGCCAGTGACTTAAACAGTGACATCTAGTTTATACTGAGTGAAGGCAAATCAAAACCACATTTACTAAGATATGGTTGAAAAGTGCTAGGCTAGAACTGTTGCTTCTTTGACTGCAAGAAGGGTTGACTGAATCACAGCAGCCAACTTTTAGCACAACAAAACTGAGTGTACTGCTTCTCTTGTACCACTATTTCTGCAGCTTAAAATTAAATCCCAGTTTCACCCAATCGTATCAAAAGAAGTTTGTGCAGTTCAGCTGATTTGTGCTCACTGACTAATGGACAATGAACTGCGGAACAGGAAATGAATGTCTATGTTAGTTTGCTCAAGAGTTTATGACCAACAGTCAGTGTAGTCAAAGATGCTGATTCTTTTACAAGAGATCATGTTTGTTCTTCTACTCAATAAAACACTTGTTAAATGTGAATATTTAAAAAGACATCTGTTTTGGTTGGTTGGTTGGTTGTTGTGTTTTGTGTTTTTTTTTGTTACTTGATGAACCATTGAAGCCAAAATTCTCTATCACATTCTCTTCTGTCTAGACACTTCAAGTCTGAACTGGCGATAGCACTAATTTCAGTGATTTCAAGGATAATCTATTCTTTATCTGGTGATTAATACTAATAGTGGTAGACTCTTTCTGCTTCTTAAAGAAGACTGCAAACAAGTATGGTGAAGATATGTTATTTCAAATCCATGACAAAGCTTTGCTCACCACTGCACAGTGAGGTGCAGTTAAACATGTGATATACAAAGGCCTCTGTATATTGCTCAGAAATATTTTTTGGGATGCATTAATAACCTCTATAAAAAGCTTTGCTTTAACATAAGACTTTGTTAACCTTTATAGATAAAGCAAGTGGGTAATTTGTGGGTTAACCTTATATTTACAAATCATTATAAATTTAGTGGTTTGGCTATGACTGCAGGGAATTTGGCTTGTCTTTGTGTTTACTTCACAATGACAAGATACAAACCCAATTCTTTTGCCGTGTAAATGAAAATGCCAATATCTGTAGGGCAATTGGTTGAATAATTATATTGAGTACAGATTGATTAACAATTAATCGGAGATGTTCAGATACAGTTCTGCAAGAAATTAACAATATAACAAAAAATATATTATCACTAGAAAAACATATATATATATATTATTCAGGAAATTCCAGAGAATTATAACAGTTCTGAGGTTGCAATTGCAAGATGCTTAAAATAATTTTCATTCAAATAAAAATTTATTTGCAGCAGCAAATTCAGAACATTTAGGGGAATCATGACGTCTAAAAATTAGCACACTTGTAAAGCTACTTTAAAACCCAAATTGTACAAGCACGCAATACTTGCAAGTTCCCTATAATGAAGACGTGGGGGGAACAAGGTGTGATATATTCAGAAATTAATTTTTAACAAGCTAATCACAGCATGGAAAATAGATCTAAAATGCTTGTCCTCAAAATCATGAAAGCAGTTCTGTTTCTCTCAGTAAGACATGAAAAAAACAGGTCAGTTACAAGTCTGTGGGTTTCGGGCCTGGATAGATGTTTAAGTCAGCACTTAATTGTGTACTTCTATCCTTGTTTCCTTGTTCTTGCAGCAGTCTTTAGAAGAGTTGATTGAGAATCATTTTCCATGTACCATGTGGCTGTGCAACTTGAAACATGGCAGTGTATTTTGCAAGTCCTGATGTCTGAAGACAACAGCTTCTGTTTATAAACATGAATTCAGAGACATATTATCTCTGATAATGTGAGAACTGGAATCTTGCTGCAAGAATATATTTCCCCACTCGGATTTCTTTCTGGTTTTATGATCCAAATGGTTTACTGCTTGTCTGTTAGCAAGAGTAAGAAGGAGGACAATGGAGAGAAGAAAACTCATTAATAAGTAAAACTGTGACACCTCATTCTGGGTTGCATCTCTGAGGTTTGCCAAGAAATAAGACACTTGTGCAATTACATGTCAATACAATGCAACCAACATAAAAATAAGAAAACAAAGTCAGCAGAATAATTTGTTTTTAAAACAAATAAGCACTATGAAGAAAAACACCTATGAGCAACTGAAAGCAATAAGACACCAAGCTATGTCGTACGGTTGACACGCTGGAGGGAAGGGATGTCATCCAGAGGGACCTTGAGGGGCTTAAGAAGTAGGCCTGTATGAACATTATGAGGTCTGGCAAGATCATGTGCAAAGTCCTGCATCTAGGCTGGGGCAATCCCAAGCAAAAATGCAGGCTGGGCAGAGAACGGATTGAGAACAGCTCTGAGGAGGACTTGTGTGCTGGTTGATGAGAAGCTCAATCTAAGCCAGCAATGTGTGCTTGCAATCCAGAAAGCCAACCATATCCGGGGATGCATCAAAAGAAGCATGGCCAGAAGGTCAAGGGAGGTGATTGTTGGTCCCCCTCTACTCTGCTCTTATGAGACCCCACCTGGAGAACTGTATTCAGCTCTGGGGCCGCAAGGAGGGACACAAAGATGATCAGAGGGCTGGAGCACTGCTCCTATGAAGACAGGATGAGGAAGTTGGGGTTGTCCAGCCTGGAGAAGAGAAGGTTCCAAGGGAGACCTTGTAGCAGCCTAATACCTAAAGTGGGCTACAGGAAAGCTGGGGAGGGACTCTTTGTCAGGGAGTGTAGTGATAGGACAGGGAGTAATGGCTTTATACTATAAAACAGTAGTTTTAGATTAGATGTAAGAAAGAAATTCATTGCTATGATGGTGGTGAGGCACTAGAACAGGTTGCCCAGAGAAGCTGTGAATGCCCCATCCCTGGAAATGTTCAAGGCCATGTTGGATGAGATTTTGAGCAACTTGGTCTAGTGGGTGGCATCCTTGCCTATGTCAGGAGCATTGGAACCAAATGATCTTTAAGATCCCTTCCAATCCGAACTGTTCTATGATTCTACTACTCTATATTGTAAGAAAACAGAGTGAGAATAACAATTTGTCTTTAAAACACGTAAGTACTATGAAGTTGATTAATTTGGTAGATCTATTGAGATGAATATTCAGGTTGGGTACAGTAAGGAAATAGTTTACCAAGAAGCACTGAGAGTGGCTTATGAGCTGAAGGTGTACTTTGTGGCATGAGTACAGCGTTTATAGTCCTGTTTTAATGGACATCATATCAAGCTGAAAAGGCTAGTCATAGACTCAATATTTTTTTTATCAAAAATTAACATCAAGGATACAAAAAATGTAAAGGCTCTAGCTGTGCTAATACCTTATGGCAACAACAAACTGCAAACAATTACTATTCTAGTGGTGACTATAAAAAATCTTTCTTCTTCTGTCTTTTTCAGTGTGTAAAAAAAATAAAATGTCTAAGAGCATTGTATTAGGCTTGAAATGACTCAGTTCACTTGAAGATATGATTGGATTCTGCCTTCTGATCTTTGCCAGTGTTAAGTGCTTTCTGCACTCAAGTGACTCCATCTTACATATAAGAGTGTTTTTTTTTTCTCTCCTGTATTAAGCCAAAATTCAAGAACTTGTTTATACTACATATCAAGGAAATTCAAGGTTAAGTGTTACTCAAACATAGTAATAAGTTGTACACTATGCACCTTAGGGCAGACAGCATTGTGTTACTGGATGCCACAAGCTCTTCTATTCTGTGTAGCTTTACTCATCGCGTAGCTGTTATAATTACAAATTATCATGGTATAAAATGAAAAAGAAAAAAAAAAAGAAAAATAAAACAAAACAAACAAAAAACAACTGGGCAGCAATGAGGAGCAGGACCTTATCCCCTTGTTTTAAAAGTTTCTGAGCTTATGAATACTCATCAGCCTAGTACAGGGAGATCTCTTTTCTGAATTCATGCAGCAGCTGTGTGTAGGCTATGGGATCAGTTGGCTGACATCCTCAAATGGACCTGTGAGGTCTCCATGTATGGCAGAAAACCTGGAGGCAGACCTCTGCACAAGGATAGAAATCTGCTACTTGGAAGTCTGTGAACAGCCTTTATG
This sequence comes from Netta rufina, assembly GCF_964035555.1. Classification (NCBI taxonomy): domain Eukaryota; kingdom Metazoa; phylum Chordata; class Aves; order Anseriformes; family Anatidae; genus Netta; species Netta rufina. The sequence continues at coordinate 127,317,406 of NC_140123.1, forward strand.
TCCCGTACAGGGAAACCCAATGGACATCTCCTCCTGAGCACTGTACAGAACAACAACCTTTCTTTGAGCATCACCCTTTATTTCCTTCAGAATTTAACTGCCAGCAATAGCCCATAGTACCATTGCTTTTCACTTCTCCCTCAGCCAGAGCCCAACAATCAACCACTACTCTGATAGAAGGTCTTTGCACGAGTTCCCTTCCCTGGTTTTTGACTCTATGTCCAGACAAGCTGCCCTTCCTGGCCTGATGATGAATTCCTGCTGGTCCTCTCCCCAGTGCTCTCACATCAGTTTTGCTCACTGGTTCAGCTCATAGAATTATATCATAGAATCATAGAACAGCTTGGGTTGGTAGTGACCTTAAAGACCATCTAATTCCAACCCCCCTGCTATGGACTGGGACACCACCCACTAGATCAGGTTAGCCAGGGCCCCATCCAGTCTGGCCTTGAACACTTCCAGGGATGGGGCATCCACAACTTCCCTGGGCAACCCGTTCCAGTGCCTCACCATCCACTCTGAGTGAAGAATTTCTTCCTAACACCTAATCTAAATCTCCCTTCTTTTAGTTCAAAGCCATTCCCCCTTGTCCTTGTCACCATCTGCTCAATGAAAAAGTTGTTCTCCATCTTTTTTGTAAGTCCCTCAAACAGGTCCACATCCTTCTTGTGCTGGGGGCTCCACATCTGGATGCAGCACTCCAGGTAGGGCCTCAGAAGGCAGAGCAGAGGGGGACAATCACCTCCCTCGACCTGCTGGCCACCTCTCCATCGATGCATCCCAGGATGCAGTTGGCCTTCCAGGCTGCAACTGAGCACTGCTGGTTCATGATGAGTTTTTTGTGTACCAGAACCCCCAAGTCCTTTTCTGCAGAGCTGCTCTCAATAAATTCTTCTCCCACTCTGTACTCATGTCTGGGACAGCATTGAAGCAGCTGCATCACCTTGCACTTAGACTTGTTGAACCTCATTAGGTTCACGTGGACCCACTTTTCAAGCTTTTCCAGTCTCCTCCTCATACCAGCCCCCTCAGTGAGGGCTCTCCTGCTTCCTCGTGGTGTGATCCTTAGGAGACCCTTGCATGGTCAAGGGCTGTAACATGGGGCCTTGCAGCATGTCCTAGTACAACAACCCTGTGTGGATTACTCCTTCCATCCTTCACATCTTACCTGCATCCCCTGTAGACAGGTAAGTGCTGGGATCCCAAGTAACATCTCCACTGCTGCTGAGGCCCCATGATTAGACTTAGAATAGGCAGCATTTCCAGACTGTGAGATAACTGTGACACAAGACACTTTGTTGTCCTGGCTCCTCTGAATTACTTCTTCATACCCATAATTAAGATAACTAAGATCATTACCATATTGCTAAATACCCATCTAGTGTGAGATGAAGCACACTTGTTGGCTGTTCTTACTGCAGAGTTACGATGCACAGCTTCAAGTCCGAAATAATCATAATTATAAGCCTGCCGAGATAGCACCATAGCTAGGAACTTACAGTTCAATTTTCATCAAATGGCTCAAATTAGAACAAAATACATACAAGAACAGAAGTCCCAAAACATAAACTTGTTTGTTCCTGTGGGACTTCAAACATTTCTGTTGCATCATTATAAAGGCCCTGTTATGGTGGTTATTCAGCCTACTGTCTGCAGTGACATACCAAGAAGACACACTACAGAAAAAGTCATTTGTAGCAATATTTATTCCAGCTGTGAAATTCTAGAACAGGATAGAAAATGGATTTGGGATATCAAAGAACTAGATCAGATGTGACATAGATAATTATTAAGACAGATGTCTTAGAGGAATGTGCCTTCTTCCCTAATACCTGATGAAGCAGAATCCACTAGCAGTTGGACTGGCACCCTTGGCATTAAAAATTGGTGACTTTCCTCAATGAAGATGTATTCTGTATTTGCTTTCTGGTTTATGAGCCCATAGGGGATGCAATCTCATTTCAAAACTTTACTCTCTAACCAGTAGAACTAGTAGTATTTTGTCTTTTAATACAGGCTCTGATTTCTTTGTATCACCCAGTTACCAGCTAGTAGGGACTGAAATTAAATCAAATATTTGGCAGTTTATTGTAAAATGGGCATTCATGTCATTCATGTGTGATTACCCAATGGATGCATTTTGAAAACATGTATGTGTTGTCCTAGCTAATGTACATTGATTACAGATTGTTGGTGATATGAATCAATCTATAAAATTGAGTTCTGGAATCATGTGCTTAATTTTGCTTCACTTAGAATGGAATATATAAGAAGTGGATAGAACTGGTTACACAAGAACACAAGGCCTGAAAGAAAAAAGAGGGAATTAAGTTGCTGGGGAAAAAAAAAAAAAAAAAAAAAAAAAAAAAAAAAAAAAAAGCACAAGGAGCCTGGCTGATGTGCATCACCAGAGGACAAGTTTATAGTATCCCTGACATAACCTGTCCCTGCAACAGCATATCACAGGATGGGGCTTTCTGCAAAGCTGTGCACACTACTGCCTGTCTGAGTAGTTCACTTGCTCAATCACTGCAGGATCCACCATTTTCTCACAAATGCAAAATTTGTATTCACCACACTGTGCAGTGCCTATGTTTGAACCCTGAAGCCACACACACTCTACGAAAGGTCTTGAGCTGGTTTCTTGGATCTGAAACCTGTGAAAAAAATAACAAAGATTTTCACCATCCCATGAAAAAAAATCCACAGACTAATAGAATAATTCATGATGGCTGTTACCTATTTGACCCACACTAGCATATAAGCCCTTTTATGGAGGCTTGTCTGAATAAATAAACAAGTGATGAGCAATCTGATGATAAACTGTGGGGATGGGCAGCTGAGTACTAAGTGGTGGCTAAAGGCTCCTGCCTTTGGTTCACAAGAAATATGCATGGACTTGGTCTGTTCCTATCTGCATAGTCACTTACAGATCTGTGGAGAAAGCTGATCCATCCTCCCATAGCCAGGGTCCCTCAGATCCATTGTGAGACAGCCCAGTCCAGAAAGAATATGAACCGTAAGACTGTGCTGATTGCATTACAAAGTCCTGTACAGAAATAAATGTGAAGCCTGTGAATCACATCCCTGCTTCATTCATAACCGCCTATGATTTGGAAAAGGAAAGAAGGAAATTAAAGTGAAGTATTCACACCTGTGTGTAATAAACATTGTTTTGCAAGTGACTCTGGGCAGTGCCTCCTACTTCTGGCAGCAATCTGCTATTTTGGAGGTAAGGAAAACTAACCTGCCTAGAGCCTTTAGAAGTTATCAGCTAAAATGGTCACTGAGATAACCACAGACTGCACATAGCTGGGTAAAGGATATAGGATAACTACTCCCTTCTAACACCCTTCTAAAGCTAATGAGTACTAGCTCAATTATATTTGACCTGAAGTGGGGTGAGGCTCTAGATGTAGACTGGTGTGTCTCAATTAACTCTCCTGAAGTCAGTGAAGATACATAAGAGAGAGTACAGCCACAGTACAAGCAGAGTGACTTCAAAGAGGCAGAGACTGAGTTTTTGTCGTTTGGTCCAGCACATGCATGCCATAACATACTGCTCCGGTAGAAAGATGGAGTGGCTGTTCAGACCACATTAGATGTAGTGCATGTAATTAGAAAAAGGAAAGAACAACAAAAAAGAATCTTTACCAGCTCTTTCTTACTCTCTATCTTAAGAAATCTGGACTCCAGAGCAGAGCACCGAGCCTTGCTTTCTTGCCAAGTTTTCCATTCCTTTGAAAAGTAGTAACAGTTCTCCCCATACTGCAGCCAGGTCTCAGGACAAGGAGTACATTTATATCCTTGAAAACAAAACAGCACCTGATCAGCTTTGTCAGTGATGGCAGTCTCTTCTAGTCTAGTGGATTTCTGCAAGATCACAAGAGCAGTGCACAGCCTCTCTATCACAGAGAAGCAGCAACTCCTCTTTCATTCTGAAGCTAAATTCATGCCTTCGGGGGAGACTTTATAAACACAGTTGCCAGAAGGCCAGAATAACATTTCAAAATTAAAATCAGATAAACAAATACTAAAGATTTTTGTAATATGAGCAGAAAGCCTGTGAAAATATGTGTATGCAATCCAGAACTGTAGAACTGATAATGACTGATTTTTGCACTGTATTTGAAGCAGCTGCCAGCTTCACAATGAGATGGAGTGCTGGGGTATGCTTCTTTCTTCTCCATGCAACGGGATAACTGCTGGTAGGAGAGTGCTAGTATAGTACAACTAGAGGAAATTTTGACAATTGAGTTATGTTCACAGAGACATGGATCTAGGTGGGCATACAGGTAGAGGGAACCTAGACTTTCAGTCATATGGGGTCATCTCTATTCATGTGAACTTTCAGTTTCTTGCTAACAACTTAAGGGGCAGCTCTTCCCTCCTATATGCTTTGCAAAGCAACTTATACTGGAACTTCTCTGGCAGCATTTCATATATGCTATGGATTCAGCATGCAGATGGCAGATAGTGATGGCCAGACAAAATGAAAGATATTGCACCCATTGTTCTTCCAAAAATACCTTTCTGACAGCTGCACTTTGGCTCATTCTGCCACATTATTCTGTTAGCTGCTTGTTGGGACCCTGAGTAATACTGAAGCCAGTGAGAATTCAAAATACTTATTTTTTCCACCACTCTTGCACAATCTAGAAAATCCATTTTCTAGTTGGAAACAGAAATAATCACAAGTGGCAAAAAGACCTGCCAGATAAAATATTTTGGAGAACTCTGGGAACTGGGTCCAACCTACTGGGTGGATCATGACTATTGTTTTGCAGTTCACAAGGCAATTTGATATTATAACAACTCAGTACCAGCTGGGAATATGGGGACTTGATGCTGGATGGCAACAGATAGCACAGCACAGTGCATTTGACTCTTACAAGTAGCTTCTGGTTTCCGTTAAATTCAAATGCAGACTTCTACAAAGACGATAATCTTGTCACTCTTTCACAAGCCTTTCATTTATAATGATTCTCTTCCCTCCATTATGTGATAATCTAGCATATTTAGCCCATTCAATATTAAAGGTTCGAACCATTATTTTACACAAGTTAAAATATACCCTCTGGATATGGTCCATAAACTGTTAAGGCCAGTGATTCCAAACCTATTTGGTAGAGGTCAGCAGTATTTGCTCTGCTGCATCCACTACATAACAGAATGAAGATGTCTTGAGTGGTCAAAGCATTCCAGACAACTAGAGCTAGTAGGAATTTTCCACGATTATTTTTTTTCATGATAATTCGCTGAAACTGACAACAACAAAGGGAGAATGGTGGCATCAATGAATTTGCCTATTGAAAACACATTTTTTTAATATAAAAACAAAAGTATCATCATTGGGGTACTTTCTGAATTAAAATGTTTTTTTTTGCTTTAGGATTTTAAAAAGTTCCATTGCAAAAAGTCAGTAAACATACTTCAAAGAGACTGATACTTAAAAAATGGAAATGCAGTCTTTTCATTGATTCACCAGAAATTAATTTTCCAAAGAAACAATTCAGAGCAATTTTAGAGATTTTGAACTTTCCTTTCAATATTTTTGATAGAAAACAATTATATTTGTGGTTACCATGAGGTGGAATCACCTTCTTCCCACCAGTATGTACCTCTGGAGGTGGCAAGTTGCTTTACAGTTTCTGACAAGTTCAAATTCTGAGCCTGGAGGTGCTCCAACTGCTGGCTGAGGTTTTCCATAATTGCCTTTTGCAGGGTGAAGTTTTCATCCCTTTCACGCACAGCGTGGCAGACCAAGATGACTTGAATGACAGTGAAACAAGAATGAAATTGTTCCATTAATACTAAAGGCATAGGGCTCAATGTCACCCAAATAAACTTACCGAAGATGCATATTCCTCCCCAAAACCAAATATACTTGACCTACCTTCACTTTGTGTGTACTACATAAGACATATCTACATCCTGACACATACTACATCATGATTTTGAAGTCTGTGGAGTCTCCTGAGTGGGTAAATTCTTCCAGAAAAGGATCTTTTTCTTTTTTTTTTTTTCCTTTTTTTTTCTTTTTCCCATTAATTCTTTGGGCTAATTGTTTTCCTTAAATTGCTTCTAGTTGTTCATACAGCTCTGAGCAGCCCTTCTGTGACCATACTTACACTTGGCTGCTAAGACTCCTGTAGCTGCCACTGAACTTAGGCAGATGACCCCAAGCACCATTGCAGCCAGCTGCCAACAGGAAGATCGACTGCGAGACTCTAAGATACACAAAAAGAAGGAAAGCATCAAGAACAGGCGCAGAATCAATGAATGAATGAGGCTGGCAGGGACCTCTAGAGGTTGTCTGGTCCATCCCCCTCTGCTCAAGCAGAACCACCTAAAGCAGGTGACCCAGGACCATGACGAAATGGCTTTTGAATACCTCCAGAGGAGAAGGCTCCATAACCTCTCTGGGCAACCTGTGCCAGTGCTTAGGCACCCTCATAGTAAAATGTCTCCTAATGTTGAGAAGAAACTTCCTGTTTCCAGTATGTGCCCACTGCCTCTTATCTTGGCAGTAGGCACCAATGTTTACAGCTTCTTTCCAGGTATTTGAATACATTAAAGAGAAACACACAAATACACACCACCACCCTGAGCATTCTCTTCTCCAGGCTGAAGAGTCCCAGTTTTCTCAGCCTTTCCTCATATATAAGATACTTCATTCCCTTAATCCTTTTCATAGCCCTTCTTCGGACTATCTCCAGCATGTCCGTGACTTTTGTACTGAGGATCCCAAAACTAGACACTGGCACCTCTCATCTTTATGTCTCCAGATCCTACATTGCACAAGACAACATGACCAGTACTCTGCCTAGTAAATTGCTGAGATTCCAGTATACTAGTAAGTGGTATTACATCAAAAAAATTGTCCTGCCATTTGGCTGTGATCAGTCCTCCTCAGGAATTTGGGGCTAGGAAGTGAGTAGGCCATAGAGATTAGTTTAGCTATGAAGTATTAAGAGAATACAAATTGAACAAATAAAGCTAAACGGCATAGACTTTCACATGTGTGAAAAGACTGTCAAGGAAATATTTGGCTCAAAACATGGTCAGAATTTTCATATGCTTTGAGATATTGGTGTATTTTGACTTTTGGATGCCTAACCTGCCAAACTGGGAATTAATCTTGTGATTCATGTCTTTTGTCTTCTTTTGGTAGACTCCAGTGCAACACTTCAGTGAGAATACTTAAATTATGTTGAAGTCACCAACAGAAATAATTGGGATACCCGCCTCTGATACTTCTGTCTTTTATTTCCTGTGTTCCCTAACCCTCTAACCTAACAGTTGGGATTAACCCTACTAGACTATTAGGAATTCAGCTTCAACCTCCAAATATAAAATACAAAGAACCCTTGAAAAATAAGTATGAAATAATCACAGACTAGCTAATAAGGAAAAAAATATTTCAGAAAGAGCTCTTTAAACTGCTAGCCTAATAAATTCATCTAGTTACTCAGGCTGGAACATAAAATCTCTTTGTTTTTCTCATACCTTTCATACAGAGCAATTTAAAAGCACGAATGTGTACAGTACAGAGTACAGATTTGTGATCAGCCACATTCCCACATTCCTCTGTGTCTTCTGTGAAGCTATATAGCATATTTTTTATGATTTTTTAAGTACAAATATGTATTTGTTCATCCTCACCCCCACCCCCCCAATATATAACCTGCTTTTCTTAGCATTTATTTCAGTTACTCATATTTAAATGATTAAAGTTGAAAGACCTTTACAGAGTTCCTTAGATAGATTACTTCACTAACTTCCAGGACCTGACACTTGATATCTAGCCTGAACATGCTTTTTTTTTTTTTTTTTTCCCCTAACTGCATCCCACAACTCTAATTGTCTCTCAAATCTAAGCACTTTTTCCCCTTTCTCCAGACTTACATTCTTTTTAACATCCTGCTGTTTTTCTGTCCCTCCAATTTCTTTGAAGATTTGAGTCCAAAGGTCTCCCTTTGGAAACACGTAGGTGACAATCTCCTCTGAGCACCACATCAAAATATTATCCAAGGTGAAAGTTTGCCCTGTGGAGAGCTGTCCCCACCGAACATCAACACTACCTTTTGCTCTGGCAGTCTGGATGTCCTTGGTTTGTAATTTTTCCAATGTCACAAACTTCAGGTCTGCATATGTCACTTCTTCGGTCATTTCTGAAGGCTACAGGAGAAATCAAAGGTTGGGTTGATTCCACAGAAGAAACAGAGCTTAGGTTCTGGCTGGGATAAGATATATGCTCAGTGTCACTGGGAGTTGATAGAGTGATTCATATAGAAGTCAGAAGGTTTTTTTTTGCACATTCTCAAGGACTTCATGACACAGAGGTGCCAGGGTTATTTACACGCAGCAGAAGCTTCTAAAATGGATTCATGGAATAGTATTTAACTCTCCTGTGTATGCAGATTGCAATGGGGCATGGAAATCTCCAGTTTTCAATTAATGGAACAAATGCATAGTTACCCAGTCTGGGGACTGCACCCTTTCTGTAGAAAGAAAAAGAAGGAAGACAAGAGTTAAAAGGGAACTGATGTTAATTTTGGATTATGTCTAAACTATTCCTTGAAGTTTTTCAGCATCAGGAACATTTGTTTCCTGGCTTTATTCTCCGGTGATTAATATTCAGAAAATGTAGCCAAAATGGCTCCCCAGTCTTACTTGCTATGAGTAGGAATGGAGGTAAAATTAAGTGGGAATTATTCCTTTGCTTATTGTTTATGATCACATCTCAGTTGTCCTGATGGGGTAGCACATAGGTTTGTCAAAGCCATTGCCCATTCCCGGAACATGAAAAAGTTTCCCAGCTGTCCTTCCTATCTCAGGCCTAGAAGCAGTCTAGGCACAGTCACATATGACACATCACAATTCCCTCGTTTTAGCAAGAACAACAGAGCACGGTAGCAAGTCATTGTGCTAGGAGTTGCCACTGCATCCAAGGAAGAGCCACCCATCAGCTTGAGAGTCTGCCCCATGGTCTCTAGAACACTAAGTGCTGGTAGTATGATGGAGAAGCTTATCAAGTTTACCAGTATTTCTATGTCTGCAGAAAAAAAGGCAGGAATGAAACCTGAACCTTCTGTTTTATTGCATGTGGCACTGCTGCACACAGCTCAAGAACTGCTGGCCTCACCATCTGTGAATCTCTGTGACAGAGGAAGAGCACCAAGTAGCATAGAATCCCAAACTTTTATCTCAGAGTGGAAGAAATGAGTACAGTAACTTAGGCCCCAGCATCTGGGCAGAAGACACAGAGAGGCCAATAGGTGTTAATTTCCAGGAGTGTCTTGGCCTGTCCCCAGTGAGATGGTGCTTCTGAATCTTCTGTCATACCTTCTCTCAACAACCATTATGCCATCAGTGGAAGGAACATGAAATGTGGAAGTGTTCTGCTCCTTTGCACCTCGTTCATTTGATAAAGATACAGTTTTGTTTCACAAGTGACAGAACCCTTTTGGATTATCATCATCCATTGTAAAATATATAAAAATCTTCATGATGTCTGGCTACACCAGCAATAGTATCAGGGGCCCTCATGAGTCCCAAATGTCTTCTGCATTTTACATTTCTAAATATCCCTGGAGAAGTATTGGGTATGACTAATCAAGCTGGCTTTAGTGGAATACTCATTGGAAGAATAAGAGGGATCAAACAGCAACTTCTGAAAGATTTCCAAGAGTAAGCAGTACAGCAGCCCTTTTTCCATGCTTTAAGAAGTTTTACTCCCAGTTAAAATCATGCTAACTAAGAAATAAAAAACAGGCTTGACATCCATCCCCTGATACAACCAGAACAGGATAGCTGAGACAGGACAAGAGTATCTTCTGCCCACACTCAGATCTGCTTTCTCTAGAATCCAAGGAAAGATATGTGGAAATCACATAGTTTACTGTTGCATGGACTATTAGATTTTAAACTATGTCAAAGAACAATGAAAAGTCAGTGATGGGACATTTTTGTTTGTTTTAGCAATTCTGTAAGAGTCTGATCACATTTTTAGAACCGTCTGAAAGGTGCTAAGGTAAAATATGAACGACAACTTTTACTTCAATAATAAAATAAAATAATAAATTCAAGCAAAGACAAATAAAATATAGAGATGACTGAGGCAAAATATCAAGGGAAAGTGCAGAAATTGAAATCATTGTTGGATGACAGGGCCACAGACAGGTTACTAGAAACACAGTATTGATGGCAATGCCATATAAATAGAAAAAGAATGATCAATGAAATTCAGCAAGAGTGAGTTATGGTATGCTTTTGGATGGGTCAGATCTTCATGCTACACTGATGCTTTTTCATTAGATTTCTTTTTACCACTCTATCTGATATTTCTTCAGTTTGGTCTTTCTAGAATTTGAAATTCTTATGAGACTGAATTTCAGCTAAAAATCAACTGGTAATCTTTTGAATTATGAGCAAAAAATCCCCTGAAAAACATTAATAATTTGCTCTTCTTTTCTACATTTTATTCTAACAGTTTTTAAAGTTGTACATACAAGAAAAGCTATTTTACAGTTCTACCACCCTTGTGATTGGCAGAGATCTTCCACTAAAATTCTTATAATACACAAAAGAGTTTCAGGAGAAAGAGAAAAAAATAATATTGTCCACTTCCCACATAAACAGGAAGCTGTTAGCTCATGTTTCTATATTTCTTATTTGTCCACCAGGATGCAGAAACATTCTTCCAGTAGTAAACTAATTTAGAAACAAAAGCAATGAGAGAGAGAAAGAGACAGAGAATGATGCTAAGGAATGTTTACACTGCACCACTACTTTTATAATTGGAGCACGGTAAATGTTTTTTAGCCTGCCTTGTAACTGTGCATTATGTTCATGAATTAATTGGTTCTGCTCTGCAACTCTAAAATGCATCACCAAGGCTAATGATTCACCAGCTTAATGTGATTGCAACATGGAACAACAAGTCTCTCTAGTTGCTATCCTGCCCTTAACATATACTTATACACCAGTCCCAGGTGGTTCCCAAACACAAATAGTAACATTATTACTGAACATTTTTTCTGTTTTAGCTATTCAAAAGAGAAAGAGAACATGAACACAATTTTACGCAAGTAATCATATTCTGACTAGTCATAAGCAGTAACAGAAATCCAAAGCAGCTCTACAAAGTAAAGAACAATAACAGGTTGTCGAATGGAACCTTCTAATTTAACTAATTGCAGGACTTATTGTATCCAGATAGGAGAATTAACATGTATCCCCTATGATGCAAAGTATTTGGGGAGATTTGGCTGGCCATGCAGGACATTCAAGAGTGGGACCTGTGAGAGAGAAGTAAGCAGACTGATAGTTGCAGGACTGACATAGCAGGAGACTACAGGTAACAGGCATGATGGCAGAGCCTTAAAGTGGAAGATCCAGGAGGCATAGTATATGCACATATATGTGCACAATTATTTATTATATTGCAAGCTCTTTCACCTAGCAGGAACTTCCCAGTTGTAACACACTCTAGACATTGATCACATGGATAAAGTCAATAGGTTGAATCTGAATTGGTAAGGGGCAGAAAAAGTACTGGAGGAGGGAGAAGAATCTGATACACATTTAAACAGGTCAATAACATGACCTTCAACCCACTCCCCTCAGGGTAGGGGCGGGGAGAGGAATAATTTGTAATGAACAAACTCAGACCCTTTCTGCTCACAGAAGAGAAGGTTCAGATCTGCAGAGATCTCTTGATACCCTTCATTGAACTAGTTCAACATCTAAAGTAAGAACTCCTAAGTACCGCTTTTCTCCTGATCTGACTGGAAGGTTTCAGAGAACCCTTCAAAAGAGAGGAAGAAGCACATCAAGAAAATAACGAAAGGTGACAGGCAGAACCAAACAGGAGTTGTCGGTGACAGAGAACAGAAGAGTAAAAACAAAAGCCCGAGAAGTAGAGACAAAGGACAGACCCAGAGGCAGATTGAAAGAGGTAGAGTGGGAAGAGACTGGATTCAACATACGAGGAGTGTGCTCTTTATTCTAATCAGTGAATAGGTGAGGATGAACAGAATCTAACAAGAAGAAAAGTCACCGAGTAGCTTGAGCCAGCAAGAGGCCACAGAAGCACCCCTTCAGGATGCATAGCCTTGTCATGATCTGCTTTGTTTTAGGGTGTTTCTTATGGGTAAGTCACACCAAGTTCAGTCCCTTTTCATATGGTCTCTACTTAGTTGTGGAGTTACCTTGGAAAGCTGGACAGCTGTTAGCAATTGATAATAGCAGGAATTTCTGTTATACTAGAAATAATTGGGCATATCAAATGCAGAAGAGAAGAATAATTGCTGTTATTCCAGGGATGATAACGCAGAGGTCAGGGTACCCAAGACAGAAGAATGAGAAGGGTAGGAGTGCTGGAGAGACAGAGACAAATTCAAATTGATGTGAGTGTAATATGTATTCCCCATATATATACACTCCCAATATTTGAGCATGGAGAAGGATTTACATCTGTAGTATGGCATAGCTACATATAAGGGAAAAGGGAAACTTGTGGTGAGTGCAAAGGGAAGTTGGAGTCTGTGCTGGAAACAATGTTAAATAGGATTTTATTGACTATGTGAAGTTAAGATGCGAAATGGTGAAGTTGCCATCACAGTAACTTTAAGTCTGCAGCAGAATATACAGGGAAATTTTTGAAGATAACAGCGAGACCTTTCCATAGGAAATTCAGACAGGTAACTGTCTATGGTGACAGAAACAAATGTTGCATATCTTATTTGTTTTTCTCCTTCTAGTTCCCCCAAGTGAGGGGCGAGGAAGGGTGTCTCAATGCTGAATTGTGAGTATTTGGAGATCTTGCACTCTTTTAAGAAAACTGTGAAGGTCAAAGGTAGTAGTGGACATCAGTGTTAATAACATGGTGACAGACATTTTCCAGAAAAGCTTACTTTCATTTTGACTACTGAAAACTTACATAAAATGCCCATTGCTTTGAAATTTAAGTGCATTGGTTGCTACCTATTCAACATATTCATCATGCAGTACTGTTTCTGATCCCTATTTGGATAACTCTAACGATTAATAGTGTTCTGGTGTAATTTTGATTAGCTGAGATTATGCATTTGTAATTAACCTTTCCTTAAAAACTTGTTTTTAAAATATATTTCTTTGCTGAATGGTGGTGTTATTTGTAAGAATAACAGAAAACAAGACAAGTGAAGGGCATACAGGAATGGCACAAAGCTGTGCCAGGAGAGGTTCAGGCTGGATATCTGGAAAATTTTCGTTAACATGATGGTGGTCAAATACTGGAGCATACTTCCTAGAGAGCTGTTTGATGCCCCGTGACAGTCAGTGTTCAAGAACCATTTGGACAATGACCTTATTAATATGCTTAAACTTTTGTTTAGCCCTGAAGAGGGCAGTCAGACACGATGACCTTTGAAGATACCTTCCAACTGAACTATTGCATTGAATTCTATTCTATCCTGTTCTGCTCTGTTTTGTTCCGTTCCATTCCATTCTGTTCCATTCTAAAATGTCCTACTAGGATTCTGTTTTGACTAAATCTTTAAAAATGCACAGACAGTTCAACTGACTGAAACTAAAGGAACATACAACACAGTATCTAAAATGTACTCACAGGGACAGAAAAAAATCAATGAGAAAGTCAGAAGAAAAAAAAAAAAAAGTAAAACATAGCATTGGCCAGACTGAATTGTGAAAAAAAAGAAAGAAAGTTGAGAAATTATAACATGATGCAGTTCCTAAGGTTTGCAAAACAAATTGGTCAGGCACAAATATCAGGGGAACAACTAAGAGATAAAGCAAAACAGAAGGGAAACTCATCTGACAAGATCGATGAGGTTGGGCAACTGCCTCCTACATGAAATACTGTGTTTTTCTCATATTTTCTGTCATTTACAAGCTGCAGTGTAACACAGGAATGTGAGGGAAGCTGGAAGAGAATACAGTGGGGATCTTTCCATTTATTTGTTGTTCTATGTCTAACTACTTTTTGTATCTCTTTTTCTCAGCTGTTCAGGTACAGAGTGGGTCCATCTGTGGTATATCTGGTAAGATGACATATGATTACTTTAAAGATCTGTATCACTGGACAATTCCAGTAGCAAATGGTGGGATTAAATGTGGTCTTGTAACTCACTAAAGGGTGATGCTACCCCCTGCATTCCCTTTACACCTTCTAATGTTCTGCAGCAGTAGCAAGCCAACCCCTAGACATTGCATTGTCTTTGGCAAACATTGACTTGCCACCACAGGCCTCCTTTTTATTCCATGTATAGTTGCAAGCACAATATTAATAAAGCCTTCATGTCACTGTATGCCTTTTAAAAGGCTCATCTTTTTACTAATTTCAGTCCATTTCCTTAGTAATTAAGGATGGGATTAAAAAGGACAGCAGTTGTCAGACATCTACAAGGCTGCATTAGTAAGATTGTAGCCAGCAGATTGAGAGGTATGATTTTCCTCTCCATTAGGACACTTCTGGATTATTTAGTCCAGTTTTGCTCCCCCAGTACAAAAGAAGAATTGATAAACTGGAGCAAGGCTCTTGGAAAGCCAACAAAATAATCAGGGGACACAATGTGTGAGGAGGGGCTGAAAGGACTAGGTCTGTCCAGACTGGAGGAGGCTAAGAGGCAGGGAGGAAGGGACCTAACTGCAGATTTCTACAAGCTGAAGTGTATCTGAAAAGAAGACAGAGACAGAGTTTTCTCAAAGTTGCACAGCTTAAAGATTCAAGACCATGGGCCAAGCTGCATCCAGGGAAGTTCTGATCATACAGAAAATTAGGTAGAAGGTCAGATAGAATAAAAAGTGTTTACCCTAAGGATGATGCTGGAATGGGTGCCTGAAAGGATGGGATCTCCATCGCCACAGACTGTCCAAACTCTGCTGGACAAAGCCCCAAATAATTGCGTCTAGCTTTGATATTAGCCCTGCTTTAAGCAGGGAGAGATCTTAATATGCCCTCTCTAAACAAGATTTTTTCTGCTCAAATTCTGTTTTCTCTCCCCTTCCAGGCTGGTGGTTGTGATTGGTGGACTGCTTCTTCTGTGTGGCCTGGTTTCTGTCTGCATGAGATGCTGTTTTCATTGCCATCAAGGAGGGGACGAATCTGGTCCTCAGCCCTACGAGGTCACCGTCATTGCTTTTGATCATGACAGCACCCTCCAGAATACCATTACCTGTGAGTTAGCTTTGACAGAGGCTGGGGACCTCAGTACACCCTACTGTGAAGGGATGTACTGTGAAAAGCCCAGGGTGGGGCATCTCAAGGTCCCCCAATGGGCTGACAGAGGGAAATCCCAGGCAGGATGCTGGGAAAGTGGCATCTGTAAATACTATAAATTAAGGTGCTCAAAAAGCCTCATGTAGCAAATATGGTCAGATGGTGAATCGGTTGTAAGACGTGCTTGGGTGAACTAAGGGCAGCTACAGGGGCCTTGGTGCCAGTTGATGAAGGAGCAATTATGGGATATTGCTAAGGGGGCTTCATTCTTCCCTTTAGGGCAGGATGAAAGGGTAGGAAAGGAAAATATTCAGGCTATGGGGACAGAAAAGCCTGTGCACTGTGCTCTAATTGTGTGGTACTTTCAGGATAAGGCAAATGGCTTTTGTGTCCTCCCTTCCAGCTCTCCATTCGGTGTTTGGACCTGCTGCCAGGAGAATACTAGCAGTGGCACACTCCCATAACACTGTGCAGGGAACATCACCTCTCTCGGCATCCGACACCCCTCCAGTCTACGAGGAAGCTCTACGCATGAGCAGGTTCACAGTTGCCAAGGCCGGACAGAAAGTGACAGATGTGGATCCAGTGCCCAAAGCAAAACTGCAAACATCTGCTGAGGTCAAGGATGCCCTGCCAGCCCTCCCAGGACGCTAGTGCTTGTGTTTAGTGAATGACAGTAAAATAGAGAATGATTTCATTCAGAGGCTAGTTCTTCTGGGCAGGACTAGGATTACCAGATTAAACTCCTTAGTCTAATGACAAAGGCAAAAAAAAAGATACTAAAGTTCCAAACAGTTCAAGATCCAGCATATTTTGATGGTTCCTTTCGATACCTCCTTGAGATAATCACCCATTGGCATTCCCCAGGTCCATTTATTACACACAGATGTCATTAGAATTGCATTTTGCATATACAATCAAAGAGGTAGCAGGATCAAGGTGCTGAGGTACTTTGCACGCTGGTGCTGGAGACCTACAGGGAGTGGCAGATGCTACCTCATTGTACTTGCCTCCAGCCTAAGATTCCTGGAGATGGCAGAGCTTTTCATACCAGGAAAAACAAAAATGTGAAAAGGACTTACTATGCAGTAATAAAACCAAACTATCGAAAAGTACCAACAATTCACAGCATTATTTTTTTTTTTTTAATAAAAAAGACCTGTGTAGGAATACAATATGCATGTAAGAAAATGATAGGATACACTAGTAGCATGTGCAGTGCAGTTCCCTAAATGATTTATACAGTGCGCACTGTCTGGTCCTGAATAGGATGTATAGCAATTCTGAAATAGCAGTCACAAGCTCTGGCATTTGAATTAAACCTATGATAACATAAACCTGTGATAACATATCAAACAATGGGAGGAGCAGGAACACTACTGCTGAAATAAAATTCAATCATAATTCATTTACCTTCATATTATATCATATATCAGTTATTCCTACTGTTGTAGTCAAAAGCAAATCAAGCTAAATAAGACCATCTAAAAGATTTAAGCCATTTCTCAGATAGAGATAATATGCAAGTCTTTCCTGATCCACATAGAGGTGTTGAATCATTCAGAAATATTCATCAAACTGTTTGGATGAGCATAGTTATGGACTATCTCTAAATGTTCCTTGGACTAGGGAATCATGACAGGGTGGCAGCTGAACTACATTGGTATTTTCTCTATCCCAGGTTCAACAACCAAAAACATTAAAGAATAAGAAACATCCAATATCAAATAATAAGCAGTCATGAATTAACTGCATGTGTGTGTTGATGTTGATATGAATGCACAGGTCATGGACTTCACATCTGTTTGAAGTGCCTGCACAGCCCTTCCTGCTATAATAATGTTGATCTTCACAATACTCCTGTGAAATACAGAAACATGATCATTTTGTAGTTAAGAGAAAGAACCAGGTTGTCAAATGTGTTTAGGAACATAACTGCTGTTGAAATTAAAACCATGGAAAACTTTAGAAAGGAATTTAGAGAAGGTTGCTAAGATACCTTCAGGGACAACATAAAGCAGAACTGAAAAACCAAAACATCTTTGATGATGTCCTAGACCTTGCCCAGTCACAGAAATTTTATATCCAATAAGAGAATTGAAAGAGGGTCTCGATTTCCTAGATCATGAACTTTTTCCTGAATTACATAGTTGTTAGCTAATTGTACCATTAATGAATGATAATCTAGAATAAAATAAATGACATATAAGGTTATGTCTTTCCTGCTCTACAACACATTTGAAATAAGAGTAACTGTTTGTGAAACATCTAATAGTGTGACCTATTTCATCAGCTGGTCTCTGAAGTCCAGTTTAAGACTGACTTCTCCAGCAAGCTGCAGAGCATTTCCTGGAAGGCTCTTGTTTACTATACAGTCAAAGCCTGAAGCAAACAGAGACATTTGAATTGGCTGAACATGTGTAAAGCACTATCAAGACCAGAAATTTCCTGGAAGTCTTCACAATCGTTTCCACTTGGAACATACCATTCCCCCACTGCCTCCACCCCTTTCCTCCTGCCTGTGAACACAGGCGGCTGAGAGCTGAGCTGTGCGTGCATTTAACATGAGATGGCAGACGTGCTCCACAGGGCAGCAATCCTGCTGCTGGAATTCCTCCCATGACTAGTAGAACAGGAATTAACAGTTTTTAAGAATTTTAAATAATAATTACACTGTAATTTTGATAAGATGTGCAATAAAAAGGGAAGATTTAAAATTCTTGATTTCCCCTTCCTCCACAGCACATAACCTTTACTATCTCCTTTTTCTCCGTTTCAAGGAAAAAGTTACATGTCACTTGTACCCAGAGCTGGGCATTACCTGCTAATTTATTTCCCCTGAACAGAGCCAGTATAGTCTAACTCTCCTGCACTTTTCCATCTGCTCACATTCTTCTTCGCATGTCTCACACTTAATTGTAACATAGTAGAGCAGACACCTCAAGGCTTTTTTGCTGGCAAGAGATCAAATAATGTGACAATAATGATAGACATAACTTCACTTGTTAAGGGATAGTTTCCTACTAAAGTGATTTCAGATGAGCAATTTCAGAGAAAATATTTATAACTCTAGCAATGAATCAGATACTCAGAGCCTACAGGACATGAAACAACCAGATTAATAAATAGATAGATAGATAGATAAAATAGTAACAGATCTACAGACTCTAGGTAATGATACGAGATAGTATCTAATAGCAAAAATTAGGTGTCATTGACTGGAGACAATTTACTCTTGTTCTTAGGTCTGCTATGAATTGGCAAAGTTCTCTCTTCCAGAAACAATCTAAAAATGAGGACTTAATCAATAAAGACCACGTGTACTTTGTGGGGAGAAAAAATAAATAAATAAGTAAAGCAGAACCACACCCCATAAAAGTATAGTATGCTTATTTACAGAGCTAAGCTACTACTTGGTACTGCTATTTGCAGTTATTTGGCTGTTTTGTTCTCCATTGTAGGTGGTTACATCTCACTGTAGAGCCTGGTTTTTGAATATATCTTCTGTGTTGTTTTATAATGGCTAATAAGCTTTCTGGGATCTTTTATGCTTTCGGAATGAAAATGAAGTATAAACATTAAATACTATTGAACATTAAGAACTACTACTTTTATGCAATATTAAAAAAAAAAAAAATCAAGTAGCAACAGTTTTCCCCTCATTTAAAATTAATAAGGACATGAACTGTCCCCAAATAAAGAAGGACATACCTGGAAAATAAATAAAAGGGTTCTGTTTTTCATAACATAATCTTAGGCTTTGTTTGAGCAGCTTTTTAGAAACCGTAGAAAATTGAGGAAACTGTAGAAAATTAAGAAATTGTAGAAAATTTAGAAAATTAAGTAGTGAGATGAGACTTCAGCATAGACAATATTGAGACGTTTCCTAGAAGGAAAAGATCTACACCGTTAATCATTGTTTGCTGGGAGTGACTAACCCTGTGCCCTTACCCAGAACCAACATGCACATAATGTTTTTGTGGCTGCTATAAATTCAGCATAAACTGGTGACAGGTCACAGCAGATACAGCAGACACGTCAGGCAAGGATTGGGGAACTGCCCATGGACAGACAGCAGAGCAGAATTGCAAGTGACTTCAGGTATGCCTTCTTTGGTTGAGATTCAGCCTACAAAGTAGAAGTTTTCTGACAAGACAGGCTTTGATATGCGTGAAGCATACTAGAGAATAAAATAAAATAAAATAAAATAAAGTAAAATAAAATAAAATAAAATAAAATAAAATATTAAAAAAAAAATGTTCCTGTGGAGCTGCAAATGGAATAAGGACCCAAGTGGAGGTACTAATGAAAGAGATATCCATGGGAATCCTGAGTTTCAGGTGGCTGATATAAGTAAACAGCAGCTCCAGGGTTGGCTCAAGAGATATCCACCTATGATGACACCTTCAAAAAACGTAAGGCAAATAACAGGGATAATTTTATGTTCAAGTCATGGAATTTTGGCCAGTTATGTAGATACACCTTACAGACGAATACTGTAGAGATCCTAGCATTGCCCCAGGAGCTCTGCGTAGCACAGCACGGGCTGCAGCCCCCTGCCCCTGCATTCTGAGTAAATATTTTTATCTCCTGTTTCTATGGCTACAGCACTGGCAGTACTTGGGGAATCTCTTTTAAAGTGAAGCTCTGCCTGCTTGATCTGCAGACACAGCAATACACTACATGCTCAGAGTTCTTCTGACACTCAAAGTTAAGAAAGCGCTCATTGTTTGGCCACTCTGGGAACCACTTTGTGCTTGGAGTTCAGTGTAGGAAAAATAACCAACCTCATTTCCAGTTCCACCCTCTAGCACATGGATCCAGAATGTGGGGTTTGTCACATGCCCATGGGCTGACATTTTAATAAGAACTCTAAGTCAGATGCCTAGCTGTTTGTTACTGCTTCTGCATGTATCATCTTCCTGCCTGCCGTTGTGCCAGTGACGTTATTGTTTTTACTGAGCCGGCGGAGAGGCTGGGAATTCAGTGCCTGTTGGGGAGGAAGCAGAAAGTGGGAGGAGCAAGCGTTGTGGCTGCATATTCAGGGCTGCATCATCAGGACAGAAAAAGTTCAGTAAGGGGATTTGTAATCCTCACATGGGATTTGTTGGGGGAGGGGAGGTCACCTAGCAATGCTCTCATGGCCCATGTCTTTGCATCAGACCAGGGAAGAACCCCAAAACTTTTCTCCTATTTGTAACGGAATTTCAACCTAGATGTTTGCTCAGTATCCTGAGCTACATGTATATATATATATACATATATGTATATATATATATCCGTGTATATATATATATATGTATATATATATATAATCCTGGAGTTGGAAACAGTGATTAACAGGAGTTTGAGATCAGTCTGTAAAACAGCTACAGTGGGCTGATGGCCTGGGTGAAACAATAAAAAATCTTCTCTTGAGGAAAGGCAGCTACTTCTCAACAGATCTGTAAACTTAGCAACTGCTATGGTGCAGGTAATTAGGAAGCAAAAAGGAGGCCAAACATGGGTGAAAAGAACTATGCCACAAAACCAGCATTTTCTCCAGGTCTAAACAAAAATGATGCCTTGCTTCTGACTCACCCTTCTGAGATCCTCTGACACTACCTGCAACCATGGGGAAATGTCCACGTGTCTAAGCACAGACAGAAACAAGTCGATGATGCTTCCTGTACTAACATCATTTATGTGAACTATTAAAGACTGAAACACACTCACCTATGCCATTCCCACTGTTGGTTGCTCTGTCCTTAAGAGAGCCTGGCACATGCCTGTTGGAGCTGGTCCTTGCAATGTGCAGGAGGCCACAGAGCCCTGTGCTGAGTAGTAACCCTATAGGCACTGAAACGTCTGCCAGAGTTCTTATGGAACACACTTCATCCCTCCAAGAGTAGATGTCATGATTCAGGTGAGAAAAAACACACCCCTAACTTGCCTATTCATCACCTCTCACTATAAAGGCATTTTAAGGTGTCAGGCCCAACAGTACTTGCTTAATTTGTAAGTGTAGGTGAGATTTCTAACTCATACCCATTTGTATTCCCATGGCAGACCAGATTTTCTGGGAACTGCCACCATCAGTATATATGCATCTAAGTAAATATGTTTCATCCATATATCTCCTTTGTGCAGTGTGAGAGATCACGGTGTACCTGGGCTTGTAGAGAGAGTGCCACCAAAAGACCTCCAAGTTCAAGAAACGATGGGCTCTAGAGTGCAAAAGTGGGTGGCAGGCAGTACGTGAAATGACTCTTTACAAGGCAGAGGGCACAAGCTCACACTGTGAGTCTGCTGTGGGGATTTGTAATAGGCGTGTCCTAAACTCTGTTGTCAGCCTGAGCCCCACCCTGCAGGCAAATCAGGTGTGCATATCAGTGTACGGGATAAAGCCACCAGTAATGCCTGAATTATGAGTTTCTTGGAGCAGCCTAAAGGATTTGTATGAGTACTTTTAGAAAAATACCAGGGCTTTATGTTCCTCTGATCCTGTTTTTACCACCAAGGAGCACACCTTAGGAGCACCGTTACAGGACATCATTAAGGGACATCCAGCTTGCTCTTCAATTTCTTCAGATTTCAAGCTGACTCCACTCAAATCTGGATTTTTTCCATTCTAACCACACTAGACGCAGAGTCCTGCAAAATGGCAAGTGTGTCTTTTTCTACTCTTGCTTGCCAATGCACTGACATGGGGTTGAATCAGATATGGGAAACCTGGGATCTCTCACCTCTGTCACTGCTGTGGCCTTAGAGGTTTGCCTTATGGCATCCAAGGCAGCCTGCTGCCCCACTCAGCACATATTGCTGCAACCAAAACCACTGCACAAATGAAATATCACCCTTGAAATATCATCCTTGGAAAAGTTCTGCTTCTCCGGATAAGGCATGCAATGAAATAATTATTTGATGCACTCTCACCCATTGTGCCCAAGGTAATACCATTCAGTTTTTTGTGCTGATTTGACAGTGCTGATCCATTCATTAATACTGTGTCTTTTGCTGGTCAGTAAGTAATTGTGAGCCTAGCCACTGCTAGAAAAAAAAAAAAGATATTCCAAGAATGCATCAGCTGAGTAACTGGGCTAAAATTGGCTGGCAGTTCAGGCTTGTTTGCAGCCAGTTCCCTTTACTATCTGCTGTCTGTAATGCGCATCTGGTCTGGCGCGTTACGTGACACACTTTCTGCTCCCTGTTTTTTAACAGAGAGAGAGAACAAAACATAAACAGAAGAATCCAGAGCCAACAACCACAGGGACGGCCATGAAAAAGCACCGCCCCTTTTTTCTTCATTTTACATCCCACAGCCTAAAGAACCTAAAGCAGTGAAGAACAGGCGGGGGGCAGGAGGGTAGCTCGACCTCCCCAGGTTTAGGCCAGCAGAGGCACCCCAGCATGACGTGGGGACACCGGGCCTTGGCCATGGTGCAGTGTGTGCCCATACAACCCTGAGTCACACCAGGGTTGCTCAACCATATTTTATTATTTTATTTTATTTTATTTTATTTTATTTTATTTTATTTTATTTTATTTTATTTTATTTTATTTTATTTTATTTTATTTTATTTTATTTTCATTCCGAAGACAAAACCCGCGATAAACGAACGTAGACGGAGCGAGCCGCCACCCCGCACGTCGGAAGCGGGGGACACGCGTGGGTCAAGGGGAGGGGAAGGTAACACGAGTGGGGGGGCGGGGACGAGGGGGTGCCTCCCAGTAGCGTCACAGCGCCCCATTTGCCGGCCGCGGCTCCTCCCGCAGCACGGATCGGCTCGCCTCGGCTCGCCTCGGTTCGGTTCGGGGCTGCGGTGCCGGGGGCGTTTTTGGGGGCTCGCCGAGAGCGCAGCAGCCGTCGGGAGGGCACCGCGGAGCCCGGCAGCGCCGCAGCATGAAGTTCCAGTACAAGGAAGACCACCCGTTCGAGTACAGGAAAAAAGAAGGGGAGAAAATCCGGAAGAAATACCCCGACAGAGTCCCCGTGAGTGTGCCGGGCTCGCCCTGCAGCCCTCGCCATCCCCCCCGCCCGCCGCTGTGCTTTTTTAAGGGGAAAAAAAAAAAAAAAAAAAAAACGGGATTAGTAAAGATGACGGCTACAGCGATGTTACGACATTAATTCCAGACCGCGTTTCCCTTTATCGCGGACCGATAGCTGTTAGGTTATCGTATGTCGGGGGCCGTGAGGGTGGGCGGGGGTGCTGGGGTGCAGTACTCCCTTTTTTCAGGCATCCGCAGTGGCTGGGCAGCGAGATCGCCCTTCATCTTTTTATGGCAGGCTGTGTGCGTGGGGCTGGGGGTGGGGAAGGAGCTTGCCACTCGCTCTGAAAATGGAGGAGAACAATGAGCGAGATGCAGAAAACAAGATGTACACCCGTGTCAGCAGGTGCTTTGCTTTTATTTTTATTTTCTGGCGTTTGGCTTGGCACTTCAGTGTGGTTTTGCTCTGTCCTTTTCCTTTACAGGTGAGAAAAAAAAATGATAGTAAATGGTCCTTCTTAGTCTTTCTGCCCTCCTCTTTAATAAGCTGTGGAAAAAAGGTCACTTGGAAAACAAGGTCATCTTCTAGCTAAACTGGTCCATAGGTCTCTTTGGAATGCTGGTGGAAAACTCCTGGCTTTATAATTACTACTAATAATTGCAAAACAAAAATAGCAAGATTAGTTGTGATATTATTATTTTTTTTTTTTTTGGTCCTCTTTTAATAAACGTTTTGCAAATGTTCTTTCTCTCCATCCCCACTGGAGAGGTCTGTCCTAGATTTACTGCCCAGGGGTACAGTGTGCAAGCGAAGTGAGACTTCCCTGTAAGTCTAAGGGCAAGGGGGAGCAGTTATACCAGAGGTCAAGATCACTTTTCATCTTGGGAATGGCCCATGACTATTTTTTCAGAAGTTTTTGGAAGTCACAATTTGGGTGCAATTTGCCCATCTGTTTTGGGGGACGCTGGCATAGCATGGCAGGTTAATCATGCATCAGGTCAGTGATTAAGTATATGCTGTTCTGTTTTTTGAGACAAGGACCACAGAGGGCTCTGCAGGTCAGGAGTAAGACAAACTGTAAACTGAGGATCAGCATGGCAGATTATGCAGGAGATCATGATAGATGTGTCTGGAGGAGCTGTGTGGGGAGCCTAGGACCAGATACTGTCTGGCAAGAGGTAAGATCAATACAGAGGGCCATCTGCAGAGCTTTATGGAGAAAGTCAGGACCAAAATAGTAAGGTGAGCTAAGTTAAGGAGCTGAGGAGGAGTGCAAACACCTCATGGAGAGGCCCAGATGTGGATTGCTAGGGGAAGGTTGTTGTCAGAGCTGCCCATGGAACAAATGAATGCAGCAGACAACGTTCTTTGCATCACTTCCATCTCTGCCCTTCTCAACAGCATGATCCTTGAAGATGATGGCCCTTTGGCTGCTTACACTGCAGTGCCCTGGTATGTCTCAGCATTTTGCACATGTTGGCACAGTCCCGCATTTCCACAGTCATCACCCAGCAACAACAGATATGGAGATAATCTGTATCTGCCGTTTGGATTTTCTTTGTAGGTTTGTCAGTGTGTGTGAAGAAATCTTCAGAAGAGATATTTGGGTTATTAGGCACATTGACTACAGTTGGTAGTCTATCAAAACACATCCAGTCTTTACCTGCTCTTCACAAGAGAGAGACCTCTCTCAAGCTCAGCGGTGATTTGATTTGAATCCTTCTTAGTGGTTTAGAAGCCCCAGCACTTTCACCTCATCCTCATACATGGCATAACTTGAGGTACCCCCATTTTTTCCTTATTATCTAGCTACATTACGGAATTACATGCCGTCCTTTTGAGTCAATGTGGTCATATCACTGCTACTGCCTAGAAGTTTTACTTGTCTCTTCTTGAAATCAGAGGCAAGAACTCAAATTTTTTCTCCATTGCAATTTATTGTATTAGATATTGCCCTGTAGGATTTGAGGGTAAGAAAACAGGCAAAGTGCTGTTGCTGCTCAGCCTGTACCTGTGCAACAAGGCTGTGGAACTGGCTACCCTTCACAATACTTATCAATTGCATCTTGTATGGAAATACATCTCTTACCACAAACTTAAAGGAGCTCAATTGCCTTGTACTAACTGAGGTGCTTAAAGTTCTTGAACTAGCAGAGATTACTGCTATTTCAGAAACAAACATAGAATTTTCAGGGTTTTTTAGTTGGCAGCATCCAAATGGAGCACAGTGAAGAGAAGTCCAAGCCAGCATCCCTTCTATGTGACATGCTTTGCAGATATTCACTTGCATCTCTGGAGGAGAGTTTGGCTGGCATGGCACTTTTTCCAGGCTAATACACCAAGCTAATCACTGTGTTTTTTTCTCTGACAGTGTCTTGCTGATGTGACACCATTTTGGTTCTAAAGAAGTCTTAGTCCACAGCAGTTCAGCTATTGTACAGCAGACATACCTGCTGATTTTGGTTGCCAAAGGGCTATGGGAGCAGGAGGCCTTAGAAATTAGTCCCACAGTGTCTCATATGGATTATGTTCAATTATGGGGTATAGTGGAATGAAAAAGCTTAGAAAAATTAGGAAATTCAACTTCTTGTTTAGATGGTCAAAATGGCTTCCGCAGAACAGCAAACCATATAGATTGAATCATATAATGTATCTCTACTTGTTCAGAAATATGTACAAAAAAACCCTAGCAGTGTCTGCACTTCCGTTCCATACATGCGTAGTGTTTCCATGCAAACATACCTCCAAACTCTGGAAAGGCTTCCGAGCCTTTTCATGGAAGAAAGTCAAGTCACTTTGGAATTCTTCCCACTTCAGAGGTAAACATTTTGCCTAGCTCTTGTAACAGATATTTTTATGTAGCAGAAGATCTCTTTGCTCTTTGACCTTAAAGCTGCTGAACTTATGCTTTTCTATGTCATATAATAAGGATTAGTATTTTGTGTCAAAGGTCTCAGTAGATCCAGATGGTACCCAGTTTTGTATTTATTATTTATTTATATGAATAAGGAAGTGTACATAACTGTATCAAGTAGGGAAATAATCTTAATTATCTTAATAAGAGAGATGAATTTCAGGGTAGAAGTTAACTACATGAAGAATTGGGGATTAACAGCTCCCTCTCCTCTCCTCCCCCCCAAAAAAACCCACAACCTTCCACAGTAAGCCGCAGTTTCTCTTTAATTCTGTACTTCATTCTAGAGCATTCAGTATGGGTGAGCTTGGAAAGTAGGATATGGGACTACTGGGACTAGGGCTGATTTTGTGCCAGGCAGTTTAGAAATGTAACCTGGAAACAGTTCAATTTACTTGTGTTCATGTATTGGCCTCCTGCTAGTTCCTTCATACAAAATTAACCTGCATTGGGACCTTCAAGGTGACCTGGTTGTTTTTTTTTTTTTTTTTGGTTATTGCAGTTTATTTTTAAGCCTATTCCAATCTCTCTTTTTTTTTTTTTTTTTTGTAAGCACACTCATTGTGCTTACTGCTACATCCCAGGTTCCCAGCACAGCCATTGTCAATGATTTGCAGTCTTCTTCTCAGCTGTCTGTTGTGTAATGTTGTCTATTTGTTATAGATTAAAGAAATTTTTAAAGGCCAGCACCACTGGCACCAGCTCTCTAAAAGGGTAATATCTCTTTACACTGATGCTTTTTTCATCCATTTCCTTTTATGATAGCCATGACTTGTCTCTTGCTTTCTGTCTCACCAGGTAATTGTAGAAAAAGCACCAAAAGCCAGAGTACCCGACCTAGACAAAAGGAAGTATCTTGTACCTTCTGACCTCACAGGTAATAAAGTCTACCTCCTTTCTTCCTGATTTTCAGTGAGAAGGTTTTAGAAGTGCTTTTTATTCATACTATCATCACCTAAAAATATCTAGGCAGGCTGAGCTAAGCATCTTATCATTACCCCAGTTTAATTAGCTATACTCATTATATTTACGTGTTTTAGAGTCTGGATTATCAGCATGCAGGATTGTCTGAGATGTCTGAGGTGTGCCAGTGACTTAACTAATATGCACGTGTCACTGCTGACTTCTAGCTATGATGAAAATGACTGAATTGTGTGTCATAGGCAGTAGCATAAGTACCAATCAATGATGACTTAGCTGCAGCTCAGGTTGCCAGAGGCTGTATCCTTGTGGCAGGAAAAGACAAGTTATTGAAAGAGTGTCATAGTTTTCCACCACCAATGGTTGGAGTCATGGCCACAAAGTTCCTTTTCTGAGTGGTCATGACCATTTAGTATATTTTTGTTTTCATTTCAGAACATGAATGAGTTAAAGGAACAGCTCTTTTTTTTTTTTCCTTACAGGATAAAATTGACTGCAAAATACTTTTTTTTTTTTTTGTGGAAAATAGCTAAAGCAAATAAGGAATTTATTTTCAGGAATTATAAATATATTTACACTCTGGCAATATTCTCCAAGGTGTTATTGATGTATAGGATTCAAAGGTTAAGCAAGTTAAATGTCTTTTCACCAATCCCTGCAGTAGAGCATTTCCTACCATAATAGGTGAGGTGTGGATATAGAGGATGTAATGGCCTAAGATGACATAGAGAACTTGCCAGCACTGAACAGGATGGCTGCTAATGTGGTTACAGTCATGAAGTTCCTACTTGCTTTTCCACATTGTCCCTTTTCCACTATTTTTTATATATAGTGTTTGATTTCCACAGCTTCTTTCCCAAAAGAAAACAACCATGTTTAGGATAAAATAAAACAACAAATTTAAAAAAAATAAAAAATAAATTAAAAAGGAAGGTCTTTCTGCATCTAAGATGTTCTCCTCTGTTCCTCTTTAGTTGGGCAGTTCTACTTCTTAATCCGAAAGCGAATCCACCTGAGGCCAGAGGATGCACTGTTCTTCTTTGTCAATAATACCATCCCCCCCACCAGTGCTACCATGGGCCAGCTGTATGAGGTAAGCCTAGCCCATCTCTTTCTCCTTTTGTTGGAGTGTCCAGAAGAACACATATTCTTGCTATAGTACAACTGTGCACCACTCAGCTGACAGCAGATGCAACTTGGCCACAGATCCCTGAACGTGGAAGCCCTTGGCCTGGGCTATATTCCTTCATCTCTTCAGGAAAATGATGTTCTGCAGTTATAAGGAGGAGTCCAGGGAGCCTAGTAATTGTAATTAATTGTTTGCTAGTTAAAAGTGTTGTTATATCAGGTGGTGAATAGTTTTCCCAGCAGTTATATCTTTGGTCATACTACTTTAACAAGCTATTGAAACAAACCATTTACCCGTATTTCAGATGCACAAGTGTCAGGAGCAGGAAACAGAACATATGCACTACCTTTCCTGTTTATACAGAAAAAAATTTCCTCTTAGCCAATCTTAGCTGATTTCTCCTTGATTTCTCCATTGACTGTGCTGGTGTTTTTTAATATGAAAGCTCCAATTTGGTGCTGCAAGCCTTATTTGACCAGGCACTGTGTCTGACAATGACTGGACAATGTGTATATAAACTAATGAAGATGATATAAGATTAGCACACCCAGATCTGGACATGTAGGATAAAAGTATGTCTAACTGTCCAGGGCTGAGATCTGGACTCTGTCTCTGGCATCCTGCAGACTTTTTATGTCTATGGAATCAATTAACATCTGTTTTACTGTCCATATACAAAACAGGACAGCCACTTGTCAAGGTGTTCTGAAAAATGATGAATATAACCACATTTATCAAACACCAAAGTATGCAGAGATTATTTTTGACATGTTAAAGCTCTCCAAGTCACTCCCCCTGACCTTAAGGCCATACCAGTGCACAGTCTGCAACAGTCAGGGCTGTTCCTGTTGTGTGTTTTCAGGACGCTCTGGCTGTGGCTTTTCTAGTAAATCCGGTGTGTCCAGAAATGTGACATGTCTGCATGTAGAGGTAGAGCCGTGGCCAGGGAGCATTGCTCCACACATTCTGATGTAGTGGATTAGCCCTTCTTCTTGTTACAGTGATCTTCTGGTGGGCTTTTTCACATGTAGTGAGTTACAGGGCTATGGTTTGTTACTTCCTCCCTTTCTTCCCTTGCAGGATAACCACGAGGAGGACTATTTTCTCTATGTGGCCTACAGTGATGAGAGCGTCTATGGCAAGTGAGCGTCAGCCCCCCAGGCATGCAGGCGAGATGGACTGATGGAACTGATTGGGGGGGGAGGGGTGTTGGAGAGGAGGAAGGACAATGCTTGAGAAGAGGGGAAGAGAACTGGAAGTGAAATACATGCACAAATGCTATCACCTTCCATGCATTAATTATAACCATCATTTTTTAATTGAGGGGAGGGAGGTTAAGGGTACAGTGAATGAAAGGGTGAACTGATAGGCTAGGAAGGAGTGCTGGGTTGAGGAGTGGGGAGACTCCACTGTTTGTAGTTCTTCTGTTGCCACAGCTGGAAGCTGTTAGCCAGGACTGGAGGCTGCTAGACAAGCCAGTGGAGCTCCTGGAGAGTGACTGCACAGGACGGAAATGGCCATTCATGTGTAACCCTTTCATTGGATGAGGAAGGCATGCCTGGAACATGTATCGTACACTGACCGTGTCACACCTTACCCATGGCACAGACCACACTCCTATGAGCATTCAGCAAGCTGTGAAATATTTCATCCTGCCCATACAAGGCTGTCTTCTGCTGACAGTCCTCACACCAGATGCTACCTGTGAAGCATTACGAGACTACTGCATTTTCTGTCACTTCAGCAGTTTTAGAAAAGATAATTCTTGAGGGTTGAGAACTCCTCAGCTGTGAGACATAAAGATTGAGAGGATGGGGGGAAAAGGAAGGATTTTTTTTTTCCTTTATTGCTTTAATTGCAAGTGCTGGACAAAAAAAAAAAAAAAAAAAGAAACAACCCTTTTGTTCTTTTCAGGGAAGCCAACTGCTAAACTTACAAGCATAGGGCTAGAAAGGACCTCATGAGAACAACTAGCCCACTCCAGCTCTGAGACAGGGCTGAGTATACCAAACATGACTGTTCTTCCAACTTGTTCTTAGTGAAATTCATGTAGGTGGATCCTGGAGGCTGCTTAGATAGCTTGTACCAGTTCCCAGCTAACCTACAAGTGAGAGAGCTTTTCTTGCTATCTAACTATTCTCCCTTGCAATGCATTAAGGTGATTAATTACTAATGGTCTTGTTATTGGTGAACACAGAAAATTAGCCATCAGTGTTGTCCTTGTACCAGTCTTCTGCAGATTTGAAGATAGCAGAAGTCCTTTGGGCTTAGCCTTCCCTTCCATGTCTCATCCCTGTACAGATCTTGCACCACTTGCACAAGCAGAAGAAATCAGTTCCTCCCGTGTGTCTTTTGCTGGCTTTTTGTGATTGGACAACAGTGCCACTCTGACACAAGAGAGGTGCTTTTAGACATGAAGGGGAAAAGATTCTCTGTAGATTTTGTATTTAATTACTTTAAGCCAGTGTTGTTCTTAGAAAGGTACCAGATAGATTCTGTCCAGTGTAAGCCTTATGCTGTCATGCCAAAGCAGTTTCTTCCTGGTGGCACAAACAGCAGATTTTCCCATAACTGCCATAACTCTGATGAGGGGCTGGGGTTTGCAGAGTGAGCTGACTTTCAGGAAGGTTCTGGGGTTTTATCTAAAGTCAGAGAACTGGACCTGAATTACTGTAAACATTCCTAGATTTAGGGGAGGGACCAGGATGGAGGAAAAAACAAGATAGATGAAGAAGACAGGCAGAGTCCAAAATAAATTGAGAGTGTTTACTATATATACATGAAGAAGTTAAATCCCAGGTCTCTGTTCCTCAGAAATGAGAGATCAAGATGAGTGCTTCTCGGATTGTGGGAAACAGGAAATCAGATTTCAGGCTTTTCTGACTTGTTCCACTGAGTTGTACATGGCAGAAAAGCAGGCTGTGAGTGTGGAGCGGGAGTCACTGACAGAACTGTGTGAAGGTCCAGGAGGCAGTATGGTAGGGCAGGAGAGTCACTGACTGTGTGTTGTGGAAAGTAGCAGATGAATGGCAGAGAAGGGAGGAAGTGCAAAGGATCTAGGCAGGGTAGTCAGAATGGACAGACTGAAAATGGGGGAACAAAAGATGAAGTAGGTGGGTTTCTATCTAGTTTTTCATCCTGAAGTTGAGGTTTGCTGTTCCATCATGTGTTCATCTGGAATAAATGCGTCTGGATGAGTTGTACCTACTGCCAGCTCAGATAAACAGTTTCTGCCTGCAGTGCTCAGTCCTCTCTTACTGGCCCACATTCTTCCAATGGTCAGACTCTTTTCACATCGTTTGGGTGCAAATCTACATCAGTCTCTTGTTTTAGGAAGTTCTGAATGTTCTGAAGCAGAGAACAGACCCAGAAGGTTTTTTAGGGTGAGAGACAAGATGGGGGCAGATGGTGTACATCTCTCTGCCACTGTCCCACTCACTCACATGTGCTGCTAAGCACAGGGTTGTGTATTGTCTGAAACTAACCTGTGCTTAGCCACACTTGAGAGAAATTAATTGGAATCTGAGGTGTTTTTTTAAAATTGTTCAGACCTCTACCCTCTCATCAATGGGTTTATAAGTGATAAGTATGGGACTAATCTCAGCTGTTTGCTGCATTTAGAGTTTACACTTTAATTTAGTTATTTTACGTTTCTTTTAACTGGATTGTGGCATTTACTTCTGTTTTTGCGCGCTAGTCCAATATTGTACAAGGTAATGATGGTAATTTCTTTTTGAGTTGGTTAGCTGCAGATTCTTGTAAAATAAAGTTCATATTACTTGAGCTAAATCAGCCAATCAATAAAGATGCATTGAAAACCACAAGTTTGGTCCAAAACAGGTGACTGTAGTATTTCTCCCCATAAGTGTGCTTGTAAATAAAGGGCCTGTCCAGCTGGGGCAGCTTTGTCAGAACTTCTCACCACTATTTTTTCCCTGCCCAGCCGTCAGGACTTGGTCCTGACCCTGACCTGTGGATGGACTTCCTATCTGGACCTTGCACCCTCCTCACCACTGTGATGAGCCCTGTGGTCTAGGCTGGTGGCTGGGCCTGGCCACCATTCCTGGGCCTGCCCTGTGCCCCCCACAGGGACAAGGAAATGCAGAATTCACTGAGGGGCAGGCCTGCAATGGCAGTAGATTTGGGCTTCACAGAATCATGGTATCACAGAATACCTGAGGTCAGATGAGACCTCAGGAGGTCATCTGGTCAAACCCTAGGGCCACCGAAAGCTGTCTGCCCAGGACCATGACCAGACAGTTTTTGAATATCTCCAAGGAGGCAGACTGCACAACCTCTCTGGGCGTATCTTTATGGATATTTGTATGCTGACAGAAAAAGAGCCCTGCTGGGAGCGGGCAAGCCCAGCAGGTGCTGTCTGCTCATAGCACAGCCACTCCAGGACACAAGGCAATGGTGAGAATCGCATAGCTTCCCCCACCTCACTCATCCTTCCAGGCTGTGGGGCCAGGCCAAGCTGGGCACTGGAGCATGCCTGTTCCACTGTGGCATCACAAATGTTGGTTTGTGCCGGTACTGCTAGCCAGGATGGAGCCAAAGTACTTGTTATAGGTTAACCCTGGTAGGCAGCTAAGCACCACACAGTTGGTCCCTCACTTTTCCATCTCCACCTCCAGTGGATCAGGGGAAGAGTAAAAGCATGAAAAACTTGTGGGTTGAGATAAAAATTATTTAATAAGTGAAGAAGTGGAAGAAAGAGAAAACAAAACGAGATGCAAAGTTAATCACTCACCACTTCCCATGGGTAGATGGATACCCAGACAGTTCCCAAGCAGAAGATGTCTAACTGACCTAAAACCCCTCCTCCCCCTGTTTTTTGCTGAGCATGATGTTACATATTATGGAATATCTCTGTGGTTAATTCAGGTCACCTGCCTGATTGTGTCCCCTCCCAACCTCTTGCATACCTCCAATCTGTTCAATGGGGGGACAGTGAGAAAGAGAAATCCTTGACACTGTATAAATACTGTTTAGGAATAGCTAAAACATGGATGTGTTATCAGCACTGTTTTGGTCACAAATCTAAAATACAGCACCATACAAGCTACTATGAAGAAAATTAATTCCATCCCAACCAGACCCAGAGTTGTGCCAATGCTGACAAGAAGCATCCTTCAGCTTTTGTCATGGCGTCTGCAGGCTGCACATGGAGTGGGCGAGAAAGTTGCTTTAAGCATCAAAGTCAAGAACTGTAACACTGAAACTCACAGGAACAAAATTTATTAGGCCCAACAGGATATTTTCTTCCCCACTGTGTAAAAGGTAGAGCCACGGTTTGAGGTTTTGCTGTTTGTACTGAGGTCTATCAGAGACAGTAATTCATCCTGCACCATGTAAACACAGAGCCTACACTTAGCAAAGCTTCTGTGCTTATAAACACTACCAGGACTAAAACAAATCCCCTCTGTATAGCATAATGGTGCTGTGACTCCAGCTAGACAAAGATCTGCTAAAAGCTTATACTACCCACTGAAATTCAAAATAGTTGCAGTTTTCAGCCTTGAATTTTAGCTTCAAATGTAGTGCATGTTTTACTCTTTAGGTTATGATGTTCTCTGCTGGCTGAAGTAGAAAAACACTATGGAGTTGTATCTGACCAACCAGACCTCTCCCACGCCCCCTCTCATGCTTTTCCTAGGAAAAAGGCATATCAATGATCCTTGTATGCCTCTTACCTGCCACGATGCTTGCATGTTTGTGTCAGTGCCATTCACGAAAGAAATAGCACACTTGCTGAATATGGTATAACTGGTTCATATGTGAAATGTTAGCCTCTGCTTAAAGGTTGTCACCTTTATTCTCCTGTCATGCCAATAAGGTTATAAAAACTGGATTTGAGCAAGGCCTGGTAGAAACTGAGGGCTCAGCTGGTTAAGAGAGGTTGGGTAATTCATACACTGTATTGGTCACTGTCACTGCACCTGGAATCTTCTCTCCAGTGATCTTGATGCTTCTTTTCAAAGAAAACATTCTCTTGGGACAGAGAATATCAGAGAGTATCTAAGGAAAAAGATGACCTTGGGAATTAGGGTCACCAAGGTCACCACCATGAAGCAGATCTGGACTAATGTAACGGGTCCCAAATTATGTTAAATACTCATCTTTTCATTCCCATAAAACAGTCATGTCCAAGATGAAAGAAACACTGATTAAAACAGAAATAAAACTACCGGAGGGAGGAACTTCAGCTTACTCCTGTCACTCAACCTCTGACAATCAAACACTCCCCCAGGATGTGCCACAGAGTGTGACTAGAGAGCTCATTGCTGCCAGGGCACTTGTGGGACTGACCCAGTCTCAGAGACCATGAACAGTGACTGCCCCAGCCTGTGCTGCCAATGTTTAGGAGGATGTTTCAAGTCCCATGGTATTTCTGTTCCTGGAAGCGTGCATGAGCATAGCTTAATCCTGGCTATATCTGTGTTACAGGAATTAGTTAACATTCTCCTGAAAAAGCTGGATTTTGCAGCATCTTTTTGTGAAGTAAGGATGTGATTCTCCCCGATTTTGCAGCCTGGCCAACGTCATTTGGATGTTGTGTTTTTGTTTGGGCTGTTAAAAAGTGATGTAAATAGTGATACATGAAAACAGCAGGAGAACATTAAGATTTTCATTTTCAAATGAAGGCATTGCTAGAACTGCATTAAGGTGGAATGCTCTGGATTAGTAGCTGAAGGAAAAATTGATCTGATTCATCTCCTGTCAACTTTTTATTTTTATCTTGCAAGCTTAGAAGAAGTCTTTGTCAGAGCCTAGGACCTTGTTCTGTTGTTCATTGACAAATCCTCTCTAACCATCTGAGCAGTCTTCTGCAGCGTCCACACCCCACTTGGGAACCTGGAGAGCTTTCAGGAGGTAGTGATTCATGTTACCTATTGTAGGACATTCTCTCACTCCTTGGTGTGCCTAACTGCTCTTGAGAAAATTCATGAGATATTTTGGTCAGCATACTAGTCTGCTATTTGACATCTTTGGAATAGTTGTCCATGTAGCACCATACCTTTAGGTACTGACATTTACATCCACTGGAATGTAAATCTATGCTGTTTGCAGAGAAAGTAAGTTTTGGGTGAAAGCATCCCCATTCAGTGTTCACAGCATGTACAACCTGTACATGGCAAGTCTCACAGCTGCCACCAAATCTACAGGCTGCCACCTTCCTGCTGGAAATCTGGCTTTTCTCTACCTGTTATGAGCTATTCTGCCACTGCTCAGCACCATCAATGACAGTGACAGAGAGACTGACAGAGAGAGCAATCTAGAAGCACAAATGGACTACAAGAAGGTGACAGCTGCCTGCCGGATTTGAGAGTGTCTCCTAACATGTCAGGGAGATCAGCAGTTGATGGTATATATCCTCGTCCAAGCAGAGTTCTCTTCCATGAATTAAACCCTTTACTTTTTGTTTAGTTTGTAGCAAAGACAGATTCTGTGACTTCTGTCTTCCAATATCCTCATATTCCTCCACTAGCAGCTGCCCTTTTTCCCCTGAGAGTGCAGCAAGGTTTGCAGGAACAGAAAACACACCTCAGCCTTTGATGTCATTGCCTGTCCAGCTGCCTTCTGTCTCACAGGAGGTGACAGAAGGCTGAGGTTTTTTCTCATCCAGCAGCAGCATCTACCTCCATTACCTGGAGTTAGAAGACGCTTTGCTGCCAAATATGCAATGAGCAGGATAGTGTGAAATGGGGGAAGAGGAGAGAGGATGAAAATTCATCACATCAAATAGACAAATGCATTGCACATCCATGAACACATCAAACACCACTTTGACCACATACACAGAAGCATAGGCTACATCCTGCACCTCATGCTGGAAATATACATACGTACCTCTTCCACCATGCTTCTTCACACTGCATCAAATGCACATGTATCTTCACATGCTGCACTGGCCACAGTACAAACATTACCATTTTAAAACCCTGGCATGTCTTTAGTTGTACCCCACACCATAGTGAATTTGCATACATTCCCATAATACACCAATAACAAACATGTGCTTTCTATGCCAGGCCATATCACAGCAGATATGCAACACCTTACCAGTCCAGCATATTCAGCTGTAGTGCTAGGTAAGCAGAAGGGATGTAATGGAGACAGTGATATATGCTATTCACAGGATATAGTTCAGCTCCCCACACAGACAGCACATATGGAAAGCACTGCAGAAATGAAAGAAAAAAGATGGACACACACACAGAATGTGACACTTTACATGCCT
Source organism: Netta rufina (assembly GCF_964035555.1). Taxonomy (NCBI): domain Eukaryota; kingdom Metazoa; phylum Chordata; class Aves; order Anseriformes; family Anatidae; genus Netta; species Netta rufina. The sequence goes on from NC_140123.1 coordinate 127,353,810, forward strand.
GGAGTACAGCCACACCATTAAGTATAGCACATCTGGACAAATGAGAAGGAAATACAGCAAAACTTACCACACAGCTGTGCTCACAGGCTTTCATCCAGTCCTTAGGATGATGGAAAAATACACTCCATGCAATAACGTGCATTCAGTGCAACTGGAGCCAACACTCATGTGGCAAAATAGGCCATAAAGAAGTGGAAATCAGTAGGAAAACATAGGATAGAAAAAATGCACAGAGTAATACATAGTCATGGGCTTCAGGTGGTTACAGGACAATTTGCATGGGCAAAAGGAGTGAGAAAGGAACCTGGAGAGATCAGAAAAGATACCTGCAATCTACAGCCACTAAACACCTGCCTCTTTTCTATGGAGTGCCAGGTCACAGGAAACCTTGTAGGAGAGGAGCACACTACCTACAGCTGTACTTCAGAGGTGAAATAGTGATCCCTCTTTCCTCTATCATTTTCAAATGAAGATGAAAAATAGCGTCTGGAAAAGCAGGACCCTTCTGATAGGGACTAGGGTGGACTGGGAGAATAGGATGGAGGCATAACTAGAGTATTGGCAGTTTGTGACGTGCAGGTGGAGGTGGTAGCCTTGCAGAGCAAGGTGTGGGAGGAGACTAGTGGAAGGGCTGCAGGATATGAGTGAAACTGGCAGAACTGTGTGGGAAGTGCAGCACTGGAATAAAAGAATGGCTCCAATGAAGGAGTGAAAAGACATAGATGGCTTAAACTAATAGGAAATGTATTGCAGAAAAACGTTCTTCTAGATCAGGTGTATGGTGGCTCCAACAGGTACTTGTGCATTCAGATTGCTGTAACTAGTAGCAGAAAGACAACTGCACATAGAGCTCATTTGCAAAGATGAGCATCTGGTGAAGCTGTGGTTATTTAACTACCTCTCTCTCCATCTAGTTCTTTCATGCATAGTCATTACTACAGCCAAGCTCCCTGGCATCACACACAAACGTTGTGGCAGAGTGAGGAAGTAAATAGTTGTCATAGGCATGGTCCCTCTTTTTCTTAAGAGGTATTCTTGGCCCATGAGCAAAATAATCATATATTCAAAGGAGGCAATCACCATGTACAGTCAATCACCATGCAGATATTAAAGGTGATAGAGCCAAGTATTTCACCCTGGAGAGAAGGCTTAGCGGGGACCTCATCACGGAATTCCAGTACTTTAGGCACTAAGGGTGCCTAAAAGAGGATAGAGGCTCTCTCTTGACAGAGAAGAAAAAGCTGCACCATGAGAGGTTTTGTCTCGATATAAGAAATAATATATATATATTTCTTTACAGTGAGAATAATCAGCCACTGTAATAACTTCCTCAGGGATGTGCTAGAATTCCCATCACAGGGAGCTTTCAATATTCTTGTGGAAAGGGTGCTAGATAATCTCATCTAGGCTCCTTTTTCCCACAAAAGCCTGGGCCTGATGATCTTTCAAGGTCCCTTCCATCCTGCACAGGTCTGTGGTTCTATTTAGGAGAGATCAACCTGAATATAACAGGCAAATGCATTACTTGATGAATGTAAGTGAAAATTATGTAATGATGCTAATTCAATTAGAATCTGAAATAAATATTTTTCAATTTTACTGTGGTTGTTCAGAGATAACATTGGAATATTTCAGGTCTCGTGCACATTTTATTTGCTCCAAGGGACATAGAAAAGGAGCGGTGATGGGTCTGATCATATTTACTTTTCATTATTTTGCATTTATTTGGTATGTTTCATATGATAGTCATTAAAAAATACAGATCTATTCAGCCTCACAACAGCCCAGAGAGGTAGTACTTATTGTCTCCAACCTGCAGATGAGGAAACAGAGGCACAGAGATGTGAACTGTCTTGCTTTGTGGCCATTTATGGCCACACACCAAATTAGAAGCAGAGTCAGAAAAAAGGAAAACAGAAGAAGAAGAACATAAACAAACAAAAAAGCCTTATTCCCCTCATCTCTAGCACTTCTAGTAACATGATTATATCCACCAGACAGAAAATTTGAAACATGGATTCTCTATATCCATATTATCTTTCATTAATGAAAGAAACTCCTCATTGTATTTGGGAACACAGCCACATAACATTTTGGTGTTCTGCCATTTGCAGACTGGAAAAGCTCTGATTTCTTTGCCAGAACCAGCAACAAGAAGGTAGCTCCTATTCTGACATACTGCCAAGAAAACACTGCAGAATTGTCTTTGAGCAACAGCTCTGTTCAAAGCTCTTTGATACATTTATCAGTGCCTTCTTTCTCTCAAACAAAATAACAAGTCACAGTGCAAGTCTGGTGAAAAAAAAAAATGCATCTTCTTGTCATTTACATTTTGTCAGACTTTTTGGCAACTTACAAGTATTTAGTATCTGTTCCTTTTTTCTATTATGGAGATGCTTCGTAAAATTTGCAAAAGGATTCAAATGGTTTAGAAACCTCATAAAAAGTAGAGATCAAGAGACAAAGTGAACTAGTCTAACCCAGTGCAAGTGAAACAGAAACCTCCCAGCCATTCTGGTTTTCAGATAACTGTTACAAGTATTTTCTTTTACAAACTTATTTCAGTCAAATTACTCAAATATCCACTGATTATGTAAGGTATTTATTTGTCTGCCTGATGGCATGTAGGAGTTGTGAATCTCCAACATGTAGAAAAGACATTGAAACGTCATCCTACTGGACAGATTTAGTCCTGTTAGTGTAGGACCCAAGACACCAACATCAGTAGGATAAACAGTTATGAAGTCAACAGGCTATAGCCAAAACTTGACTCTTCTGGGGTTTACACTATATGAAGGAGAATATCCTTATCCTTTCAGGTAGATGTCACAAGAGCTCTGTTTGTTGAAACTGCCAAAAGCATGAGTCAAATTAATATAGCCTCCCGATGTAAAGAGCAAGACTCTCTTTTGTCCAGCCCTGCATGTTGACTTTTGTACTGGTCTATCATACCAGTGTAGGAAAAAGAAGTGTGAAGCTGTTTGGTACTGAAGCATTAGTCCCTGCTGCATCTTTCTGCTGCTGGAATTCTGCACTGCAGTGTTTTCTGGAGAATCTGGACAGATGCCTAAGACAACTTTTTTTCCCATTCAGTCCAGAAAGAGCATTGTATCCTCTCACAGGACAGCTAGGTCCATAACTGTCTGTCTCTGCATATATGTTTGAATGTACATGTGTGCTATATGTGTAAGTTAACAACAGTGATATATTTAGAAAATTAAAAAAAAAAAAAAAAAAAAGTAGACTTCAAATGTTATTCCTTTCTTTCATGCAATCTTTTGACCTTTTAATCCCATTAAAGACCACTCATTATTTCCCAGAAGGAAGGGAAAAAAATGTGGGTTTGCTCCTTTCCAACCCACTTTTCATTTTGTAAATGTCCATCTTCTCTCCAACTTCTGCCATGCAAAAGAGCTTCACATCACCATTGCTCACAGGCATGTCAACAGAGAAAGCTAGGGTGGCAAGGACAGTAACTAATAAACTTCCCTGGAAAGGGAAGTAACAACGAGGTTCTAAATGGAAGGGAAAAGCACCAAAAGAGACATAAAGGACTTAGTGGAAGAAAATTCTATATGCTTGATTCTGCTTTCACTGATACTACTGAATAATTTCATGTTAGCAGACTGCATTAGAAAGCAGAGACAAGATTCTGCTCTAAACTACATTCATGGCGCTGACGTTAGTAGAGTTGCACAGGGGCAACTGACATTGATATCTTGGCTTGTCTGCAAGCACCAGCTTAAACTGTCTCTCCTTCTCCAGCAAAAGAACATGTAATTTTAAAAAATAAAATAAAATAATAAAATTAAGTTAAATTAAATTAAAAATAAAGTAAAATTAAATTAAATTAAATTAAATTAAATTAAATTAAAAAGTTTTCTTTGTGCTAAAAAGAGTTTAAGCAAGTATTGTTTTCCTGTTGACTTTAACACTTTTTTAACTTAGTCAAAAAAGTTTGCATCAAAATAGCTGGGAGTTGTTTCAACTAAACCTGTGCATTATTACTAAATATTATTCAATTTATCTTTTGTACAAAGAGATAGTAGTAGATTTCATAATTACGTAATTTCATTATTATTTGCAAACAGAACCAGAACAACACAATTAATTAGCTACCTGTGTAGAAGATTTGAAGACAAACAACAGTATACCAGTCAAGGAGAAATAATATTTAAAAAAAAAAATGATTTTAGCCTTTTTCTGACCCAAAGAAAAACGAAAGTAAAATATACATTAATTAAAAATACTAAGATAGAAGTCTGAAGAAATGTTATGTTTAATTGAAGGGAAGGTTTATTTCAAATAAATTATTTGCTGTTAGTTAATTGCTGTTGGCGAGCAACATTTTAAAGGTCCAAAGCGCTAAGAACTGCTAGGTCTGGCAGAATGCTGCTTGTTCACATCTGCTCCTGTAGGAAGCTGATAAGCAAGGAATATTTTATGCACATGATATTTTCTTTTACTTTCCAAAATAGCTGGAAAAATTAACACTGTCATAAGTTCTCAGATGAAAATCAAGTTGAAAATTCCACTCCAAAATATAGCTGAGTATTGGAATAAGTGGATATTCCACACTTTTGATACCTACAATGCTGGAAAAATTTAAGCTTTTTGTGTCCAAGAAAAAAAACTGTTCCTGTCCAAAGGTGATTTTTTTTTTTTTTTTTCCTTAGCGGGAGTTCAAAATGAACCCTAGAAAGCTAGGTGGTAGTGTGCAAGTCCCCATCACAAATACTTTAGCATATTGGATGGTCCCAAACTCCATTCATATTTCACTTCCCATTTCAGCCATAATCATATATCAGACTGGAAAATGCTGTTGAGAAGTAATTAATATTGGATTTCAGACTGGATAGATCCCACTCTATGACAACCAATTTAAAAGAATAAAAAGCAAGTCTGATGCGTCTGCTTTTGTGCTGTCAGCTGGGAAATGGTGCAAGATTTAGAAAGCAGGCTGAGAACTAGGTGTTAAAAAATGATCTGGGTGCACTGATATTTTATAACAGGTTTTATTGGCCAGCAAAGCATTAGATATGATCTGCTTGGCTAGGTGTGATACATGTCCCCATGTCAGGGTGTTTGCAGCCCTCAAACTCCTATTGAACACTATATCAGATTATTAACAGATGGCTGTTAACAGCTCCTGAGAGCTTCCCCCCTACATTTCCAAGCAACTACGCCTTCAGTGAAGATGTCTGCACAGCTTTAATTATCCAGGCCATCCAACGAAGTCAGATCACAGTGCAAAATTCTTTTCTGGCTTTGTGACAAATATTGTCAAATGAAATGCACTACAGCTACAAATCTTTACCAAAGGGTTGGATTTTCCACACTTTTTTTTTATTTTTTTTTATTTTTCCCTCCAGGGTTTTGTTTCCTGACACTAAATACACAGCAGGACTGCTTCAAATTATATGTTTTTGTGAGAAAAATTCAGCCCCTTTTAGGCTTTTAACATATTACCAGCATTCTAGAGCAGAAAGCTAACAAGGTTTCCACAAACTAAGTCATTAGGAGAGATCATCGGGTGGCATTGTGCTTGTATGTGTATTTATCAAAATTAAAAATACATATATTAAAAAAAAATAAGGTTTAGGCATCAGTCTAACAAAACTGAAAATAACTAATAATAATAATAATAATAAATTTAAAAAAAAAAAAAAAAAACAAGCAAGTAGGTGACGGACCAGTTTCCCATCTTGACGTCTGTGGTAACATATTTTTGTAGCAATACCCGGGTAACCACTTTCAGAAACAGAACTATACTTTTGCAGATTTCCTTTTGTGACCACCCTCCCCTGGCTTGGCACCTTTTCTTAATATAACATTATCTTAATCACACCAATGCCTTCTCAAAATGCATTTGATCTCTGTGCTTCCTGAAGAACTGGGGACTGATGGTCACACTCCGTTTCTGAATTTTAGACTTGTTAGTGTTAGGTCGGAGGTTGGATTCAGTGACCTTGCAGGTCTCTTCCAACCTAGATGATTCTGTGATTCTATGAATGCAGCATGTTCTTTTCCCGTCCCCATCCCTCTGATGCCCAGTGAAGCAACTTGACAGTGCACAATGCCTTTACAACAACGCTGTGCCAAAATATTTATTTTTCTCTTAGAATGTATAAACATCGCTTTTCCTTCCAGAGCCCAAGTAATTTCCCATCCCTACAGTGCTGCCAGTATAATTTGTGGATCTAATAGTTGTGGTAAAGACACAAATGTTAAAGTGCGGTAAAGGCACAAGTAGCTCAGACCCTTCCTTTTATTCCTCAGGCTCTACAGGGAAAACAGGTAAGAAATTTCATGTGCTGGTATATTCTGGTATATTCATGAGGTGTTGTCATACATATTAAACAGTAGAGTGCTCCTAAGAGGCTGCAACAGCACCCGTATGAGAGGCATTTACATGCCCAGAATCCTGCCTGGGGAGAAATACGGAAAACAACAGTATTTATCAGAAGGTATTTGAACTACCTTTACTATTTCTCTCACATGCTGTATTAGTTTCTGTAAGTCAAAATGAATAGCTATTAAAGAAAACCAGTGAGCACAAAGGAGTAACATTTGCAAAATGTTTATTAATTACTGATTTGATTATGCTTTTAAAGTAAATTCCTTTTGTATCTGTATGATAAGCACAGTCACAGAAGGGCTCTCTGACTGGAGAATAAGTTGCAGTGTGTGGCGTAGGGCCGAAGATTCTGTTTTCTGTACTATAAGGTACAAAAATCTGGAAAATTGCTGAAATGCCTGCTGAAATTTTTTAAATTCTCCCAAGGTGACTGAGATGAACATTTTGAAAAGCAGAGAGGCTACAACTGCTGTAGGATTTTTTTCTAGGTATGTTGTTTCTCTTAGCCCTAGTCTCAGTAGCATGATTTTCTCTGCTTATTGTGGGGCTTGCCTTAGAAAGCCTTTGTTCACAAAGATGAGCTAGTGCTTATGTATAGCCAAAGGAACAAAAGTCTTCTGTTCTGAAAGCAGCTTGGTGTCCTATGCAATCCTGTTTCATCTGAAATCTGAAACTGGAATCAGGAATCAAATACAACTTTTATATTCTGCTACAAAAGACACACTAAGAAATGGTACATTGCTTACTTCTCTAGGTAGACCTTGAGTCTTTGAGTTTATAGGAATTCAGCATGCAAGAAGCAGATGAGAGAACCATACCAGGCTCTGCTCCTTCACAGCAGAGAAAAAAGCAGTTAAAGTTAATATTCTCCAAAGAGGGAGCCCAAGAGTTGTCAATGCTGCTGTAGTTTGCACTACATAATACATCCCCGGATTGCTTCATAGCCCTGGAAATGGGGGCTAGTAGGAACAGAGGGTAAAGCCCGTCAAAAGGAAGACTTTATGGTCATGGTACTGGGAGCTGAGGAAGACAAAGTGGTGACAAAGGAGAAAAATATGAAGCAGGACAAAGACCGTATCAGTGACACACTCCTGATTGATGTATGTAGGCCTGGGACTTTGGAGAAGTTTCTAGACTCCCAGTCACTCAAAGGAAGTATACAGTCTGTCTAAGGAAAGCTCCAGGTATCCTGAAACAAGGATTTCCTTTTTAAACAAAAACTTCTTTGACATAAAGAAATATAGTTATGTTTCCTCTTACATGTTCACTTAACTCTTCAACAGTGACTAAGCTCCCAGCTCTACACGATGCATTGCACATTCTGATAGTGTGCATGTCTGCATTTTCTACAGCAAACACCAAGGGCAATGGTATTGCCAACCATTCCATTCAGGGAAGTGGTTGAATCACCATCTCTGGAGGTCTTCTTAAGAAATGTGTAGATTTACAACTTAGTAGCATGGTTTAGCGGTGGACTTTAGTACTAGGTTAAAATTTGGGCTAGATGACATTAGAGGTCTTTTCCGAACTGAATGGTTCAATGATTTTATGATTCTATACTCACCCCCTTGCTTTGCTGCTTTGGATGGTGGGTGAACTACTTGGTAACAGTACCCTGCATGTCATCATTGACAGTGTGATGATCCCCACATTTCCCCCATGGCACTCTGCAGAGATTCACCATTTCTCTGTTTACACCTCACAGAGTGTACTCTGAGCAATAATGTGTTGCCACCCCTGAAACCTCTAAATCTTGGTGAGACTGATTTATTTATGGGGAAAAGGAAATGCAAGCAGCTTTCTGAAATCCTGTAGGGGAACAAACAATATCTCACACCTCATTTTTGGTAAGTAGATTCCAGGGAAGGGGCCATGAGTGGCGAGTCCAGGACAGAGACATTCTCTTCTGATTTAACTAATAATGTTCAATTAAAAGCAGTACTTGCTATATAAATTCTGACCTAGGACTCTTCAACAAAAGTCTCACTTTGCAAGCCAGCAGGTCCTATGAAAGGCTACAGATACCACCCCTACAACATTCTCATTTTGCAGCAAAGGCAGAGCTCTGAACAGGAAGAAGGACTCACTCACTTTACACACCTATCAAATACTAACCCCAAACAAGCTCTCTGGCAGAGAATTTCAAATTTCACAACATGAAACAAACCAGTTTGCTGCTGCTTTTACCAGCACTCCTAGACAGGAACGTTTGCAGACGAGATTCTTGGGGAAACATGGCCTCATTGAAGTCAATGCAAAAAGCCCCTTACAAAAAACACATACTTCTAAAGCCACTTTTATGAAGTCTTATACAGTTCCTATCACAACTTCAAGCTGTAGAAATAGTAATATGAATTCTATTTATGGAATAATTTATATTGTAATGATACTAACATTATGGTGTACTAATGCAAGGGCCTTATGATCTGTGAAAGTGCCTAGAATTGCCTGAATCCTGTAAAAAAGGAATAGAATATGTACTTAAGTGGATTTTGTCGGAAAATTATTTGCTTTATTGTTAAACTATGGATGAAAGCTGACTGTACTGAAATGTCTTGGAATAAATTATGCAGCCCTACAGTATCGTCGAATTAAAATTAGTGAAAGATGAAGTAGTGCTAATATAAAGTAGAACGAAGTTTAGGAAAGAAAAACAAAATAAAACAAGTAAACAAAAACAAAACAAACAAACAAAAACAAACACGACGTTTTGGTGTGAGAAAATGCAATGATGTCCAAGTTCCAGCAGGTGGCAGCTGAGTACGGGTTTTTGAGTCATAAGTGGCCCCCTCGGCTCTCAGGCGGGGGACAACTTTTCCTTCCCACTGGGCTCAACAGGGAACCCAAGGTTTCCAGAGAGAAGAAGCTATACAGCATGGACCTTCGCTCTGCACATCTTTGGAGGGACTCACCTGCAAAACTGCAAATAATCTTGCCTGTTTTCATTGCAAACCTCGTACAGGACTTATTGGACTCAAAAATACTACAACCCCATCCTACAGGAAAGATGGAGAGAGACTCTTTATAAGAGAGTCTACCAATATGACAAGGAATAATGGCTTTGAACTAAAAGTGATTAGATTTAGTTTAATGTAAGAAATTCTTTCTTATAGGGGTGGTGAGGCCCTGACACAGGTTGCCCAGAGAAACTGTGGATGCCCCATCCCTGGAAGTGTTCAAGGCCAGGTCAGATGGGGCTTTGGGAAACCTGGTCTAGTGGAAGGTGTCCCTGCCCATGGCAGGGGGCTTGGAACTGGGTGATCTTTAAGGTCCCTTCCAACCCAAACCATTCAAAGATTCTGTGATTCTATGACTGAAATCTCCCACAGTTTAGATTGCTAGGTAGTGGAAATGCAGATAATACAGAGTCTTTCAATACAAGAAATTGTTGGCTACTGTAAGGAATTCTCTGGGCTTAGTAAATTAAAATGGTTGCTCTTTAGGTTGCTCTGTCTTGTGCCATTGAAAAGATCTAAAAGAAATATTTTTCATCTTAAAGATTTCCTCCTCCTCCCTCACTCCATTTTGTGCTATGTGTGGTTCAAGGGTCTGGCAAATCTGTTCCAGCTTCCAGCACAATTCTTTATGAGTGTGCTGTGGAATGCTACTGAGATGTTTTCATAGAAAGTGTTAGGAATCTGTTGCTTTCAATATTTCAAGCTCAGCCAGACAAAGAATGTAGCAACTGTAATATAAAACATCTCTCTGGGAGCAAAACAAGCTAGTACATTTATTTCCAAGTAATTATACCAAGCACTTAACTCACAAAATTGAAATCAATTTTGCATACAGCAGAAATCATATAAAGGATAAACACTGACTTGAGGAAGAACTTTAGTCCTATTTTACGAATCTGAGGCTCCATCTAGACAGATGCTTGAGGGAAGAAGCATCAGACTTATCACACTTCTCAGCAAGCTGGATCTAAATTCTGCCCACCAGTCCCTGAGTTCTTTACTGTTCAGTTGCCACTGACCACACAATCTAGGGCAAGATATTCTTCATTTAAAACACTGATTTTTGAAACAAATTTGAATATAGAAAGCAAGGTTATATTCAATGAAAGGTTTTATTCTTATAAATCAATATAAGAAATCAAGTAATTAAACAGATTCAAACAAAATGAAACTAAATGCTGTTCGCCAGAGTATTTCTGTGCAGAAATTACAAAACTCAAAAGGTATAGGTTACAGATAATTCAACTTGTCTCTGGCTCCTCTGTCTCGTCATGTAGTATAAACCACATCAAATCCACAATTTAAAAAGACAGCAATAGCTTACAGAAAATGTTTCTTTTGAAGATATTAACTTAAAGATTCAGGAACTATTTGCTTCACAGAAGGATTTGTTGCCTGAATAGATTGCTCATATAAAGGAATGACTAATAAGAATGGCAATGAGGAAGGTCTAAGTGCTTCTCTTTCAGGGGTCTGGAACACAAGTCCTGTGAGGAGCAGCTGAGGGAACTGGGGTTATTTAATCTGGAGAAGAGGAGGCTCAGAGGAGACCTCATTGCTCTCTACACCTACCTTCATGTTCCTGCTCTGTTCCACGGAAGCAGCTCTGAGGTGGTGAGGCAGCCCCTGCAGCAGAACTAAGCTGTCCCAGCATTGGCCCCTTGGTGCTCCAGCTGACTAAACAGGTCTGTCCTAGATAGAGCAGTGCACGTGGGAGATTTTTTAACTTTTTTTTTTTTTTTTTTGAACATTTAATTTAAAAGAATAACCATGCCAAAAAACATTCCGCAAAAGTACTATCCAATGTCATTCTTTCCTCTACAGGCATCACAGTCAGGCAGAAAAGTACTGTTTGAGGGGGAATCATCCTCAGGGTGGGAACGGAGATTGACATCAAACCACAGGGTTACTGTGGAGGTGCCACATTCAGATTAACATACACTACTGTTCATCAGAACTAATTTGCTCAGACAGTGTCTCACTGTCATGGTACCACAGCCTCTAGCTCCAGTACTAAGGGGAGTGGGGGGGTTGGGGGGTTGTGTTGCCTCCCACTCCACAGTGTACACGTACGGTATCTCTGGAGATGAGACGCCAAATGGTGGGAGATGGTTTGTAGACAAAGCCTTAGTATATTGGGTGATAAATCCAGATAAATGAACTCAACCAATTCTAATTCATGTAATACAACTTTCAGCTACTTTTACTGTCCTGATGCTCATGCATTCTCAGTAACATCAAAGTCATGCTTTCTCAGTAACAGCAACTTGTCCGATGGAAGTATTGTGAATCTGACAGTTAAAGTTCAGGAGCAAAGTCCATTCTTCCAGTTCTGTGGCTGCATTTCACACTAAGAAAGCAGGGGCTGACTGAATTAAGCAGACAATTCTGCTATCTTGGGGAAAATTACAGTGTAATATGAAAAAGTCAATATTTTCTATGGGAACAAACCCATTCTTCTCCACTTAACAACTGTAAAAGATTTTCACAAAGACCTCAGTGGTTTCACTAACAAGGAATTCATGCATGAGTCTATGCTGATCCTAAAAATCCCATGCATGAATGGAGACTGACATGAGGAAAAGGTTTCTATATAAACTATTTTAATTATCATGAACTGCAGGGCATCTACGCATGTTTAATTCATCTATTCCACTATGAAACTCAATCAGATTTAGAGTCAGTCACTTCCAAACCTGTATGAACTAACGTGGGGAAAAGGCTGTCAAATCATCATAAGAATGCACATGCTGAGACTCAAGCCACTTTAATGAAAGGTAAATGATATTAAGGTCTAAAATGTATCAGAAGTATGTGTTTCTGTGGACAAATTCACAAACAGTGCCTTGGCACAGATTTGCTCTCAGATGAAACTAAAGCAGATCTTTTCTTAGAGGCTGTAAGTTGCTCATCATCCTGAATTCCCATGGATTTCCTTGATCAAAGTTTTGATTTAGTATGAGGTTTCATGTAAACCAGAACATTGCTTTTTGTGATGTAACAAGACAGGGAGCTTAAGAACAGTGATGCATTTGTCACATTTATCTCTCCATTTAACAAAGCTCCCTCTGAACAACTGTGCATTATTCATTGGGTCTGCAGCAGTACTATAGATGCTGTTCATGGTTCTGAGATTGTATTACGTATCCACAATACACACATTTTTTGCTGGCAAAACCTGTGAGAGTATCCTATTCTTGTGTGGAAGGTTTGAGCCAAGCAAATGTTTTTTAATGAATAGTTTATTCACACATGAAAAATAATATCAACTGACTGGTAATTGTGAGTTTAACCTATGTTGACCAGGTAGTGTTAACCCTCTTCTCAAATGAGGGACAGAGAAGAGGATATTATTATACATTTTTTAACATGTTTTAGCATTAAAAAAAAAAAAAAAAAAAAAAAGAAAAGAAAAAGGAAAAAAAAAGTTGTTTCAATTCTTCAATTCCTCAAGCTAGAAAGCTAACTGAGCAACTCCTTAATGGAGTTTGCAATATGCCAGTATATAGTGGTGATGTATGTACATGATAAACCAAAGTTCCCTTTATTTCTGGAAGTAAACAGTTTTGTTAAAAGCCTACACCATACAGGGAAAAAAACAAACACACACATTTTATTCATGTTATTTTACATTTAGAAGAGAAAACTTCTATTACAGTGTCTTGGGAGGATTAATAAATTTTAATGGAAAAAAAAAAAGAATCTAAGCTCTTTTGTACAGCTATATATTCTTAGTATATAACCATCCCCATGCTGATGTACTACTAATGGTTGAACATTTCCTGCAGGATGAATACTCCCCTTCAGAAGAGCCATTGATTAGCTTTTTTTCACATAACCTTTTTTCTTCTTCTTCTTCTTTTTTTTTTTTTTTTTTTCTTCCAGACATGCATCCTATATGGTTAAAAAACCTAGTTTTGGCTTTGTAGGATGCTGCAAGTCTTCAGCTTGTTCTGAAATTATCTATTTATTGGACACTTAACATTATCCATTTATAAGACATTTATTGAACACTTAATGGGCAAGAATACAACTAACTTCAATAGGTCCTTGGAGAATATGTAATTGTAATGGACAGAAAACTACCCATTTACATTACCTACTCAGTCCACTTTTTCTAATAGGACCGTGCCCCATACAATATTCCTCAGGACACTTTCTCTTCTGAATACAACTCAGAAACATATTCTAAATGATGCAGTTTTACAGGACAGCAAGATGAGGATATATTTCCCAAAATATCCTTCAACTGAAATTTGTCCTGCCATTTGCTACAGCTTCCTACATCAACTTTGCTTTCAAATGACCACTATCAAAGTGGTATCAATGAGGTGATTTAATATTATTATTACTAGTAGTTCGTTGTTTCAGGTGTGGAGCAGAGATCTGAAATATATCATGTGACTGAAAAACAAAGAGATCCCTCACAACATACACACCTCATTCTGAGCTTGCAAACTGTCTAGAAAGGGCAAATTCAGAGATGACTCCTTTACCAATATGGGAAAGGGTCCTTCAGAGTACAGTGTATTCACTCACTAGGCTATCTATTGCAACACCAGCAATATTAGCATAGAGTTCAGGCACCACTAGCTCAGGCACCTGCAGTACTGCATGGTCATTGCTGGTCTTTACAGCTTTCTGTAGCAACTCAATCAGGTCTGCAGGAGAAGGCCTGTCAATTGCATTCCACTGCCAGCAGGACTTCATGATGTTGTACCTGTAAGATGAAGAAGAGAGAGGAGCTGGGAATGAAAAGCACCAACACCAAATTTTACTACAGTCAAATCATCTTGTACTTAGAATGTCTAGAAGCTTCCTCTTTTTCTGCTTCATTGGAAGTTCTTTCAGTGAAATTTGCAATCAGATAATAACGTGTGAGGACAAAGGCAGACCTGCAGTTGTTTGCCAGGTTGTCAGTTGTGAGTATGGGAAAAGGAGAAAAGATTACATTTGGCATTACCTTTTGAAACAGTAACTGGTATTCTTATAGATTAAAAAGCCTATGAATATTAAATTAAAAAAAAAAAAGTCTTCACGAGAGGAAGTATGATGCCTCAGATCTCCCCTGTGGATGCTTAGATCATTCTGGAGATTTACAGGAGAATGATTACTCTAGAATAGCTCAGTGCCTTGCATGGAAGCAGTGGAGCAACAAAATTCAAGGGCAGAGAAAGAAACAGGAACAAGAGCAATTTTCAAAAGCAGGTAAGAGAGTTTTTGGCAGCCAGGGTTTCAGTAAGATGTGGCAGGCATGAGAACAAGTCTCCTCAACTATCAGGTTTCTATTTTGTACAGTCTAGACTTAGAGATCTTTGTTAAGATTCAGTTTTGTGTGTTCCACTTCCATCTATCTCTGCAAATCTCACTTTCAATTATCCATAAAGCAAGTGGCTTACATGGCTTGCCGGCAGCTTGAAGGCTGTTTCATAATGTTCCGTCTCTGCAGGTATGGCAAGATATCAGAAGGTGGTACCTCAGGATATGGTGGAGCACCTGGAAGGGGAAAGGAGTAACAGTAGAAAACCGTGAGATAAAGGTAGCAGCTTCTGTGTAAGAATGTCTTCATTTCATACCAAAATCCATTCATTTCCTATCACAATTCACACTGAGAGAAAGACTAAAAGCAACTATTGAGACACTGCAAGATGGGAAAAAACAGGATGTATAGTTAAATGCCCCAACTTTGCATTCTTAAATTGAGATTTTCTAACTTGTTAATTTGTTACTTCCTTTTGTATTTTTTTTAATTATTATTAAATCTTCTTACCTAATGTAATCATTTCATACAGTAGAATTCCAAAAGACCAGCTGCAAGAAAAGAAAACAAAGCAGTGTTAAGTTACCATACTAGCTAGCTAGCAAGCTTAAACATATACAAATGACTAGGCACGACCTGCAGAAATGAGAAGAAAAGGTATGAGATGTAAAGCAGAGCATTGCACTGAGAATAGGTATGCCTTACTGTAAACTTCAGGACATGAAATGATACATGACAAAGTGAAAGAGACAGGTCTGACTGATAGATTAATATATAGTCCAAAAATAAAATCATACATGTCTGCCTTAATGCTAGGGGGTTTCTTCAGGAGCCGCTCTGGTGCTTGCCACTTTACTGGTACCATCCCTGTGACTGAGCTGGCACCTTTTGCATGAGCTTCATAGGCCAGCCCCAAACCACACAGCTTGGCAGTGAAGCTGTTCTGAAGGAGGACATTCCTGGCAGCAATGTCACCATGGAACAATTTCTTCTGTTCAAGGTATGCCTAAAAAGTTAGAAGAGGAAGAGACCTTCATCATTTTAAAAGGAATTCTAATCAACAGAAGTTTTTTTACTGAGCTTGCACCCATCCTCCACAGTGCGGAACAGAGGTGTATGCTTACCAAAACAATGCCAGCATATTTGGCTCAGCTTTAACAAACTACATCCTCACAGCTTAGGCTAAGAAAACTTAAGCCACCATGCAGACTTGTGCAGGAAGCAAAAAATGCAGCAAATGTGAGCAGACTTACCAGAGCTGCTGCAACTTGCTGTCCAACTTCATATACTTGCTTCTCAGTGAGGTCATAGGGGATACCATTCATTGTCATTACATCCTAGGATAAAAGAGCAGATCTTGGATCATAGCTGGAGGGTACTGAAAAACTTCATAAAATCAGAGTCACTTAGCTTGGAAGGGACCTTAAAGTTCATCTAACTCCAACCCCCCTGCCATGGGCAGGGATGCCACCCACTAGATCATGTTGGCGAAGGCCCCATCCAGCCTGGTCTTGAACACCTCCAGGGATGGGGCATCCACAACCTCTCTGGGCAGCCTGTGCCAGTGCCTCACTACACTTACAGTGAAGAATTTCCTCCTAATATCTAGTCTAAATCTATCCTCTTTTCATTTAAGACCATTCCCCCTTCTCCTATCATTATCTACCTGAGAAAAGATTCCTTCTCCATCTTTTTTATAAGCCCCCTGTAAATACTGAAAGCCTCTATGAAGTCACCCTGGAGCCTTCTCCTCCAGGCTCAATGTTCCCAGCTCTCTCAGCCTTTCTTCATAGGACAGGTGCTCTAGCCCTCTTGTTTCCTTTTAATCTAATAAAATGAGTATTTTACATGTATAATCTTATGCTCCCTCAACTAATTTCATAGATTGATTGTAAATTGACTGAAAGATAGGGGTACAAGGACGGATATATGGTATGCTGGGTAAGATTGGCACACTAGAGACTGATGAGTAAACCGAAGTATAGAGAAGAGATTAATAGGTTAGACAAAATTGGCAGAATACCAGTAAAGCATGACAAATACATATGAATGAAATATATATGAGTGAATTAAATACTACAAATTAGACTGACAAGTAGAAAAGCATGTCTGTAACATACAAATGAATATCTGGGATGAGACTAACAGTCCATCTCTCTTACTCCCCTGTCTATAACACTAACCCTAGTTGGATACCAAAGTAAGAGAGAGAGAACAATGTAAGCATATGTTGCTTTTCTTGAGTAGTTTTCCACCCCCAACAATTTTTAGTCTAAAGACTTCCCGAGATGGTTATGGTTTCAATATGTTCAGTAAACTTTAACAGGTTATCTTTAGTGAATTTATTCAGTCTTGTCTTGAAACAATATAAAGCTTAAGTATCTGCACTAGCTGATGGAATGGAATTCCATTAGTCAAACCCCTACTTTCTGAAAAATCATATACGCTTGTTTGTTTTGACCATGGCACTTACAAGCTTTATTTGTTACCATCTTGTCTTTCTGCTGAACAAGACAAAGAACAATCCCTCTGAATTTAGTGCCCCTGAGGTGGGAGTATGACAGATTTCTACAATAACATAGCAATGTTTTGTTTCTATTCCTCTCTTACTAATTCACAGAATATCTTGAGTTGGAAGGGATCATCAAAGTCCAAGTCCTGGCTCCACATAGGGCCACCCAAAAATCAAACCATACATCTGGGAGTGTTGAGCAAATGCTTCTTGAACTCTGACAGGCTTGGTGCTGTGACCACTTCCCTGGGAAGCCTCTTCCGGTGCAAAACCACTCTTTCAGTGAACAACCTTTCCTGATGTCCAAACTGAACCTCCCGTTACAGCTCCATGCCATCCCCTTGGGTCCTGTCGCTGTCCCCAGAGAGCAGAGCTCAGCGCCTGCCTCTCTGCTCCCCTCGTGAGGGAGCTGCAGGCTGCCATGAGGCCTCCCCCCAGTCTCCTCTTCTCTAGGCTGAACAAACCAAGTGACTTCAGCTGCTCCTCATATGTCTTGCCCTCTGTGGAGTAAAGTAACTAGGAAAATTAAACTAATATTCACATTTTAAAGAAAATGTATAGAATTGAAGAAGCTTTCAGGGTGGAGTGTAGCTGCACTACCTGACCATTCCCTAGGCTTCCAACCATAGATGCTATTGCACTAGGGGAACCTGGTGTGCTGGCTCTAAGGAACAGTGTGGAGCATAGAGCAGAGTGGAGACACCGCGGCTAGGCTCTGTGACAAAATGAGGTCTCGACTGTTCTTGCGCACACTGAGACCGATAAACTGCACATTTGCTACTGAGACAACAACCTGTCATGTTTTTGACAAAATGCTGTGCTCTAGTGAACTTTTGCTCATTATAATATCATTATAATACCAAAACACACTTCCATCCCCAAAGCAACCTGCCTCCAAGGTGCAACCACCCCTCACTGAGCACATGCTCTGAATTTCTCAGAGCCTATACCTTTAAACAAAAGCAAGAAAACTTTACCAGTCATAACCAAGATATGTTTGACTAGAGTCACTCAAGTTCCACCTAAGAGATAGAAAATAATATAAACTGGCTTAAGAGAAAGGGGATGTTAGGGAAGATACTATCAGGAAGGATACCTTCTGACATCAGTCAATGGGCTGAGCTTCTCTTCCCCCCCTCCACTGGGACACCGTATTGTAAGATTTGAAAACTTGGTTATACCAGGTATCTCTGCAGAAACTTAGAAATCTCTAGAGTTTTTGTGTTTTTTAACGCGTTAATAGCCAGGCTGTGGACCTGTGTATTTCATGCATGTTAGATTGCTTTTGCAGACAGTGAATTTATCACCGGCAATCCAAAGAACCTGTGTAGCTGTTGCTGTAATAAATTGCACTTAATTGCATTGTTCCTAGCAGTGATAGTTCTCATTGAACGCAGCTAGAGTGAGGGTGTGCTATGTTGTTGGTGAATCCACGACTGTGTTGTGGTTTAACCCAGCTGGCAGCTAAGCACCACACAGCCGTTCACTCACCCTCCCACCTCCCTCTCTGGGATGGGGAGAGAAATGGGAAAGTGAAGTCTGTGAGCTGAGATAAAGACAGTTTATTAAGACAGGAAAATAATAATAATAATAATGATTATAATAGTATTACTAATAATAATGTGTACGAAACAAGTGATGCACAATGCAATTGCTCACCACCCACTGACCGATGCCCAGCCCAACCCCAAGCAGCCAGCCTCCCCACCCCGGCTAGCCACCCCTATATGTTGTTTAGCATGACCCCAGATGGTATGGAATACCCCTTTGGCCAGTTTGGCTCAGCTGTTTTGGGTCTGTTCCCTCCCAGCTCCTGCTGCACCCCCAGCCTGCCCGCTGGCAGGACCGAGCAAGAAGCTGAAACGTCCTTGGCTTGGTGTAAGCACTGCTCTGCAACAATTAAAACATCAGCGTGTTATCAGCACTCTTCCCATCCTAATCCAAAACATAGCACCCTACCAGCTATTAGGAGGAAAATTAACTCTGTCCTAACTGAAACCAGGACAGACCATGATAGTTCAGTTCCTTGAATCCGACCAGACCCATAATGGTTAATCGGCTACACCCCTTAATGCAACACCCTCTAGAACCTTCATCATCTTCTTAGCCCTCTTTTGGACACTCTCTAACAATTTTATGTCTTTGTTTTATTGTGGCACCCAAAATTGCACACAGTGCTCGAGGTGAGGCTGCACCAGGCAAAGTACTGTAGGTAACTTCCCTTGATTAGCTAGCAATGTTGTGCTCGATACACCTCAGGGTACAGTTGGCCTTTTTGGCTGCCAAGGCACACTGTTGACTCATATTCAATTTGCTGTCAAGCAGAAGCCCCAGATCCCTTTCCATGGGGCTGCTCTTCAGCCTCTCATCACACAGTCTGTATGTATAGCCAGGGTTGCCCCTTCCCAGGTGCAGAATCTGGCACCTGCTCTTGTTCAGCTTGATGCAGTTGGTGATTGCCCAGCCCTCTAATTTGTCAGGATCTCTCTGCAAGGCCTCTCCACCCTCAAGGAGTCAGCATCTCCTCCAACTGTAAAGTTCATTAGTATGTATTTGAGTCCTGCATCCAGACATCAAACCTTTCCTTTACGGAAACAGCACTGTAAGAGGGGTGTGATGTAAAAGGCTTAGACAGCACCATTGATTTTGTTGTCTTGCTTTCTAATTTTCTGAAGTATCAAATAAAAGCATAGGAAACAAATCACAGAAGCAAGGGGTTGCACATCTCCCATTTCTGTCATTCACAAAGCATGCTTAGTGTCTTATTCTAGCTGGACCTCCAGATCAGCCTCTGGGAAAGTGCTGACATTGCAAAGCATTGCCTGGGTGCTCAGCAACTCCCTTGCACTATTGAAATCACAGAGCATTGCAAGTCTAGACAAGAACTGTCCTAATATTTAGCTTATTTTTTTTGGCTTGTGGTAATATTTTCAAGGGAGTATATGTTTTCATAGAATCAGTCCCATGATTTCACATCTTGTCAGCAATGGGCCATCAGTATGTATGTGAAGCCAAGATTGCTTTTGTGCTTCTGTATTATTTCATTTATGTCTATGCTGAATTTCATCTGTTTCTTTTTATTGGACAGTCATTCTTCTGCAATTGCTCAAGGTCAGCCCCTGCCCTTACTGGCTGTTGTCATTGTCAACCGTCACCACCTCATTCTCATTCACTACCCATTTTCTAAGATATTGACACATACAATGAAAAGCACCAGGTCCTAGCACATTTCCCAGCAGAACTTCATGGGTGACCCCTCTTCACTGTAAGTACTTTTCACTCCTATCCTCTGTTTCTTGTCTTTTCATCAATTAGTTATCATTCAAGCACCTTCTCCCTATTGTCATGAGTACTCTGTTTCTTTAAAAGCTTTTGGAGTGGGACTTCATTTGAAACTTTTGGAAACTCAAGTAGCTGTATCAATTTTCACTCTTTTTTTGAATGCCTGTTTAACTCTTCAAGGAACTCCAATGGCCTGCAAAGTAGGACTTCTACTTACAAAATGTCAACTTCTGCAAACTACAGCACATCTATACAGAAATACACTATTTATAGACCAGCTCAGACTTTTGTAAAACATCATTAGGGAATGAAAATAGTTTAGATTGATATAGATTGGATGCATGGAGAGATGAAAAGAATCTTACGTGATTTACACATAGATATGCACATAAGCAATTTAAGAAGATATGCTGTCATCACTTCTTTTGACTCACCTTCCGACATGTCCATAGAAACGTCAACAGGTCACCAAGAGACACATCTTCCATGATCATATAAAGTGGGAACCGGTCTACACAGCATCCAACTAATTCAGCCAGGTTCTCATGATGGCCAAGATTCTGATGGAATTTAATCCTTCCCAGGAAATCCTTTACTTCCTGGAGACCAGCCAGATCTGAAAGAATCAAAGAAATCCCAGTCTAGCACCATGTGGAGGCAGCAAAGAAAAGGGCAAGTAACTTAAAAATCAACATGACTGCAGTTTTCTTTGGTCCAATCAAAATGCTACTATGACTAGCTATGTTACTGAACACAGCTCTATCTCTCCTAGTAATGACTGCAAAGTTCTGACCAACGTCATGTCTTTGATACACAGATCTGTAACAAAATGCTTTCTGGCCACGTGCTTTACCTTGTAAGGCTTTCAATATGACAGTTGTAGTCTTCCCAGGGTTTCCAGTTTCCAGTTCTGCTCTGTAGATGCTCCCATACCGACCATGTTTTATCACCTGCAAGGTGCCTGGTAAGAGTTTCTCTCGTGGTATCTCCAGTTCTTTCAGAGTCAGGGATGCAGAATTTAGCAGGTTCTCCACAGTTGTTTCACTCATCTGTATATACTGGTTCTTAGGTGAGCTTGATTCTTGCTGGTTCCTGTCATTCACTGACAAAAACAAAAAATGTGATGCATAAAACCAGAGGGATGAACTTTTGCAGTAGGTGGCAATGCCCCTCCTATTGTCTTTTTTTTTTATGTTCTTTTGATTTTTGCTCCATACTGCTTTTGGAAATCAGGATGTAATAAAGAAATGTTAGTGTATCGTACTTATGCCCCAGAGGCATTCAAGATCTTTTATCTCCCACTTGACTTGATGAAAAGGCAGAACGAGTCTGGAGACCTGTACTGTATTTAACTGTACAAACTTTCTTTCTGGGTAAGACACAATTTGTATTTGACTCCCATGTGCTGAAGCCACAGACATTTTCTTTTATTACCAACTACTGTTTGTTACGAGAGAGACACACATAGGGTGCTCCCACAAACAACTTATCTTTGTTTTCAGTTATTTCCTTTAATATAGGCCGAAGATGTTTTTTTCCTGTGCAGAAACAAGAACAGTTCAGAACTGGACTTTCCTTTCCACAGAGCAGCATGTGGTTGTAGTAATGACAACCCTTTTCTCACATTCTCACCACTCCCTATTCTATTTCCTTTCGTCCCCATAAGAAGTGGAATACAGGAGTTTGAAATGAAATTTCTTAAATGACAATATATATAACAAGTTAACTAGGTGTGATCTGCATCCAAAAGACTGTCATACCTCTGAAACTCTCCTTGCATGAGCATCCATGAAGACTCTTATGTAAGCACACTTTACAGATCTCACATGATGTTACCACAGTACGGTATGTTGCTTCAGGTTTGTTGAGAACCATCTGCACTACAAATTCCATTATTGCTACCTCAAGTGGAGTAAATAAGGGTTCCCCAATTTTTATGTTCACTAGATTGCTGGATACCACTCAGGCTCTTCAGAAACAGTATTGCCTAACAGCTCAAGCAATGAGGAAATGGGTTGACTTAGGACCACTGAAACCAACACGCTTTCCTCTGAAAACTATGATGGTTACCTTGTTGTTCAGATGCTGAAGATCCCTCCCTCTTTGTTCGCAAGCCTCGACAATGGAGCCAAAGGATCACGGTTAGTAGGATGACAAAAAAACCCACAAGGAGAGCTGGGACAACAATCACTTCGGTCTGATATTCACGCACAACTACAAGCAGACAAAGAAAATGGGAAGCCAAGGCATAAACATCACTGTTTTGAAAAGGACTGTGTGCAGCATTACCTGATATGCACAAATTATGTATTACATAGCAGTAATGAATCATTTCAGTAAACTTCAACCCTAAAGGTGTGTGGGGGTGTTCACCCTCTGCTCCTTGGAATAACAACTGAACACTTTTAGTGCTGCAACCCTATTCCTCAAAGGTGCTGAATATTTAAAACCTCATGAAGCCTCAGGACTCCTGCACCTCAGGTCACTTATTTAGATGCCTTAATACAGAGGTGAGGAACTGTAACCGTGAGTGTAAGTATCCCACCAGTGAAATATAGTTGGCCCTGGCAAAGGGATAGAAGGGATATGGGAAGGGCTGGACATTGCTGTGCTATCACAAATCTAAATAGCAGTGCTATACAGGTTCAACTATTTCCATTGAAACTATAGGGAGCATTTTAAAGAAAAAAGGGTGGGATCACCTGGTTTAGAATTTGACCCAAAAACACTATAATTAACAAGGATGTTGCAGGTAATTGACTCTCTTGATTTGGGGGTGGTGCTATTTTTGCACTGGGGCAAGGCACCATTTCAGTTTCCAAAGATGACACGAAGTGATGAAATCAAAATCTCACAAAATTGGTCCTTAGAAAAACAGCAGAGAATCTAATTGACTATGTCATGACATCTTAATCTCACCTTTATGATTCATTCAACGTAGAAATACTCTAAGCTAAAATTATGTGAGATGAATCCCACCATAAAGGCTGGAATCCCCACAGAAGTTTCCACCTTGAGACAATGCAGGGAAAGGTCAGTCAAATCCTTCTGTTTGGGCTGGGATGCAAGTGGAGGAGGGGAAAGAGCTTGGTCCCCTTTTAGCAAAGCTGGCCAGCAAAGCTCAGCATATGAAAGATGCTAAAGGAATCTGTGAATCTTACCACAGAGCTTGTCATTGCTGTTGCATTCCAGTAGCATGCGTGTGAATCTTTTCACATCCCCTGCCATGTTCAACCACAAGCAAGCGAATCTCCAGCCTGTTGTCTGCACTGACATGAAGAATATTAATGAAATTTGTTAGGAGGAAGGATGATTTAGGAAACAATTAGTGAAAAGAATATTGAGATTTCCACCCCTTAAATTCAGTAGTAGTGTGAAGAAACAGCACAGGGACTTCAAGGCTTAGAGAATGACACGGGATATCCACTATCAAATCCCATGAACTGGAGACTGCACAATCAATGAGAATTTAAGATTATTTTTTTTCTGCAGTGCTACACAAACAATTGGGTACCCATAGGTCTAAAGGTTGTCATATGCACAAACATTCATAGTCACTAATTCAATCATATTTAAAGAGCCTAGCATTTCTTAGATCCCAGATTTACTTAGGTTTTTATCTTCTGGTCCATAATAAACGAACAAATCAGAAGCATGAATACAGAATGTCTGCCATGCTTGACTAGAGTTCTTTTCACAACTCATATTATTGCCAAAGGGTAAGACTTAGCTTCACAAACAGTATCAGCTAGAATGTTTTATAGACATTGGGACTTTTTTTCCTGGAAGCACTTATTTATTTATTTTTTGGCTATGGGTTTAAGGCAGTTAATTGCAACAACAAATGCTAATAGTAATATGGAATTCTTATTTATACTAACGTGGCTTTATGGAACTTGTTGATAGATAAAACATTAAAGAGTTTGTTCTCATGCTTAAAATTAAGGGTTGAATTTATGCTTAATCAGCTGTAAAAAAGATGCAGTGGAAAGAGGAAAACGGAGTATATCTGCTTTTTAAGATATTGAAAAAAGTCTACTTCATTTTTTATTTCCTTTGATTCTTAATATGTCAGCAAATCCACCTGCTTTCAGGGTGTGGCTACAAAAATATCAACGATACAGAAATAACTCCAAGCTTTTCAGGTAAACTCTGAAAACAAGCAGACAAAGTCAAACAACCTCAGCTATAACACATGAGCATACTTACACACAAATACACAGGCATCACCCTGAGAGGAACATTCCTAGCTTCTTTCATTCTCAAACAAATACACAGATACAAAAGACAAGTAGGAACAGACATGATGTCATCACAGAACAACTGACTTTAGGAACAATTAGCAAGCAACCATGTTGAATAATCTAAATCACAAACAGTCCAAGCTCTATCTTACCACTAGTCAATAGCTTTGCTTTATGCAGATGCTCATTAGAAATGCATGCTTATATTTAAACAAGGTGCACGCACAGGCTCACATAAGCACAGGTATACCAGCTGTTACTTATGCAGAAACATGTTCATACGGTCACGAAGATCCACGAAAAAAAGCTTTGATGCAGCAACCATGTATATACTGCTCCCCTTTCTGTAAAAAAGGTTCCTACCTACCTTAGGTTCTTGCCATTAGCAATGTCAGTGGGCGGCACATGCATTTTCTAACCATACCCAGGCAGAACTATGTAATCCAGAAATAAAATCACTGGCGCATTAATTGCACTGGCACTCCCACTGGTTGCTACTGTTTACAGAGACGCATTGGTGTTACCAATGTAAAAGTCAGAGTAGACAAGTCCATTCACACTCTATCCTCTTCCAAAACTCAGAGAAGTAGAAAAAGAAGCTGCACTTAGTGATATAATTCTGAAAAGGTTTTCAGTGCTACTTTCCAGGCCAAGAACAAATGAATTCTTGTACTTAGCTCTGCGGCTTGCTGGTCAAACATTAACAACATTGCAGTTCCTGCATTTCCTTCCTGAGTTAGCATTCTTGTGGACTGTTCTGCTAACTCAGAAACACACAGATCTCATCTCACATATCTAATCTTCTTATATATTTAATAAACATTTTTTACAGTATACCTGTAAGGCACCCATTGAGGTTATGTGGAACCAACATTTTTAAATTTACAGGTGCATTGTCACCACAGAGCAGAAAGCATACAGACAGTGCTCAAATATTTACTTTAATATATGAAGTCAGTTTTCCAGCGTAAAGCAAGGATACAGGGAACGAAAATATGTTAAGAGGTCCAAAACCTATACCTTATTGGAACTGTATTTTTCCTTGTCTGTCTTATGTTGTGCCAAGACTATGTTGTTTCAATCATGAGCACCTGGAAAACTTATCCTGCATAATTTCAATTTAGAATTTGTATTGGACAATTTGTGCAATCACAAGTAAATATCAGTTTAGTTATTCCACTGTTGTTTTTTTTTTTAGTACTCTTTTGCATATACTAAAATCTACTACCTGGAACTCTTGGATCTTCATTTCTCTTCATTGCTTACTTCTAAAAATACATTTGCTTCTCCTTGCCTGAGCCTATCTAGACTTTCAGGTTATTCTGATTTCCTTCTCCTTCTGCTTGTTTCAACAAACTTGTCGTTTTTGTTTTTTTTACACAAATCCTTGAATTTCCTTTTTTTTCCTACCACAAGCATTTTTTTCCACCAGATCTGATGCGCCGTTGTGCTTGTACACCTTATACAAGAAAACTAATTGGTAATGAAATATAAAAATAAAACATGGTAGGTAACAACCACAGTACCAGGCCACTCTTCCTTCAGAATGCCAAAGATCAAGGTAACAGCGATATGTTTCTGTGCAGTTTCAGGCTCTCAAGACTTCCTGAAAGACACCTTCCCCTTGATACATTGACCAGAATGCAGATTAGCTTTTCTCAACAAAGCTCCTCAACACAAGGAACTGAATGGAAGCAACAAGAGGCTGTGAAGTTCTCGGTAAACAAGTTTTGAAAAGGCACCTGTTTCCCTGATAAGGGCTCAGAAAGAGGGGACAGGAGTTTTACTGAAAAGATCTGATGAAACATGGGAGCTTTTGCTGTGGCAAAAGGAAATACAGCTTTGCTAGCGCCTGTAAGAGTAATGCTCAATGTATTACAAACCACGTTCAGATACAACATGGCTCCATGTGAACCCTAACAACAACAGTCAAGCCTTTCTTCAGCCAATACTTGAATCCAAAACCCCACATCCAAGATAAATATATAATCAAGACTGTGGTAGCTAGACATAGCAAAAGTAGCTGCCCTTAGACACGGTACTTTCCTACCATTTTTGTGTGTGGTACTACTTCACCAAGCGATTTAACAAGTGCCAACACAGGCTCAAGGAAGTGGCAAGAGCATACATCCAGAAGCAGGAACAGGGAAAAGGGATCTTCCACTACCCAGAATATTGAATGGCTATTTTGTCTAAAGCTGTATCATGACACCATTCCCTGGGTCAGCACCAAGCCACAGGCACTGTATGCCAACATAAGCCCTGCTACAAATTTTTCCATTCCCTGTCATTCATTCCCATGTTCATGCTGTCCCTCTAGTGCTAGCACAAGCATTTACAGGGCAATGTGGTAAAATGAATTGAGCAGGTGATTGCCCTAAAATAAATAATCTTCCCTTGCATTTTTCATCAGCCTCAATTTACGCTTATTTAAGTGCCAGCACCTAAAAGTCAAGAAGCCTAAGAGACAGACATTGCTGTGAAGACTGAGAAGTAACAAAAACATAAAGTCTTATATGTCAATGGAATATATGGGAATAACTGGCTTGAGAACTGTGCACACAAACTGGCTGACACATTCAGGAAAATAAGATGCTGCATGTACTCATGGTACACAGTTTGCCAGTGAATGTATCTGACTTGCAACATCAGTTCCCATTGTTGAAACAAATCCATGTGTACTGATTAGCTATTCTGGCTAAAGGAACAGGTGATTAAATTAATTAAATATGATAAAATTAAAGGCTAAGATTAATTCAGATCTTCATTAAAACTTTTAAACTGTGCTATGAGCTGATGTGGAAGTTAACATTTCATCAGACTTCCTGACTTGCATAATTGCACACCACTTTATTATCAGAATATGCTTCCAAATGTTTTTCTTGCACTCATCACAAGGACCAACTGTAATATGACTGCAGGTAGGTAAGGAACAGCTGAGTAATTATTCTCCTCAATCTAGCATACTAAATAGCCTGACTGATAAAAGACAAAATAAATCCTTTATCCATAATGCCTCCTATTTTATTCCTTGCAGCAGCAGATCTATACTCAAGCTTTTCCAGTTCTGTACTGCTTTTATTATTTTCTTTCTGTTTTATATGACCTTTGAACATTGCTACCAGTCAAGGCTATGACAGACATTATGTGTGCAAGCACGCAACTCAGGTCATGCAGCTGGAAAGGAAGGGAGCTACTAGGAACCAAAATGGCAGTGAAAGCACAGTGTCTGGGCTCCAGATAGCCAGGCAGCTGTGCACACTGAATGTGAGAGAGGGAGAAGAAAAATACCACAGAAAAGCAAGCAGAGAAATAGAGACTTCTTCCCAGCAGTGTCCACCATTTTACATAAAAGTAGTATCCAAAACAAATAAAAAACAGCTCCCACGGGTCTCAAACTGAACAACGTGATGCCTTTCATGTCTACAAAAAGCTATGCACCTGTTAGCCTGCATGTCCTGTCCCTTCTGCCTTCAGAAGACTTTAGTGACTTTTCCAACAGCCAGGCAGATCATGACGTTTTTGCAAGGCTTCCCTGACCCACTGAGCCATCTCACCATAAGGCACCTCTGAGCTACTTAATCTGAGCAGCATCTCCTGCCGTGTAGAATGGGAAATTCTGACTGGTCAGTACGGGTCATAACATACCAGAGCCACCTCACTTCTGTCCCAAACAGGGATTACTGATAATGCCCTGTGGCTTGCTGCACTCGCTGTCATAATTTCTCAGCTATAAAGATTGGTATTCTAACTCACTTTTGCATCAGGTGGCAGCTGTAACGCTCTATAAATAAACAAAGAATTTCAAAAAATCCCATACAGTGACTCAAGATTTTCTCTTGGTCCAAAATTAGAAGCAATACCTGAACATCAAATCTAGGCTAGCTGCTACTGAAGTATTTTAAGGAGTTACAGAAAATCAGGATGACTACTTCTGAAGAGATATACCATTGGGGAAAAAAAAAAAAAAAAAAAAAAAAAAAATAACAAGGTTCATGCTACTACCTGGGCAGGTGGATCACTTAGGGCAAACCTGGCTCCTTTTCAAGGGAGCATAAAAAACAGGCGAAGTCAGCAGTCATCACTGCACTGAAAAGTATGAGTGAAGAGGACTCTGCACTGTTGTGCTTTTATCCTAAGGAGATCAGTCCAAACCGGCACCATGTCATTGGAGATATGCAAGATCTTATGGTGCTAAGTTTTGCTTAAACTCAGATCATCTCACAAAAAAAATGAATTTATTTGTACATCATGAGGAAGTCCTGAGCAGAGAAGTGTGAAACAGTACAGAAACTAAATGGTGATTAAGACAAAAATATTTTTCTAATACAGATAAGCCCTCATATAGTTTCTGAAATACTAACATACACTTTAATCACACTCCCCTTTATTAAGGCCACAAAAAATATTCCTCATAGGTAGCCTGCAAAATAAAAGATAAAATAAAATAATAATAATAATAATAAAGTAACAAATACATTAACCTGAAGCCATTAGTGAGAAAGAATATGAAACGCCTAGAGGCCAGGTTCGCAAACATACATTTACCCATGACCTTCCTTTTTGTAGTTCCAAAATCACAGGCTACTTTTGAAAGCACCAGCCATGTTGTATGTTTTTCACTGATTTTGGCAGTAGCTGCAAGCACTAAGCCTGTACCCAAACCCTAGTACAAACCTAATACAGATATTGTGAAATATTGTGACAGAAAAAGCCATACCAGGGCATTAGAAGAGTTGAGAGTTTTTCAAAGGATCAATGCACATGTAGTTCTTGTTGTAAAAAAACACTGCATGATAAAAATACTGCATATCATGTTGCTGCATAATGGCTTAAGAAACGATGTGAACCTGCTTTCATAGACACACAGCCATATGGAAATTTAGCTGAAGTTGTGCACATAACTTTAGCTTCACAAGTCCTTAACTTTTGGCTATTTGTTGGTGCATTTAATGTAGATTGTCTTTATGCTTAAGTAGCTTATGTGCGTGCACATATAGATGGAAACAGGTAAGTACACAGAAAAAAGCTAGATACCTGCACCACGTAGGATTATTTAATTTCCTTACAATAAAGCAGTAGTGACAAATCAAATGCTAATCAATTCTGAATCCACACCTAGGCACATATTACTTAACTGAGCACTGAGCATATTTGTATTCACGGGCACTGCATTGCCTTGCATTATTTCAGTGAATTGAAACTAATTTTAAACAGTACTTATTTCCTTTCTTATTTTCTCCCTGTTTAAAATGTGCCTAGAAGTTATTTCATTATTTCATCAACCTGTGTGTAGAGGGTATCACCCTATTTTCTCAAACCCCAATACCGTTATGACAAGATTTTATCACAGAGATGTATAAGTAACTTCTGTACAAGCAGTAAGAACACACTCAGATGTACATAGATGTATAAATTTTACAGTGCAGTTATATCCTAGTTCATGTCATATTTATGTTAATAGAAGTCTTTTCAAATGTTTAAATATTCATCAGCTAGTCTTCTAGCAGCGTTTTCTCTCACTTACCTCAATCACACCATTTCTCTTGCCCTGCAGTACTCTTTTCCTGGAACCCACCTGCTGCCAGCTCCCTGTTTGTCTGAAGCCACTCCTGATAATGCTGATGGTTACCTCGTGCAGCTGTAATTCTTATGACTAAGTTCCTCCTCACTGATTTGCCTGCCCCTGACCTGCCCAGCTGCGGTTCTTTACTCCTCGAGGTTCTCTCGGCTGTCTCCCCAGGGGTATCGTAGGAGCCTAAGTCCAACACGCAAGCTGACAGGTAGGCACACACTCGTAAAACGGGTCTGCCTGGCTTGCACACACCAGCTGCTCACCCACTGATGACAGACACAGGCAAGGCAAAGACTCCTTGAGCGGGGACCTTCGAGCATAATTGGAAAGGCAGGCAAGCGCCCATCAAGAGGGACGGGCTAACATAACAAACGGAAACTGCACACTTCAGATTAATGGTTCATCTTTAGAAATAAAATGGGTTCTCAGAACACAACATTTGGACAACGCCCCTAAAAAAACTCCAGATGCTGAAAAAGCTTTCTATCAGGAACACAACCCGGTAGAGAACATGCAACTGAACAAAGGGAGAAAAGATTAATAATACCCAAACAGATAGCTGCAATGCAAGGTTTTTTCACATTCAGACTTGCTCCTTGTATCCCTCTTGCTCAGGCTGCCCATGCATTCTGCCAGCATTTTCCATCTCTGCTGTTCAGCTCTTCCCTTTCCCTTTTCTCTCGGTAGCCCAGCTTGGAGCTTCCCACACAGCCCTGACAATGACTCGCACTTACAAAGCCCCTTCAAAATCCATCCTAACCTCTCCAATAAGTCCTGTTAATATTCTAGAACACACCCTGCAATCTCATCTTGTTACCATGCCCTTGAAGTCACTGTTCAGCTCTGTCAGTGCCCTCAGTCCTGAGCAGCCATGGGGTATACTCTTCATTATATTTCAGTTCCTTAGCATTTCTGCCCTGGGGACTTCCTTCCCAACCAACCAGTGTATTTGAGTCCCAGCTGCTGGGCTGTAGGCTCCCCCTGTCAGCTCATAGACTGCCCTCAGCTATCACCGAAACATCTTGTGTTTCAGATTCCTGAGTCCTGATTATATGAGCCTGTAGAAGATTATTTGCTTACCTATTTCACACAAGAGGGAGGCAGTTGTATTACAAGAGGAAACAACATGAGACCTACCACTGAGAGACAAAGTTCAGTGCACAGTCATGACGCTCTACTGGTGGCTTTGGATAGGTAAAAATCATATGATCTCTGACAACTGTTTGAGCAGATCTGATTTATTCCTATTAACACTTTGGTGCTGTATAAATTAGTTTTGGGAAGTTTTTAGCTGTGGTAGAGGCAATAGCTTTAGATAGGGAAACACAGTAGTTAATCTATCCATAGGAGCAACTGCATATCAATGTATCTGTACAGCAGTACCTCTCAAACTTCTCTCTGGGATTATCGTTCCACCTGGCATTTACTTTCTAGGTGTAAAGAATGGTTAAACTCAGGAGTGGATCTCTTTATGTCTTGATCTCTACAGAGCCTGGCAGAAGCAAGCAAAATAATATTAGTGAAATAGTCACATAATGTGGACTCCTGTACCCCGAGAAATCAGCAGAAATCCTCTAGACTGAAAATTTTCTCGAGTTACAAAGATCACTACAGCTGCAGACCATAGGCTGAGGCTCTGTTTTCTATTTTCCTCCTGTTCTGGTGCTACCTTGCATTGACTGTCAGCAGTATTTTCTCTGTGAAGAAGTAAAAGATCTGAGGATCTATACCTCACTCCTCATTAAGAAGCAGATAAATTGCAAAGAATAGTACCTCATTTAAATGTGCTCTCTACTGAGATGTGTTGCTTTCCAGAGGCACTTTCCCTAAGGGCAGCTGGGGGAACCTATTCAAATATACTGTTTAAGAATATAATAAGTGATAGTCTTTCTCATTTTGATCCTTGTTCCACAGTTTCTACAGCCCCCACCTGTAGAAATAAAGAGTAGGAAAGGCATGGGGTTAATATTCAAGGTATGCATATGCAAAAGTAGCAACCCCTGTTGCTTTTAGTTTCCCCAGTCAATCTTTCTGCTGTGATGCCAGTCAGACTGGTTGGAGAAAATGTTTTAACAGTTCAGAGTTCAGACTTCAAACTATAGTCTTCCTCACAGATCCATAACCCCCTCCCCCTGTTTGGTTAAGGGACAGCAGTCGTTTATTGTCCTGTGAAAAGCAAACTTCTGCTACAAGTCTTCTATTGTGTGCACAGCCACAAAGAAAACATTGCCTGTTTAAATGTCCTTCTGTTTTTTTCCTTATGCAATTTTTTCCTTATGTATGACTAGGTGCACTGAAAGGTGATGGACTGTCAGTCTTGCTAACAAAAACGTCCTCTTTACCACACACAGCAACCATCCAAACTACACACAACTGCTAAGTAACCTCAACAACATGCTTCTGAGACTGAGTGGCAATGCAGCCACAAACCATTCAGTCTTTGTCCTATGTGATGAGACTGTTCAGCAGGCTGCTACTTTTCTAGTTTAACTTCCAGAAAGTCAGCAAACTCCAAGAAACTGTCACTGGTCCAGAAAGTAAGCTTCATATGAAAGGATCCTCTTGTTTAATCTTACTGTGGTATCCACATTTTTTTCTGCAGTAATTTAGAGGCAGTAAGTTTTCTGATGTTTACTTTCACATCCTACTGTAAGATTTGAAAACCATGCCCATAGATGATGGATAATGACTGATCTTTTGGTCAGACGAACCCCACAGAGGTTGAAAGGCTTAGTACCTCTTCCTTTGGTTCCACAAGCTAGCCATTTGTCCCTGAGCAGGGCAAGAATCAGAAGAGATGATCTAGAAGTGAAAGAAACATTCCCATCATTATCCCAAGTCACTTCTGCCTCAGGAGCTCTGCCTCTCATGACGACAAGATATTCTGACTTGAGAACAATTCATTTGCCTTGATTTTTCTTGAAAATGGTATCTCTACTGTGATTTTCAATTCATCCTTACTGCTTTTGTTATTAAAAATTTCCATAAGAATGAAGACTAGGAGGAGCTGCATTACATGAAGAGAAATGAGGAGAAAAAAAGAGCTCTTCCATATAAAAACTAAATGATCAAAAGATTAATTCTCATCAGCCAGTTGAAGGTCCAGTAATTTGCCAGCACTTCCACTATTTAAGGTGAGGCACAACTAATAGTAATCTTTTCCACCCACTTTCCAGCCAAACTAGACTGTACCTTTCCCAACTCTCTTCCTGAATCTAAATGGAAATTTCCTTTGCAGTTTTACAGTCTCTGCCTTGGCGGTCAGCCCTCCCTACTCAAACCAGATGCTCAGGAAAGATCCTGAAGGATGGTTAGATGCTCGAAGTACCTAAGCTCAGTAGGTTATGGTAGAGTTTTCCCCTTTGGCTTCTTTGGCAGATTTTCCAGGCCCAGAGGCTTGGATTCATTTGACAGAGATGAAAAACAAAGTTAGGAGTATGGCTGCCACAGACTCTCTGTTATAGTTAGCACAAGGTCATAGGCAGTTCTGTAAGCAGTTCAAGCACTAAAATCCTCTCTTCCTACATGACAGGTATAAAGGGTAGCCCAGCTCCTAATTCACATCTTTGTCAAATGACAGAAGTTAGATAACATGCGTCTGAGCTAGATTCTCTTGTTTTCTTCTTCAAATAAATAATTTCCCAGAGTGAGAGCTCACTGGGATCCTCAAATCAGTAGTCATCAATTGACAAACTGTTAGATTGGAAGTTAGGTGCAGCACATACAGCTTTGTGTGGTTTCTTGCTGCTCCTGACCTTAGCAACTAACACCCTGAGCACAATAGGCATGCACATTCTTCAGTTACTTTTACCTTTTCTCTTTCAGCTTCTTATGTTCTTTCTGCTAAATATACACATTTTCCTCCTAAGTTCATTTTTTTTTTGCCACTGCATTTTTACATTGTTCACATTTCCAAGTGAGAACACAACAGCTCCTCTTGGCTAAACTTGGAAGCTGTTGAACAGAAGTACAATAGCCTAAACACCCAGTCTAAGTATTGAATAAATTGCGTCACTTCACACAAAAAGAAACAGAGAAGCTGGCTCTTCCCTGGCAAGGATGCCAACAGAGACCTCACAAGAACTAAAGAGTATGTATATCACAAAAGTTCACTTAATGTAACACTGTTACATAAAAGCATGTTTGTTTCCATTTAACAATATATTTTTTGACCTGTAATTCACCCTCTACCACATCGCTGTGTCCTAAAGGACAGGCAAGAATGACAAATAAACCAAGGCACGTTGAAAACATACTGTTCCCGTCTGCCAGTGCCACGGGAAATGGATTTCAGCCCACTTAGTATTATGCACTAGCAAGGTACCTAAGGCACGCAAACTACTGGAATTGCGTGCACACATTAATTATTATACAAACAGAGGATGCTAGCTGCCCAGATTTTCACGGAGCGAGGAAGCAGTACATGGGAAAGCAGCGCCAGACAAACACACAGGTGCACAGCCCCCGGGAGCTGAGGTTACCCAACACCGAAACGCCGGGGCAGCAGGGAAGGGGGGTTACCTCCTGCCTTCCGGCCTCCGGGGAAGGCCAGCTACGTTTGGCGTCCGCTGTGGCAGGAGGGGAGGCGGCCGGGACGCCCCGCGACAGCCGCCCACCCCCCCCAAAAAAAAGCCGTGTCCTTCCCCGCCCCTTCCCACGGCAGCCTACCTCGCCGACGCCGCAGCGCTCGCTTCCGCGAACCACAACATTTACCGGGGTGGCTCAGCCCGCGGGCGCCGCAGCCGCGGGCGGGCGGGGAGGACGGCACGGCATTTTCTTGTGTCCCGTTGCCGCCCGCCCCGTCGCACGCGGGCCCCGTGGCGGCGGGGAGCGGGGAGGGTGAGGGCGAGGCGGGGTCGGCGGCTCCGTGAGGGGCTGCGGCGGGCCCCGAGCCGTGGGACGGGGCCGTGGCTGCCGGGTGGCACGGCACGGGGCGGTTTGGGGCCAAACCGCGGGGTTTTGGGCAGCTGGTAAAGGCGGGGGTGCGCTGAGAGCCCTCAGCGTCCCCGTGAGGCCGGGCGTGCCGTTAAAACGCTGCGAGTGTACCAGGAAAATAGATAACGTTTTCTAATGATCTCTTTGACACGGTAATCTTTGTCATTACAGATACCAAAATATTTACCTCACACAAATACAGCATATTTCAGTGTAAATCTTTCTGCTTAAGCTGATTTTGAAATGGATTGAAGGAAGCATGCGACATACAGTTGGTAACCAGTAACTTCCAGGTCAGGCTCTTAATGGCTTGACATGTAAACGGAGAAACTTACACACTTTTTATTATTAATCTGTATTCCAATATTGTCAAAATCAACTCACCTCAAAGTAAAATAAAGTATGAAATACTTGCTTTCCTTGCAGATGGCCAGATCAGAACCTCAGGACAGAAATTATGATAACGTGGTAAAGATGGTAGAGGACCTGAACAGAGAGCTAGAGAAACTTCTGGAGGAAATGGAAAAAATGACAGGTAAAGGTCTTTAGTAAGAACAGTGTGGATTTGTCTACTAGAGTGAAGACACTGGAGATTTATTAATTATTTACATTTATTGCTGTGAACTTCCTTGTGTGATAGAAATGTAGTTGGAAAAAAAATTGCCATCAGCAAATGCCCTAACGTTCTTAACTGAGAGAAAAAGAGTGCAAATAATCTAATCGGGCGTTAACACTAAGATGATGCTTAGTTCAGAGTGGTGGCTGAAAGCAAAAATAATATTAAGGCATTTAATTTACAAAGATTAAAACATAAATAAAAACATAAAATTAAAATTTAATTTTGCAAAATGGTGGAGTACACAGTAACTCTTCAGTCAATCCATGACAATTACCCTGTTGGAAGACTCCTTACAAATTTAATCTTATGTATGGAGAAGACTACATATTCCTCTTCATATTCTGCAACAATTCTATCAGAAACCGTACAACTAACACAAGTGGATGGAAATTGATAATTAGATTATATGTAATTAATGATGATTTAGGAATGTTGTTGAGAAAACTACAGTCAATTTATGGTAAAACAAAAAGGAAAGAATGAAATTTAAGAACTGATCTCATTAGTTAGGTTGTTCTTAATTGTTTTTCCATCTCCATGCTGTGATCTTTGGCTTTTCTTTTCCTCACCTAACATAAGCCTCCTGTTACTGCTCTGGAGCTAGAATTCTTGGGTTTCATTCATTCATATTAAAAAAGTTGATTACACCTTTTTTAATTACCCATTTTGTTGTAAACGTTAGGTAAAATGTCCATTTCCTTTTTGTACTTTACATCTGTATGCTTCCATTCTGAAGTATTTTGAGACATTTATAAAAAAGTAACACCAAACATATATATATTTTTTAATTTTGAGCATTACTGTGAGCAGCTTCTGCTATTTTATTATAGGCCTTCTCTGACATAAGGTCTGATCTAATAATAATTAACGTCCTTTATTCTTTTATTGAATCAGCCACTGCATTATTATTTTTATTATTTTTTTTGAAAATTCCTGTCTTGGTAATATCTTTTGGTTTAAAGTGCAGGCAACCTGGATGGCATATGACATGGTAGTAATGCGTACCAACCCAGACCTGGCCAATTCCATGAGGCGTCTGGAAGATGCCTTCCTGAGTTGCAAAGAAGAGATGGAGAAAAAATGGCAAGAGGTGCTAAGGGAATCTAAAGGTGAAGAGCAAAAAAAGGAATAAATTAGTCATGCTGTCAGAGCTACATCCCTTGGAAAATCTCTCCAGTCTTTTTGTTTTCCAGCCATGGAGGTTTCACAAACACCGTGGAAAATGGATTGCCATTCATTTTACTAAGAAATACTTATGCGTATACATTTATGGAAATATTTTGATGATTATACATACATGTATTAATATTGTTGAATATACAAGGTAACAAGGTGTCTATTTTTATTACATTCATCAGTCATCCTTGTAGTGTGTGTGTGTGCATATACAAATTCCTGGAAGACCACTCTCACTTCATAGTCAATATGTACACATGGAATAGTTTTACCTCTGAACAAATGTGTTGGGGTGAGAGTGTGTGTACAATGGAAAACTGCATTGCACCAGCATATGCCTATCAAGGAAAATTGAAGAATTATTTTGATGTGGGATTGCCTACTAGGTGTTCAGTGACAGAATTTTATTATTAGATAGCTCACCTGTAGTGTTTTCATTTTGTTTCCTTGGATTTTTAACCATTTATTTGGACTGGTTATCCTAGAAAGATCATTTCTTTCAAACTTTCTGAAGGTAATGTCTTATTTCAGAAAAACTTGTTTATAATTATAGACTGTAGTTTGTGTGTGAGGTTGCTGCAAACACCAGATTAACATTATTACAAAACATGCTTTTCTCCATATGTTCCTACTGTGGGATATTAAAAAGGAATAGAAAAAAAAGAAATTTATTTTCTTGTCGAGGTGTGGATTAAGAGCATCACCTCGTGGCTTGTAGTTACTGCATAAATGAGTATCTTACCTGAGCTGGAAGTCAGTGTAAGCTTTGAGAAGTAGTTTCTCTTTCATTAAAATGCAGTTTAGCAATGCTATCTGGCATTTTTAGAGGCATAAATGGTAAAGAATATGAAGTTAGAACTATATTCTTGACTTTTGCTCCAGCAGATAGGTCTTCATTCCTGCCGAGGTAGGGCTAAATGGCATAACAGCATGATGAATCTTGTGCTTTGATTAATCCTCGGAACATTTCATGGCATGTTGTCACTTTGGTACCTCTGACAGTGTTATCTTTGTTCTTTAATGCTGCATTAAAAAACTTTTTCCAAGAGGCATTGCCTTTAACAATTTGTGTAGAAACTTACCAATTTTTGTGTGACGTTTTGGCTATTAAGTGCTAAGTGTAGATTGACTAGGTTTCTAGAAAGCTCAATTTTCATTTAGATACTTAAGTGGCCGGTGTTTAAAAGAAAACAAAAAGCAAAAACAAAGGCAATAAAACTTTTTTAAATCCAGCAGTCCTATTGAGAGAATGGTGCTCAAAACCAACACTTCTGAAACAAAAACCAAAGCATGGCTTTTATTCATTAAAAAGTCCTCTGTGATGTTCAGTGATGATATACCTGTAGCCCTCTCCTGACCTACTGTTATGCAATGATATATGATTTTTTTCCTAGCCCTGAGGTCTCATCATTCTACAATTTGACCAGTCTTGGATTTTTTTTTTTCTCTGTATAACCATGGAGGTAGGCATTATAGCAACAGAAAGTATGAAGTACGCCTTAGACTTCTCACCATGAAGCAGATAAATTATAGCACACCAATGCAGTCTCAAAGACAGATGCTCATGCTGAGGGGCTTAGCACAATATGAATTCCTCTGTGAATGAACTGAGTTAAAGGGCAGGTATTGTGAATACCTGTGAAAACACGTTGTCTATGTTATCCTTTTTCTTACTCTTGAAAGTTCTTAAACTTGTAACCATATGCCCAACAAGTGCTTAACTATGATGAGTGGTAGGGACAAAAATTAGGAAGAGAACCAAAAGGTTGAGAACCAAAAGGTTGCAGGCAGGGACTATAGCACATAGCAAATCTGTATATGGGAATATAGCTTGGAGAATGTGTCTGGCTAAGTAGACTAGAACTGCTGCCCTACCTTCTCCCTAGGCTTTTCTTCTCAGGTACACA
Source organism: Netta rufina (assembly GCF_964035555.1). Taxonomy (NCBI): domain Eukaryota; kingdom Metazoa; phylum Chordata; class Aves; order Anseriformes; family Anatidae; genus Netta; species Netta rufina. The sequence goes on from NC_140123.1 coordinate 127,392,635, forward strand.
ATAAATGGAAGACAGTCAGGGATATCCACCAGAACAGGAACAGTGCATACTGCTTGAAATACAATACTGCAAAATAACTCTTTTTACTTGTAACAATAACTTTTAAAATTGATAATCATCTTGTGGAGATTGACAGTTTTTTTTTGTCTACATCTACCACATTCTAGCCCAGCTGGATACTTAAGACTTGCCACAGAAGCCACATCAAAGTACAGATTTTTCTGTGACAGGGGTGCACAATACAAGTTTTGTTTACAGAAGTAGAAAGGATATGGATCAACATCTCCATCTAGTGTTCACAACTGTAACAGTAATCATGATTGCTAGGTTGACATCTTCTACTCACCCACTATGGAAGATTTTTGTAACGAAAAGTATAAGTAGCAGCTTAGCTTTATGCTCACTCTCACTGAACTCCACTTACGTGACTTCAGCCTGTGCAGCAGTTATTCCTAGGTGATTCCTACACTGTATTTTGAAAAAGCACGTGCTTTCCCTTAAACAGCCACAAAAGTAAGAGAAGGGGGCACTGGTACATTGCCACTCTATAACCTCAAATATAGCAGTAACAATTCTGTTCCATTAGTTCTTAATTATTCTTCCTTTATCCACTTATGGTAACACTTAATAAGCACATCATGAATCAGTTAAAAACTTTTGTTTTGTTTTTAAGTTATCATTAATGCTGAGACCTGGACAGTGGAATCTGTTTGTTCTGCTTCATTTTGCATGAATAGAAAGGTCAAATCTAATTCCACAGCTGATAAGTGTGAACCTTAGCAAGAAGGGCACAGAGTTGATCTTTAAACACTTGTTAAGGGCGGTAAGCACTCTGTTTAGCAGTGCCACCTTTTTACAGTGCTCATCACAACAAAATCTACAGTCCATTGTTACATACTTAACCTGTCTGCAGGGAAAGAGTTGGATGCCTACAAGTATCCAAGAACCAAGTATCCAAGAACCAGCAAACCAAGTCAGATGTTGTCTGATACAGAAAGGCTGTAATGATACACTGTAAAAATAGAATTGAGAAGGCCTGCCCAAGGGGGGACAGGGACTTTGCATTTCAAATGGAAGCTTCAACTTATCAATCCTCATCAGAACATTAACATTCTAAACAAAGCCTGGGCTATTTCCTCCAGTACTGGTGCTTACCACTTCTGCTTCACAGTTCTTATTTTAAACTCAATTCAGGTTACCTTACAAAGGTTCAGAAATCAAGTCCATGTTTTAGATTTGTTCTACAAATTTGGGCTGTTTCACATGTTGACAGTTATTTAGAAATCTCAGTCCAAATCCTTGCCTTTTTCCTGAACATGGAAACTAGATGAGGACAGAACTCACCTGCCAGGAACCTCTACTCCTTTTATCTCTACTCCTTTTGTCATACACATGTACAGTGTCAATCTGTACCAATAGGGTTTATCTGAAGTGCTATTATTTATTAAAGGCTATGTGAGGATTGTATAGCTAAGTTCAGGAAGAGGTGTTTTAAGGATACAAATACACTACCCCAACTTTGAGTAACAGCAACTGTAGGACAGAAACATAAGTGTTGGACATGTTGGAGAATGAAGCATGCAACAAGATATCTGAACAAACACACCCATATTCAGCAGCTGGAAGGAGACTGATAACACTTGCAAGATATCTAAACTTCATGAAGGAACACAAACATGCATTCATAGGACAGTTAAGAACTTTAAGAACTCTGCTCTTCAGCACAGAAGAGATACAATATTTTATTTTTCAATAAAAAAAGTTTTAGGGGGGCTAATAAATTTTACTGCCACTATCTTGGAATAGAATGAAGTGGCAGTTACATTAGCTGTCTTTTTGAGCAGATAGGAATCTCAAAGAGAACCTTGCATTCTACTGTTTACAGAACACAAGAGCCTTGCAAACAGATTTGGAATGAATTTGCAGGATAGTTTTTCCCAATCCTCCAAACTCCTGCTGGAAGACAGTAACAGAAAAACCTAGCTATTTGAGTCACAAAATCAGAAGGCATTGTAAGTTATAGCTGCCTTGTATATTTTTTGTAGAAGTTGTTTTGCATTCAAGTAGCCCTACTTAACATTGCCACGTCCTTGCTCATGTATCATCCAGCATAGCTTTAGACAAGACACATCTTTTTTATACATTCAGTGATGTAGCCCTCATTTTCACACAAATGCTGAAGCAGTAAGATAAAGTCATTCATTATTTTAAAGGAGAACATGAACAAACTTCAACAGATTTGCTTTTTTGGTGCTTGAAATCGCTTTTATTTGTGAGGAACGTCACCCATGCTGCACAGTTTCAAATAGATCTTACCAAGGAAAGCTGAAATTTCTCCTCCCCATGTCCTGCAGTGAACAGGACTGGCACAGAAAAATGAAAACTCAACACACTTGGGAGGTTTAGCACCAGCATCCAATAAAAAAGCATTTGATTTCAATTTCAGTTCTTTGGTTGGGTATTTTTCCCTTTTCTTTTCAGTTTGATACCAAAAGAAAAACTGAAAAATTCAATACTAGCAAAATATTGAAATTCTAATAAAGAAAAAACCCACAGTTGCTGTTGAAACTGGGGAGGTTGCTCTTTCTGAATCTCGCTCTCTTCATGCATCTGTCTTGCAGGCGTTCCCTGGATCTCTGCTGCTGGTATTATTTAAGTTCCGATGTTTAAAATCTTTGCTTTCATCATTGTTGACTATTTATTGCTTGAATATTTCTTTGGTGTTACTTTTGAGTTGTACTTTAGGACACCTGTTGAAAAGACAGATTAAAAATATATTACAGAATACATAACTTTCACTTCACTGAAGAAAAGGTGGGATGTCAGAAGGGTGAGTGTTAGGATTAACGAATTAAGCATGACTGGCATATCCTATCTATAAACTGAAAATACAGCATCTTCCTACAGCAAAACAGCACCAATTCATTAACACATGCTATTACTAAAGATACAGATAAAGCAAGACTTGTTTTCTCACAAAGAACAGTAGACAGTTCCTTGATTCACCTACAGAAGGCTCTCAGAAGTTACATGTAACTTACCAGATGGCCAGACATATGGGGACACAGCCACAACCTGAAGTACTAGAAATATACACAATCCTGCTTCAGTTGGACTACCCATATTCCTTACCTGAGAGATGGTAAAGGTGCCTGGGGAAGCTGGACATTACTCGGCACCACTTTGCTCAGTCACTGGAGCAGGATTTTCAGCAGGTGTTTCAGTCACCTTTGTCTGAGACACAATAAGCCTTGTTAGAAACAGACTAAAAAAAATCCCTTCTCTGTTCAGTGTCAGCACCAATATAACCCAGGTTTTTAATAGAAGCAAGGAAGATGAATCTTCAGAAAATTTTAGCATATTTCTTATAGTTAAAGCATTACACAGATCATTTTTGGCCCACTTTTTTCAATACAGCTCTGACATGGAGGAGACTACTTCAGGCAGATATAGTATAAGAAATTTGCTCACTAGGTAAAGTCTGTTTACAACCTGGATTCAACTAGTTCAAGCAGCTCAGAAAATTGATCCAAAGCTTTCAAAGCTCTCTTATCCTAGAAAGAGATGGTTTGAGGATATTTGAGAAAGCTCAAAATGTCTCTCTCTACTTCAAAAGAGTGTTACAGTGACTCCAAGAATTATCCAGAAGCAATTCCTATCCCGCTGCTGGTTCCATTTAAGGTAAGCTGCTCAAAGAAGTTCATAAGGAACAGGCAATGAAAACAGCTGCCTTTACTGTCAGCATCTTGGAGTCAGCCATCAGTAACCTCCAACACACCAATACACCTGGTAAACCCTCCCAGCAGAACAGAGGCTTGTGAATATTCATACCATCAGAACTCAGTTCCTGCTGCATTGCCAGGAGCATGCTTACCTCTTTCCCATCCTGAGCTGACGCATTGGGTGGACGAGGTCGGCGCCGGTAGTTGTATGGGCGCCTATACCCACGGCGAATTGGCTGCTGACTCATAGCATTGGCTTCATGCTGGTTCTCTTTGTTTTCGGCCTCTCCTGCCACTGGGGCAGGGCGTGGACGTGGGGGGCCTCTGAAGAGGCAGGGAAATATGTATCAAGGACAAGGGAATCCTGAGAAGGTTAAACTACCTTAACCTCAGCCCAGCAAAAGACCTCTCTAACCAAACACCATCTTAATGGTTTCAAATGCAAGCAAACAATCCCTTTGCAGTTTGACTGTTATGTAGTTTAAGGGAAAGACTTGTTTCATTGGAATAGACAAGCAGCCTGGGTGTCTCTTCACTGCTGAAACTACATCAGCATGTTCTGCTGCTTGTCTTATAATAAAGAGGTAGTTACAACATCTGAGCTGCTGGCTAAGAGAAGAAACAAGCCAGCAGTGGCAACATAACTCTGCCAAGTCAGCCTTGGACTAGCCCAGCCTTATTTGTAATTGAATGGTTTAATTCCTAGGAATTCCTATTACACCCATGAAACACTTCTGGATATCCCTTCTGAAATAACCAATACAATGTTACCCCTCTTGACTACATAAAACAAGCACAAGATTTAGAGGAGCAAGTGAGGTCTGCTGAATGGCATACCAACACAATTCAGCTCCTTAGGAGTAGTCTCTATAAGCAATTATGAAAGATACCAGCAAACACAATCCAGCAGTTCTTATTTGTCACTCATCCTCCAAGAGGAAACAGAAACAAGTAACATGAAGTCAGGAACCTGAATAAACTTCTCTACTTGAAGTTAAAAAAAGTTGGGCAACATCTCAAAATGTTTAACAGTCAGAGGCTGGGTATTTCATATACTGATATTTTGAGCTACACTGAATTACTCAGTTATGGAATTGCTTCCTCAGTGCAAAAACATGGAAAGAGTGGCCATGTCAGAATTAAGACTGAAAAAAAAGAAAAAATCCTATGCTGGCCAAGTGAAGGGATGACTAACATGTCACTCAGCAAGTTATGCTGCATACCCCATTGGAAAGCATGAGTACTCATGTACACTCATGTACAGTCTGAACTTCGACTTAACCCAAGAATAGCCTATTTGGTCTTCAAACACCTATCTAGCCCAGTTTTATGGATCCCTACATGGATCCCTTCACCAGCACAGGATACTACAAGTTAACTGAAATGCTACCATATAATCTAATAGCCTCTAAGAGGTAGTGCATAACTTCAGTTTTTCCTGAACAGTAGTCTTTTTTCTACACCTACAAGAGACACCAGCACTTGGAAACAAGCCTAACTGACACACAGGACTGTGCTAGATACAGACAAACCAGTAGTCCAGCAATGATCTGCAAACTACTATGCTACATGTGAATGCAGTCCATGTGAAGTATTAGAACACATTGCCCCAGCAGATGCTGGACCTACCTGTCCCAGATCAAGTGAAATCTAGATTCACCATTGTTCAAGGAAGTATAAGAGTTCAGCTGGGACGAGAGCTTACAACTCACTTCAATATGTTGATCAGTTGTGAGAAGTAACAATACAAAACTTTGTCCTTTCTTGACCTATTCCTGACCCTGAATAACATAGTCATATTAAACTACTTCTACAGTTACCTCCTTACTCCTAATAATTATACCTTTCTCCTAATAATTAAGAGGCTTCTCACCTCTCCCTACCACTCACATGTACATGAATGTCAGGGAATACAGCTTCCTACTCTAAGCTTTTTATAGACCACATTTATGTGGTATTGCAATGACAAGCAGAGAAAATAACACAAACCTGCGGTAGCGGGGACGATACGTAGGATTCCTATGGACTTGCTGATTAAGTTGTCCTCCTTCTGTGATCCCATCTTTGATTTCTCCCTCAACACCCTGCAAGCAAAGTAAATCAAAAGACCAAGACAAAGATGAAGTGTTATCTCTTCACAGGTATATGTTGACTATATAGCCCAATGATTTGAATACCAGTTCAGACAGAACAGTAAACCTCTACAAGCATCCCAACACATTAGGTTCAAAGCATAGATACCATAAGGCTTTCATTTCAGCAAAGTAACCGTGGGGGCAGAACAAGAGTTAACTGATGCTCTTTATCTGCTATTAGGAGGAACAAGAAGTCACCTGCTGACACCATATCCCTCTCCCTAGGGAGAGAGAGAAGCCAACAGTTCTAACACATACAAAAGTGCATTTCAAAACAAATGTCACTGAATTGCAAGAGGTAAATGGATTATGGAAAGGTAGCCATTGATCTGGACACTTCTGAATTGGGATGGTGAACTGAAAGTCATCATGCTGAAAGTTGCTTCTGACCACTTCTGTTCTGGCTCTGTTAAAGAAGACTCTCCTTCACATCTCCCTCCCTCCTGTGCATATTCCAGCATAATTATGACTTCTCTCCTCCAACATGAGCTGACAGTTGGAATTTCAATCAGTTCTAACATGTAGTACCAGAAATTAGAAATCATGAAGGTCTTGTTGAAAGGACAGCATGTCAGAAGTTAGAGCAAAGCTAACAGTAAGGAGGAGTGCAAAAAAACTGCTTTCAGCCAAAGTCTCTCCTATAGGACTTTACAATCAGCATCACATTCACTGCTCTTTAAAGACACAAATTCAATATTGCCTTTTAATGGCACAGCCTAGGTCTACTCCTCCATATAGAAGCCTGCATTGAAATCTCAAATGAAGAACAGCATTTCCTATAGTGACAATGACAAAAAAGGAATGACTGAACTTGAAGCATTACTAGAAAACAATGTAGACACTTTTCCTATTCACCTTGAACTGAATTTTGATGCTTCAATATTTTAAGTGTGCTTGGGTTGCACAGGTAGTTGAAAACATTGAACTGCTTAGCCTACATGTATCAGTAGTTTCCTGCATCCCCTATAGTATCACAAAAGTACATTCATTTAACTGAAAGTTACCTAGGTTTGCTGGCCAGAGGTGAAGTATGCTTCCAGAATAAAGCTGTTACATTGTTTCACTAACTTCTGACACACTGTGTAACCAGAAGCCAGAACTTGAGCCTTGAGATCCTGTTTTATTACACTACTAGTACATTTATTAGATGCATTGACTGGGAAGACTTCATTTGTATGGTTAAATTATCACTACATTTCTAGCACACAGTCCTGTTCATCCAGCATATTCCACTGAAAGCTTCTAATAAAAGATACCTGTTAATACATTAGGTCATCCTAAAAGATGAATGTAAGAAGCTGGCCAGCTTCACTCCACATTTTTCCTCCTACAAAATAGGCAGGCATACAGTAACTTCCCATGAAGACATGAAGCTTTATTCTCTCCACAAATAAGTGTATTTTTAAGCATTAGCTGCAACTGCAAGGCGCTTTTTATTCATCCACTTCCTCCAATTTATTCATGTTCTTCCATTTCAGTACTGTACAAACACTACAGAATGAGCCATTTGTATTTTCACATCTGCACAAGAAATGTCAGACTTTAAAATGTTTCCCAAACAATTTTGCCCATCTCTGACTCATTTGTTCACAGTATTCAGATGACATCATCAGTTCAAGGTTATTCATGATTCATTGCTTGTATTAACATTCTGACTACAGCTCCATGCCATGTCTTACCACAGTTTGTGGAAGACCATGGCCTCTTCTCTTCAGTGAATGCAGTTAAGAAGCATCTCTGCTCTCCACAGAAACCTCCAAGCAATCCAGACAAGTGTCCATTGCAACTGGTTAAAAAATTATTCTTGAAGGCTCTTCTCATTCTTGAGAAAAGTCACAGGTGTTCAGAAACAGGCCCAGTAAGTTATGTCCAAAGTACAGGCACATTTGAGCTAGCATGGCAAAGAATGAATAGCATCAAAAGGCTTGCCAAAAACATGAGTAAACAAGGATAAGTTCTCTCTTGCTGGGCTACAAGGTTGAACTAGTTGACTTCACTTAGCAAATGTGGAAGTTCCTAAAACCTGAAACACCACTGCACTGAAGCTGAATATTACTGCCATTCGTAAGCTATAGAACTTTGAGCTATAACACTTTTGAACCCTTTGCTTTTTACTAAAGAAAGCAGAAGTGACATGGAACTGAGCTCTGGAAAGTCACCTCTGCAGTCTAGTAGATCAGGCCTAGGTACACTGAAATTTCTTCAGATGTGCAACAGCAGTTGCTTATAAGCAATTAACTTCCTCAAGACACTGAAGAGGATATTATGAATACTCAAGTTTCAGAAGAGCTCTGAAAAATACCTAGATGGAAACACCTCCTCAAGTCAAGCAGCAACACCTTTAGTTCAGCTGTATACACTATTTCTGTGGTACTGTTCACAAAATGCTATGGCTCAGACATTGCTACCTTCCTTTCCCTTTGCAAATCTGAACAGAAGGGTAAAGCAGAGGCCTTGTTGAAGAAAAAAGAATATTTGAAAGAAGCCTCTTGAAACACAGTAGATTTGCAGTTGCAACATGAAGAATGTTAATTGATACAAGAAAAAATTCCCCAAAAGAAAGTGCTTCAGAAGAGGATTCATTCCACTAAGACACTCAGAATGGAGCTTTTACTCCTTCAGGCAACTAATTAATCAGTAAGCCAGTAAAGAAGGCCCATCAGAACTGATCAGCTAGCTCAGAACATAAGAACATTCCACTACAATACATGAGGAGTTTAGCAGGCATAGCTGCATCCAAAGCTGACGTTCTTGGAGAACTTATAACTAAGGTCACGAGAAAGTGTCACTTCTGATAATTTTACACATCCATGTCTATCACACTAGATAGGATACATTTAGGAGTACTAAAGATGCTGGGCAGTGTCACTGCCTGGCCACTATCATTTTTGAGAAGTCACTGCAGTCACAGTCTACCTAGTTACTTGATAAAGAATGGTATGTTAAGGGGATGGTACTATAATGTGTCCGAAATCACAGAAGTTCTGTTCTGCTGTCAGTTTACAGATTAAACCAAATCTGGAAGGCATATCAATGCTTTGGTGAGCAGGTCTGATAATTCAAAGGAATCTCAACAAGCTATATGAAGGACAAAGCCTTGTGAGCAATAAGCACCCAGGTTAACATCTTTAAGTGAGCATTTGCAAGTTTTGAAGGCTGTAATTCTTCTAGAAGTGTTACCAGAGAAAGACCAGTATGTTTTCAGTTTTCAAAAGGGACCTCATATCAAGCACGAGGTCACAAAGCAGTTAAGGCCTAGTACTGCCCCCCCCAACACTAACATGGGGATTTTGACATAAACAAGATTAAGGAAAACACAGTATATCACAATTTGTCCCCCTTGTGTATACTTTCAACTGCTGGGATCCAAACACATTAGTGTCACATGCAAGCCAGAGTTTTAACGGCATAACCTTCCATTAGACATTCAGGAGTTCCACTGCAAGAACCCTGAGACTGAATGTTCCCCACGTCCAAGACAGGTCTCACATTATCACTCCTCAGGCAGAAGGAAACAGCTGCTTTCCATACTCAAGAGTACACAGGGGTGTCAAAGCCTTGATATGTCTGCTCATTTAAAATTTGAAGCAGCTCCAAGATAAAACCAATACTATCAACTAAGCCATTCAACTAAGCCAGTAGAGGGAGATTTTAGTTTTAGGAAAGCAAAAGGAAACAATACTGGAACACAGGTAGATGATGTTTCCCAGTCTTATTTGTTAGCTCATCAAAAAGCTGATCAAAACCAAGTGTCCCAGTTCTCTACCACATAGTTTGCAGCTTTAGCTTTCATTCCATCTCCACAAAAACAATGACATTCAGTAACAAGGCATCAATTACCATCACCAACTTCCAGCAGACTGCAGTACCTCAAAGAACACCTCTCATGTATTTAAGTATGTGGTGTCTAATGGTACTAAAGAAGAGACCTTGGGATAAACAATATAAACAGCTAGACTGTAAGGAAAGGCTTCTGTTTGCCTCCATGCTGCCAGCTTTGTAGAACAAGGTCAGAAGAGTAACGTTGCTTAGACTTATCCAATATAGAAGTCTTGGAGTTATTTGCACACTCCTGTGTGACAGTGATCACAGATTCAATGGTTAGAAAAACAGACACTGTCAAGCCTGCACTATGTTCCAGGTACCAATACAGCATAAGCACAAAACATAATAGTAACTGCTAGAACTATATATGTACCACATAATTAGTCCCCTGCAAAATTTTGCTGGAAAGCTGTTTAGGAAGGCTTGCAAATCTGATGAAGGGTGGTGTATAGCTGGTTTAAAGAAAAGAATGTTTTCCACCATACTGCTGCAGACAAGTGGCTATGAAGGGAAGATACATTAACATTTCAACTAGTCAAGCTACTACCATGCCATGCAAAAAACAGTGAACTTGTTTACAAGTTAGTTTTTCTGAGCAACCTTCCCAAATGATGGTTGATTGTTATATTACTTTGGGCAGTGTAAATATTTTCCCTTCCTTCAGGTGAAGAGCACGGTGAACCACCTAGGTGTTTTACTCCTGTTTGCTCCTTAACAAGATAGCTTAACACCCAAAAAGATGCTTTAACACCATTCAGAAAGATACTAAGAAAAAGCTTGCAGTACACCCAAGATCATCCATATTAACATCAACGATATGCTGGACAAAGTGAAAATATTCAAGAACATTACTGAAGAACACTAACAACTTAAGCATTAACAGCTCAGCACATGCCAGTGTTGAACCTGTTGTTCCATCTCCTGAGAAGAATGGAAGACAGCTGAGGTAGGACAACCATCACTAAGAAGTAGTCAAACTTACACTTCGAGGTGGTCCACGGCGTCGGCCAAAATAGCCACGTCGATAGCGGCGCCGGTCTGCAGCATAGCGACTGCCTTCTACAGGGACTCCATCTGGACCAGTGACATTAGCTGCTTCTGCACCCTAAAAGGCCAAAAAAAAAGTTAAGCCACAGTTCTGTGAGAAAAGAACCTGAGGCAGAAGAAGGAAGAAACAAGGAGAAACTTGCTTGCATGAGTATAACATCAGTTCCCAGCTACATAGATCCCTTCCTCCTGTATGCAAAATCAAGTCTGTTATTCTCACCCTGCAACATGGGAGTTATGACTGTATAAGCTAATGAGTTGAGATCCTACCAGCCAGACTAAGCTCAGAGGGTAGGAAAAAACAGGAAGAAATCACTGGTTAAAGTAAAGACCCTGAAAGCTCAGAACTCAGAAAATATCTGCGATTGAGAAAGTAGAAGCTTGAGAACCTCCAAGCTCTTTATAGTCATTAAGTTACCAGACTCCAAAACAAATTATTCAGGGGAATATATATATCAGTTGAGGCCTGCAGACTGCCAAATAAGCATTATAAGCATTAACTGTTCTATCAAGTTAAAAATTCTAGGAGCAATAAGATGTGTTTCTGGATCTCTCAAAACTTAATTACACCTCAATAAAGCCATAAAAAACCCCTCATCTTCCACAGAGAAGCTGTATGAGTGCCACCCACCCCAGGGATCAACACATTAGACAAAAAACACTACGTGTACAGACAGTGCTCTGCGTTACTTCCCATGAGAGTGTTGTGAACTCTGTATTACACCTCTATAGTCTTACCTTCTCTCCCTCGACCACATCAAATTCTACAGTCTCTCCATCACCAACACTGCGCAAATACTTCCGTGGATTGTTTTTCTTTATTGCCGTCTTTAGATAAAGAAAAATACATTAGTTAATCTTACTATTATCTTACTCCTTCATAGCACTGTAGATGAGGGAAGAATCATATTTTCCTGTTACAGTCCCAACTCTGCATACCAGATCAGTCATCTCACCGAAATACTTCAAAAAGATTGATCCCTTCCCTCCACTTTTCTACATGGCCTCCTTACCCCCTTAGTCAGGGTTTACTCGTTTCTCAACACTCATGAGCTTACAAGTTGCTGCTGTTCCAGGACTCCCCTTTTCAAGCCTACTAAGTATTAAAATCTTTCTGTATTTCCATACACTCAAGTGGAGTGTTTGGTCTCCTGGAAGCAATACCAAAGTACCTTCAGCAACAACTGTGACCCATTCCTTTACAATCTGGAGACCAGTTGACCATGCATAAAGATGTTAAGATTGTGAGTATTTTGTAGGAGGTGGCATTAACTATAAAGTATCATGACAACTCTCCGTAACTAAAGAATTACAAACTACAGGTAAAATGCATATTTTTGTTACTCTAAGTACTGTAAGTAAGAGAGACCCCAGAAAGTTAAGCAAGTCCCTGTTGAATACAGGGGAATGTTACTAGAACAGTCATCTTTTCCAGACAAAAATCCCTGAAATACTATTAACATTGCTTGCAATCAGAACCAGCTGACATCATGCCATCCTCTAACCCCAGACTCCCAAGAACACCCAAACATCCTAGTGATTTTCAGCCACAGATGCCTTTCAGTTAGTAGATTATTTCCAGGATTTCAAAGAGGCATTTATAGCAAGGCAAGGCTACTGCCAGTTAAGTAAAGTGCCATTAAGTAAAGATTCACAAACTGAAAGAGATCAGAAGACATTAAGCACACTACATTGTACAAGACAATCTAGGGAACCAGCTTTTTAGTGAAGTTCTCTTCGATTAAAGACCAATCTACTTGAAGTCTCCTGATATGGATGTCTTGTTAGCATGAAGGGGACACATGTAGATACAGTACACAAAAATGCACAAATCCTGCTTTAGTAAAATACATATACAGAGTAAAATAGAAGAGAATTGTACTATCTGTCTGCAATCAAAGAAAGGCAGCCAGAATGAAGATCAGAGAAGTTATTACCAGCACATGGCAACTATAGTCGTTCAGTCAACACTAGCCCCAAAACATTTCCCACTGAAGTACTGAAAGAAAAATTCTAGTCAGTTTAAAGTTGAGCTTGACCAGTTTAGGAAAAGTATTTTCATTTGTTGCTGAAAACAATCCCCTTTGTTTCAGGCAGCAGGCCAGCTTGTCCTTGTAGCCCTATAGCCCTACATCTATCCAGTTTTTCTGTACACTGCAGTGTCCCTGAATGGCTGTTAAGCCTTAGAAGACCATGAAAGTGTAGATAGTATTGCTACCAAAGCAAAATACAATCCAGGAATTTTTCTGATAGGAAAGAAGAAAATAAATAGGAAGAGAAGAGATAGGGAAGAGGAAGAGAACAAGCTGCTCAAGCACATTCTTTTGGGAACCACCACAACAAGCAGAGACTCCCACCTTCAGCCAGGACAGCTTTGCTTACTTTCTTGCTGAACTTTTAGTAACTGCCCCATTACTGAAACCACCTCTAAGTCCTCGGTTTTCCATAAATGCTAAATACTAACATTAAGATTGTTACCTTCACTGTAGATTAAGGGTTTAATTATTTCACTACCTCTGTGCTGAGACAACTGACATGACTCTGAAGTTTCACACTTTGCACGTGATGGATGTCAACAAGCTGCATTTTGAACTCCTCCCCTTCCTTGTAAGGAAAGAGGACTACTAGACATCCTTTCAGTAGAGGGTATACTTAAGATCAACCAACCTATTCAAACCCCCAACAAAGATAATGGAAGATGAAATCAACATGATCTCACATGTACTGTTTCAGACTCATGGACAAAAGCTTCAGGATTCAGATTTGCAATTGAATGATCTGTAAATAGGTGACAGAGGCTGCCACACAGTAGGCTGTGGGGTTATTTCACAAAAGCATACACAAAGAATTTCAATAGTCTCTCAAAACTTAGCATTAAGTGGATGGCTTTACTACTACCTCAGCTGTAGGTAAACACTGAAGGAATAAGCTGCTAACAAGCCTAAGCTCCAAGCTTGGAGAAAAGACTTTTACTCTGCATATCCAGAGAGGAGAGAGCACTATTCTCCGTGTTACTGTTCACCACCATTCTGCAGGCTCAAGCAGCTTTGTGTTAACACAGGCAGCACTGAACAATTAACACAAAGCCTTTCCTTTCCCAAGGGAACACTGATGAACAGACAGCTATGATAAACTTCAGAGCTAGTTCAGTACTTTGTTTGGAAGAGTTCTTTCTGTACCCTCATGATATCACCACATCATGTGCACATCCAGCATTGTCACAGTGACAGCCAAAACTTGTCACATCAGTTACTGGTACTTCTATACCAGGTTGCACTATAAACACTGTGTATGAAGATACAGTCTGGTTAAGCGGAGAAAAAGATATCAATCTCTTCTGCTGCACAAGCTTCCCCTCACTGCTTGATTCAAGCTTGAAGCAAGTCAGACTTCTCTAGCTACCTACACTTTTAATGGTGTTAAGTTGCAGAACCCCCTCCTCCTTCCCTCTCACACTCCTTTGTGAGGACACAGAATGCCTGCTGCTTGCACTGCACCTGACTAACGCAGTGCCCTCAGCAGCACCTCACAGGAGCAAACTGCACAAGGACAACAAGCAAGACAAAGCCAAGCAAGTCTTGCCCTTCCCCACACCACTGATCGGGTCCCCCACAAGACAAAGGGTTAATTCAAAGCAAGCCATGCATGCCCTAAAGAGAAAAGCATTTTAATCTGTGCTCATTTATAAATAGCATCCAATAGACACACACTGAGAGTTAACCCCCATTCTGATCATGAGACCAGGCTGTTCCCTCCCCACTGTGTGCGTGCTAGGGGGGCAGGAGGAGGGTGTATCTGTTCAACTAGGTCAACCTTATTCTAAAGGGATTAGATGTATAATCCAGCCCCTCCCCGGGCAGGGCGTGGGGGAAGGGGAGGAGGAGCTGCACAGGCACTAACACAGAACAGCCAGGGAGCTGCTCGCAGGATGTTTGCTTAGCCATGTTTGAATCGCCTTCCTCACAGATTTGCCTTCCTCACACCCCTCCCTGCCCCGCAGCAGCTCCCCAGCACCACACAGGAGCACCAGGGCAGGAGCCCCAGCCAGAACACCCCAAGCGAGGACCTCCCCCCACTGCACCACCAAGTGGAGAGCAGACCCATCACTCCTTCACACCCCCGCTTCCTGCCATTGTCCATGTCCCGGAACAGCTTGGGATGGAAAAGTTTAGCAACATTTGATCACGGCTGACGTAGGCTGCATCTGGAGGAATCTACACTGCCATACAGAGCCCCCAAACAGGTTTAATCAGATGCAAGCTCGCATGTGATGTGGGATTTCTGAGACACCAAGCCAGTTTTGCTCAGTGCTCATGCCTAGAGCATCTCATCTTCCGCAGCTGAAAATCAAGTTCTTGCCACCACCAGTTTACATGCAGGTAAATAATCATCTCCACAAGTGAGACAAAACAGCAGATAATAGCATCCTGCTGTGGGCCTTCATTGTTTTGAATCTTCACAGGCAGTCTTAAAGAAAAATACTGATCTGTGTCATGTTTGTCATCAGTAGGACAGCTGGTTATCTTCACACAGGTCTCAGGGAGACCTTGTTTGCCTTCAGGACAGTTTTACAGTGCTGCCTATTCAAAACACCTTTCAGTCATGAGAACTCTTCCCATCTTCCTCCACACACAGCTGCTGTACCAGCAGCCAGAAGGGAGTATGTCAGTGTGCACACAACACATGTTTATTAAGGAAGGAGGTTAACTGTTACCATTTGTATATGAATTAAGACCTCTTGAGAAGTTTGTATACACACTGAGAGCACTTGCTCCCAGTCTGCTAACTGAACTGGGAATGTATACTGAGAACACTTCCTGGTATCTTCCACTTGCTACAGGCACCAGTTTTACTCCCTCCTGGTTCCACCCATTTTAGGGATAAGGGGTCTAAGCCCTTGACCTAGAGAAACAGTTACCCTGGGGTATTTATTCATGAAGCTACAGTATTCACTAGTATACACTATTCATGAGCTGAACTGAACCTTGATGTTTACCAAAGATGTTTAACTACATATGCACATACCCTCTCCATCTGTAACCAACTCTGAGTGCAAGCTCACCAGCTACATTTCATGGAAATACTGTCACACCATGAAGAAAGCGCTGCTTTTAAGGCTCACGTGGCCTGCAGACCTTTCACAGGGAAAAGCTCCAAGGATAGTATTTCATTTGCTGGTGAAGTCTCAGATGATGCAAAACCAGACCTATGCCAGCCAATCGGTTGGCATCAGTGTGGAAGCAGCATCCTCTGCCTTCCCATTAGCTGTCTGTGACCCAAGGCTCACGATACAAACTTAGAACAGCCTACTGACAGTTCAAGGAAGGTTAGCCAATGGCAGGCTGCTTGGCAATCTCTCCCTACTTGGGCACACTTGGCACACAGCCTTCCTCCCCTTCTTCCCAAGAACAGCTGCCTCATGCAGCAACAGCTGATGGCAACCCAGCCTGGTCAGGAGCCAGGCTAGATCACTTTCTCTCCAATACCAGGGAGGGCAGACAGAACAGACCTGCAAGTGAAAAAAAGGGTGGG
This sequence comes from Netta rufina, assembly GCF_964035555.1. NCBI lineage: Eukaryota > Metazoa > Chordata > Aves > Anseriformes > Anatidae > Netta > Netta rufina. Next base: position 127,408,896 of record NC_140123.1, read on the forward strand.
AAGAAACAGAAGACACAGGAGGAGCCTGATAAAGTGGGGGAAGGGAAGAAGGACAAACAGCAAATTATTTACAAAACATAGGAAATCTCCCTGAGGGTGGGGTAGAAGTTTAGTGTTCAAATCAGAGCAGACAAAAGACAGCATAAAGGTTTATAATACCTACTCCTTCAATTATGAATTCAGAGAGAAAGAAAACATACCCTCCTATTCCTCCCTGGGATGCATGCATGCCAAGATGAGATATTTGGAGTAAATATTCTAAGGAGCAGCAAAGATAAGCTGACCTCAGCCACCCAGCTATTCCAGAAGCTACACAAGAAGCCTACCACAGGCCAAGGATAACACACATCTGCAAGTGATTACTGCTCTCTTACCTGATGAACAAACACATCTTCTTTGGTATCATTTCTGTGAAAAGAAAGTGATAAGTCGTAAGACTTCACACTAACATACTTAGATAGAAATCCCTGACTTTACAAGTAAAAAACCTCCCTTCCCCCAGGCTGTTGTACATCCCCTGAATTCCACACATTCTGTATAAGGCTGTACTATCAAGACCTTCCTCTGAATTTCCAGTCATATGTTTAAGAGCAGAAAGGATACCCCCCAGCTCTAAAGAATGGGGGGGGGGGGGGGGGGGACGACACAGGAGGGAGGTTCCCTGTAATCTGCAGGGTAGCATTCAGTATTTTGTTTCAACACAGGACAGAGTAATGACTAGACTACTTGCCTTTCACTACTCCCCCTCTCTCCCCCCCATCATCTTCTACAGGGCCTGCAACCTGAGCTGCTATCCTAGAGGTCAAGTAAGACTATCAACAGGACTGGTCACAGCTGTTAGCAGAGCTCTTCTTTCAGAGAAACTCCACACAAGAGGTACTAGGAGCATCCACTGGCAGGGGAACCAGAAAAGAAGTCATTAGATTGTCTAGATTACACCAGCCAGTTCAGACTCCTGCAAGCAAAACATGAAGATGTCAGAGACCTTGATTCTGTATTCTCATACTGCAGAAACAGCCTAGACCCTACAGTCTGGTCAGTCAATTCTCTGCAGAGGGAATGGGTGGGTCCCTCACAAAGAGTGTGAAGATGTCATCCTAACTCTCCTGTGCTTGGTCTGACTGACTTTAGCATGGTGTAGCAACTTGTTAACTGTCTCACAATATCCAGCTGAAGGTTCCCACTTTCGAGTGCTACAAAGTACTAAGAATATTTCCTAATTCAAGCTTTTCTTTTTACATAGCACCAGATAGTAGTCACCAGGTACGGGAATAGTAATTCCAGTATTTCCTGTACTGGAACTGGCTTCAGACCCATGAAACAGGACTATCTCATTCTACAGTGTCCAACTTCACCAAGTCCACCTGTTCTGTAATAGATTAAGAACTTGCAGGACAAAAATGAAGGGCCAGGTATGCCTTTTGCAAGACAACTGTTCCATGAAGGGGCTTCTTTTCTCTTATGAAAGAAGGTATTTAAGCTCCTCAACACCACAGATATTCCAGCCTTAAAAGCTGGAATTCCCTCCAGTAACTTGGAAGTATTGATCTCAAGCATGTAAGGTTGGAATGTGATGAACCTGACTTACAGCTCAGCTGTTATTGGTGCCATTCAGATATTCATTTATACTCAGAGAATGAAGTTCTGTGAACCCAGGCCTAGCATACCTGCTCATATGAGAGAAGCTCAAAGCGCATTTCGAATGGGTGTTTTGACTAGTCTCTAAACATACTTGATTTTTATCCAAAAAATTTTCCCCTCCCCCATACTCCAGCCTTCCTCACATCTTTAAAAAAATCCAGGTAGCCATGAAAGACCATACAGCTCATTAGAAATGAGGTATTTTTTACTCAGACTACATTTGTACAGACTTTGACCCTCCCCTTCTTGTGTTGACCTTCCCCCCCACACCACTTTCTATGAAGGGTAGGTATGTGGTAGAAAGAGGCCCAGAGAGGGCATCCAAGTTTACTAAATGCCTGGCCAACCCTGGCCATTAACTGCATGAGCCTGTAATACTAATGTATGGCATATTATCTGTACCGAAAGTCTTGTACACTGTGCATACAAAATAGTTTAAACATACCTGTTGATAAAGCCATATCCATTTCTCACGTTGAACCACTTGACGGTGCCAAGAACTTTTGTGGCTGGAAAGAAAAATTAAAGTTGCTCTAGAACAGAAGTATAGAAGTGATTCTGTGATTAGTATTACAAAAACACTTTTATACCTGCCCATGAAGTCAGACTACACTGATTCTGCTCCCTTAATGGTTAAGGTATACATTTCCCTATTTCAGTTTATACTAGTGTGGTAGCAGGCAGTAGTGCCTTAACTTACTGTTTGTCATTAAGAAGTCAGCATGCAGCATCTAAAAATGAAGCCCAGCTCTATTTTCAGAATTGGCCATTCATCCCTTCTGTATTTCTTATCCCAGAAACAGAGAATGAAGCTGTAAACCTGCCATTCACCAGTTCTCTTTAGTTTTGTAGTTATGTTTCGCATCTAGCTGAAGCTTATTTAAAAGTCCCCTCTTTCACTCGGTGTCTCCCTTTCTTTCTTCACTAGAAACCAGAACTGGCTAAAGAAGCAGTATCACAAATACCACACAACTCTCATTCGAAGAAGGCAGCACATCTTTGTTTTGGACAAGCTCTTCCTCGCATTAACCTCACTCTAACCAAAGGAGCCCAACATTTATTTTTGTTTATTCCTACTTCTGGAAGCCTTCTATGAAATATCAGCTATAAACTGACCAACTACATGTCCTGAGGCTTCTAGGAAGAAGACAAGCTCCTGTCTCATATAATACCAAATTTGCATCTTATGTAGAAGCCACACTGCGATGTTTTATAGGATCTGGTGAAACCTGTTCCTCCAACATATAGGTACATGTGGGAGGAACTCAAGAGTGATGGAAGAAGTTCAGCCTCTCCTTCCCTGTCAGCAACTGGGTGGGGACAAAACTTGTCCTTTCCAAACCTGTAGGAAAGAGAATTTTGGGCTCTGTTCTTTAATAGATGTTATTTACTACAGAGCATAACCACACAGTTACACTGTGTAATGTACTGTGCCACAGTCATCCTATAATTTATACAGCAGATACCTGAAAGTGGTCTCATCAGGCAAATGCCTACTTGCTAAGAGCCTAACATATGTTCAGGAAAAAATAAGCATCAATTAAAGGGAAAAAGTCTAGAGCCAGTCTCCAGTTAAGAAGTCCAAGCCAGTCCGCTAAAGGCAAGAAGAACATACTGCAAACAATTAAGTTTGTTTGCTTTACACCTGCATTCTTCTCTATGAAGATTCACTAGGCAATTACACAGCTAGACAGACTTTCAGTCCCATACAGTCTTGGGATTCTCATATACCTGAGAGACAAGAAGAGTGACCACCTCCTCCTCTCAATACACAGTTATGGAAGCAATGTTTGCTGGTAGCAGTCCACTGTTGTACTGTTGCTGTGGTCAACTGAAAATAGTGACAGACTATTTACCATACCATTACTATTTACTTTTAAGAAGTGAAGGTTTTGGCAGATGTTCTTATTTAGAACAAACGAAACCAATTTAAGAGAGACTTATTAGGGAAAAGACTACCTAATACAGCACCCGTTCCCAGATCTCTCCTTATTTTCAAGAGAGAAAAATAAGAGTTTCACTGCCTAGCACTGACTGTCTAGCAATAACTATCTTTGGCATCAGCATTTATAGATGTGCTTTTAGGTTTAGTTTCATGGGGACATCACTGGGTACAGACACTTACTGCTAACATGAAGACACTGGATACATACAAGAGCTCACTGCACAAGTCAAGAGGGGAAAAGTGAAGGGGGGGGGGAACAAGCACAGAAACAGGAGCCAGTTGTGCACGCAGGTTTTAGCCTGCTGTAATAAACAAGGCTAATGCCACTGATTCCCTCACGATCATCCTTTTCCTCCCCCTCAAAATAGCCATTGAATCTGTTGGCCTATTTCAATCAGATTAGGAAGAGAAGCCTAGAAGTCTAACAGAAACCCTCAGAGAAGCAGTAGTCAAAACTCTGTGTGGCCAGCTGGCTGCTGACAAATGGAAGTCCACACACAGGGTCTCAGAGCTGGCTAGAACAACATCGCTTTGCACAAGCTGTCAAGAAGATCCTGAAGACTTCCATCAGTCTCTAGGATAGCACACTGGGGAAATATTCCCCATCTGCACTAGTCATGCAGTCCCCCCAAGCATTACTATGAGGGGAAGAACATCAGACAGTAGCATTATACCCTATGTCCACGTGACCATGGCACAGACATTGTTAAGCCCGAGCTGTCATAGTGGAGAGATCAGGCAGGAAGAAGGACAAGCCCAGAGGAAACCATAACCAGTTTTACTAACAATTCAAAAATAGTTGATGCAGTGAGTCCTACCCCACTAGGGAGCAGAAGTCCACGTATTTCTACAGGACACGATACACCTATCAGGGGAAACAGTCATCAACTACTCCTACCCATGCCCAAATTACTGAATTAATGAAAACACGTTTAAGAAAAATAGAAGAGAAATCTGATTAATCTTTGACCTTACACCTAGGAGTCAGACACTCGGTGCACATCTCAAACCTTGCTTCTAATGGGATCTTTTTAGGAGGAGACTTCAGTGAACGCATTTACAAGACCGTTAGCAGGGACACTTGAGGTAGGCAGGTATTGAAGCCCGTTGTGAATGGGCATCAGTCGTCGTTGTCTGACATCTGCTGAAGAGCTTGTAAGACCAATTTGCTAAAGCAGGGCTGCGATGGGTTATGTTCCCTGCTAGATCTGCGCAGGCACTTGTTCCTCCACTCCCCCACGAAGCAACAGCAAGAGGTGCACTAGTTAAAAACCTCACTAAGCGCGCAGTTAAGGCCAGAAGCAGCCAGATGTAAGCGACACCAGCGCGCCTCAGCCGATTACTCACAGATCTGATAACAGGAGAGGGGAAAAAAACCACGCAGGCTGTACCTGCAGCTGCTCCGCCAGCCCCCCTCCTTCCCCGGCTCTGTACCTGCCACACCGCGCCCTTAACCCCTCTCCGGAGAGGAGGGGATGCTGTCCTCGGGGAGCTCAGCGCTCGGGCACGGGGAAGGCGACCCGGCAGCGGGCAGCCCCACGGGGGGAGCGGGCGGGGAGCCCAGCCCAGCCCAGCCCCGCTCCTGACTCACCGAGCGGAGGCGGCGGGGTGAGGGGGGGGGGGAGCCGGGGATGAGGACAGCAGCGGCGCCGCCCGTCCCGGCCACGTGCAGCCCCGGTACTCACCCAGCACTTTCTTCTCCGTCTCCGCCGCCCCGGTGGTGGTGGCGGGGGCAGCGGCGGCAGCAGCGCCGGGCGCCTCGCTGGTGGTGGTGGTGGTGGTCGTGGTGGTGGCGGCGCCGGGGCTCTTGGGCTTGGCGTCCGGGGCGGCTGCGGGCGGTGCCGGCGGGGCTCCGTCAGCCGCCGCCGCCGCCGCCGCCGCGGTGGTGGTGGTGTTGGTGGTGTTGTTGGTGTCGGTGGGCGCCGTGGCCGCAGCGCTGTTCTCCGCCGCCTGGCTCATGGCGGCAGGGCGGGTCGGGGCGGGTGCGCGGCGCTCGGCGGGCGTCCCGGGGCCGGCGCTGGGTCTTACTGCCCCAAAATGGCCCCGCCGAACTTTTAAGGCAGGCCGCGGGGGCCGGCGCCGCCGCCTCGTTTGCATTTAAAGGGGACGCGGCCCCGCCGGCCCCGCCCGGACCGGCTGCGAAGGAGGCTCGGGCTGAGCGTGCTCTCATAGAGTGTGCCGTTAAGACTGGAAAAGCCCTCCGAGATCACCTGCTCCAACCATCCCCTAACACCACTGTCACCCACTGAACCATGTCCCCCAGCACCACGTCCAACCTTTCCCTGAACACCCCCAGGGATGGTGACTCCACCACCTCCCTGGGCAACCCGTCCTAGTGCCTGACTGCTCTTTCTGAGCAGAAATGTCTCCTCATTCCCAACCTAAACCTCCCCTGAGCCTCCTCTTCTCCAGACTAAACACCGCCAGTTCCCTCAGCCGCTCCTCACAGGACTTGTTCTCCAGACCCCTCACCAACTTCATTGCCCTTCTCTGGACTCTTTCGACCACCTCGATGTCCTTGTAGCGAGGGGCCCAAAGCTGAACACAGCACTCGAGGTGCGGCCTCACCTGAGCAGAGTACAGGGGGACAATCACTTCCCTGGTCCTTCTGGCTGCACTATTCCTGATACAGGCCAGGATGCCGTTGGACTGCATGAGGCATCACCTACTTCTTCATGACCTGTGAACCCGGATTTGACGGATATCAAAGAAAAAAATTCTGTCATGCAGACCCTCCCACAACTGCAAGCAGGCAAAGCCTTAGCTACCCCAGAGACCAAAATTGAACCAGTGAGCTCTTTCGAAATTCAAAATGCCATCAGAGCATTCAAGGCACTTCCACCCACACAGGCATCAATGCTCCCAAATCAATTACTTACTCCACTTTCCAAATCCTGTATGAAAATTATTATTGCAGTTCTCCTCATTGCACCCCACTATACACATAAGAAATAAAAAGACATTTTGTCCCACAATTTTGAATCCTCCACTCTTTATTTATTTTCTTACTTTATGTTTATGTCACTTTGTGAACTTTGTGACCTTTTACAATTTTCAAGGCACAAAATTCTGGAGGATGCTTATCTGAATCAATTTTTAAAGGAAATCTTATTATGCTTAAATTTTATGAAATGCTTTATCAAAATTCAGACACTGGCATTAAATTTATTTTCAATGCAGTTGATAATTATATTTTTTTCTCATGCTAATATTAGAAAAAATTACAACGTTCAAGCCATTGAAATGTACTGTACTTTATTACATTCTTTTTTAGAAATTTAGCAATGTTTTCCTCTATGTTTTAATTTATTTCAATAATTAGAAAATTTAAGAATTACAGGGTAGTCTCATTTTTCCTTCCCTTGCTGACAGTTGTTAACACATTTCCTTTGCTTTGGTACTCCATCCCTTTTCAAAAGTTACGTAAGAAGAAATTAATCTGCCAACTTGGATAATAATTATAACTATCATATGTTGAGACTAATTTCTGCATCTCTATGCTTCCCGAACAGTTTTGATCATCTATTTGCAAGTATTTTATAAAGTTTAGAACAGTGCAGAATCACAGAATGGTTGAGGTTGAAGAGGGCCTCTGGAGTTATCTGATCCAGCCTCCCTGATCAAGCAAGGGACACCTGGAGCAGGTTGTCCAGGACCACATCCAGGCAGCTTTCAAAGATCTCCAAGGAGGGAGATTCCACAGCCTCTTCCATTGCTCAGTAACACAAACATAAATAAGTGTTTCCTAATATTCAGATGGAAGTTCCTGTTTTTCAGTTTGCACACATTGCCTGTCTCTTGTCCTGGCACTGGGCACCACTGAAAAGAACCTGGCTCCATCCTCTTTCCACCCTCCCTTCTGGTATTTATATATGCTGATTAGACTTTGCTGAGCCTCTTCTCCAGGCTGAACAGTCCCAGCTCTCTCAGCCACTCCTCGTAAGAGAGCTGCTCCAGTCCTTTAATCATCTTTGAAGCCTTCTGTTGGACTTTTTCCAGTATGTCCATGTCTCTCTTGTACTGGGGAGTCCAGAACTGGAAACAGTGCTCCAGGTGTGCCTTCAGCAGGACTGAAGAGAAGGGAGGGTTGACTTCCCTCAGCCTGCTGGCAATACTTTGCCTAAGGCTACAAGGGCACATTGCTGGCTCAAGTTGAACTTGGTGTCCACCAGGACCCCAGAACCATTTCTGCCAAGCTGTTTTCCAGCTGGGTGACCCCCAGCATGTACTGGTGCCTGGGGTTGTTCCTCCCCAGGTGCAGGACTTTGCACGTCTTATTAAGTTTCATGAGATTCCTGTCAGCCCATTTCTCCAGCCTGTGGAGGTCCCTCTGGATGACAGCATGACCCTCTGGTGTATCCACTACCCCTCTCTGTTTTGTGTCACCAGCAAACTTGCTGAGGGTACACTCTGCCCCATTATCCAGATTGTTAGTGAAGATGTTAAACAGGTTTGGACCCAACATTGACCATTGAGAGTATGCTGCTAGTTACTGGACTCCAACTAGATTTTGTGCCACTAATCACCACCCTTTGGTCCTGGCTGTTCAGCCAGTTTTCAGTCCACTTTACTGTCTACTCATCTGGCCCATACATCAACAGGTTCTCTCTGAGATTCTTGCTGGGGTTAGTGTCAAAGGCCTTGCTGAAGTCCAGGAAGACAATGTCCACTGCTCTCGCTTCATCTACTAGGCCACTCATTTCATCATATAAAGCTGTCAGGCTGGTCAAGCATGATTTCCCCTTGGCTACTCCTGATTACCACTACTGATCTTGTCCTTCATATGCCTGAAAATGGTTTCCAGGATTACCTATTCCAGGGGTTTTCCAAGAACTGAATTGAGTGTGATTGACATGTAGTTCCCGGGGGCCTCCTTCTTGCCCTTCTTGAAGTCAGGAGTGATGTTTACTTTCCTCCAGTCTTCAGACACTTCAACCAGTCATCATTATCGATCAAGGTTTATTCAGAGTGGCCTCACAATGACATCCTGCATCCCATCAGGGCCCTTTATGTATGTCCAATGTGCTTAACTATTATCCAATAAGCTTATCCTTTCCCACCAAGGATACATCTTCCTTGCTCCAGCCTTTTCCCCTGTACTCTAGGACCTGGGATTCCTGAAGGCCAGTCTTACTAGTAAAGACTGAGACAAAGAAGACATTCAGTACATCAGCCATTTCCATCACCTGTATAACCAGGCCCACTGTCTCCTTCAGCAGTGTCTCCTTCTCCTAGTCTACATTTGGTCACATATGAACACAGAAACCCCTATTGTTGTCTTTGACATCCTGGGTCAGACCGAGCTCCAGATGATCTTTTGCTTTCCTAACCTCATCCCTGGATGCTCACCGTCTCTGTAGTATTCTTCACAAGTTACCCATCCATGCTTCTACCCTCTGTATGCTTTCCTTCTGTGTTTGAGTGTGACCTGGAGACCCTAGTTCATCCATGCAGGTCTCCCAGCATTTTTGTTCTTTCCTGCACACTAGGACAAACCTCTCTTAAATTTGGAGGAGGTGACTGATGAATATCAACCAGGTATTTTGGACCCCTCTTCCCTCCAAGTCCGATCTCCCGAAGCTGAGGGTTGTCTCCTTGTTTTTTGACCTGCTGCCTCCTCTCAAGAACTCCACTATTTCATGGTGACTGCAGTGAAGTCTGCCTTCAGCCTCCACATCCCCAGTGAGCCCCTCTTTGTTTTTAAGTATGAGATACAGCAGAGTACCTGTCCTCATTGTCTCCTTTATCACTTCCGTTAAAAAGTTGTCATAAGTGTTCTCTGTCAACCTTCTGAATTGCTTTTGCCCTGCTGTGTTGCCCCTCCAGTAGGTATGGGGCATGGTTAAAATCCTCCACAATTACCAGGGCTTGCAAGTGTGAGGCAGAAGAAGGCCACATCCGCTTGTTCTTTTCTGATCAGTTGGCCTACAGGAGACACCCACTACAATGTCACCCATATTGGTGTGCTCTTTAATTCTTGTGTTGCTCACATCCTTATGTTGGCTCCTCATCCATCCCCAGGCAGAGCTCCAGGCACTCCAGGCAATTTCTCACATAAATGGCAACTCTACTTCCTCGTCATCCCAGCCTGTCCTCCTAAACAGCCCGAATCCCTCCATTGCAACACTCCAGTCATATGAGCCAGCCCACCACACATCTGTGATCCCTGTGAGACTTTAGCCCTGCAATTGCACATGCATCTCTAGTTCCTCATGCTTATTCCCCATGCTACATGCATTAGTGTGCAGGCACTTCAGAGTGACACCCTGGTTTCCTAGAAAGGGTCTATTATTGTTTTGTTTTGTTTTATTGTGTTTTGTTTTGTTTTGTTTTGATCCTCCAACAGAGTAGAAGAAATAAAACCCTGTTGCAGACACCGGCTCTGCAAACAGTTGTTGACACACTGTTGTGGTTTAACCCAGCCAGCAGCTAAACACCACACAGCCGTTCGCTCACCCTCTCTCCTTCCTCTCTGGGATGGGGGAGAGAAATGGGAAAGTGAAGCCTGTGAGTTGAGATAAAGACAGCTTATTAAGACAGAAAAATAATAATAATGATGATGATGATGATTATAGTACTACTAATAATAATGTGTACAAAACAAGATGCACAATGCAATTGCTCACCACCCGCTGACCGATGCCCAGCCTAACCCCGAGCTGCCAGCCTCCCCACCCTGGCTAGCTACCCCTATATATTGCGTAGCATGACCTCAGATGGTATGGAATACTCCTTTGGCCAGTTTGGGTCACCTGTCCTGGGTCTGTCCCCTCCCAGCTCCTGCTGCTCCCCCAGCCTGCCCGCTGGCAGGACAGAGGGAGAAGCTGAAATGTCCTTGGCTTGTTGTAAGCACTGCTCTGCAGCAATTAAAACATTGGGGTGTTATCAGCACTCTTCTCATCCTAATCCAAAACATAGCACCCTAACAGCTACTAGGAAGAAAATTAACTCTGTCCTAACTGAAACCAGGACACACACTTACCCCTTCTCCTCCTCCTTTTCACACCGCTTCCCCTTTCTGGTAGGATGGAGGAGAACACCACCTGGGCCCCCATGCCCTTGACTATCACCCTAGAATTAACACTGCAAATGGTGGAAATATCAAGCTTGAGTTACTTGTAAATTGGCCAAACTGTGATAGCTTGGACTGAAATTTGTCCTTTTTGTTTGAAGAATTCAGCAGAAGACACTTAGTTCTGAAAATGAGGTGAGATAAAAATTCTTTGCTTTTGCTCATTTGAATTTATTTTAGGTCTTGGCTTCATAAATTGCAGTGATTCCATGCTTTTGAATGGAAAGTCAAAATCTAGGTGTGGTATGTGTTTTATAGTTTCTAAGTGAGGGGAGAACAAAGCCACTCCTCCAAATATTAGCAATCAAATTTCTCCAGGTAATTGCATTCTGAAAAAATATTTTCATTACACAGTTAGTAATGACTTCTGGAGTTGAACTGGAAAATTATCTGAAGGTGCTGTCTGGAGGTGCACTGAGCATGCTCCAGCTCACTCCTGCTGCTTGAATTCTGTGTCTGTCATTCCTGCACGAGCGCCGTAGGACACTCTGACTGGCCAACCATCCTCACTATTGAAATTCTTGTTTGTCACTGTGGCACCAGTCACCAATATTTGGAGCAAGAAGACTATCCCTTCTGTGCTTTTCCATGCATTTTCTGGTGCCCAAGTTACAATGAAGACTGGAAGCAGTAGATGGCTAGGGAGCATGGGCTTCAGGGAACACAAGAACAGGGTTTGCCAGGGACTGAAGCATCCAGGATGAACATGTTGTCAGCAGGGGATGAAATACCAGCATAGCAGCCAAGAGAAAACAGTGGCTGAGAGAGCAGAGACTAAGGTCTGGCAGCAAACAAAAAGAAATGAAGACACTAAGTAAGCATAAAAAGGTGTGAAGGAGAGTAGATGATAATGAATAGGCCAGGGAGAATGAAGGAGCACCCTCCTGACAGCAGCCTGGGACTCTGCAATTCAGCTTCCTTCCAGGAGCAGCCCACAAGCCACAAGTATTTCATGCTCCATATGCTTTGCCTGCTGTTGCTCCAGCTCCCCAGCTGGAAGGTGTCTGACCTGAAGCCCTGGAGAGCCAGACCCTGTTTCCCATGCAGCTTGGTCAGTGTGTGTTTGTGACAACTGCCCTATTCCTCAGCATGAGCTCTATTGCTGTTAGGGTTTTACTCTTGGAAGAGAACTGAAACACATTTTACAAAGACACTGAAGCAGAAAAGTTAAGCAAAGAAAAGTAAAGAAATACTAGAATTGATGCTACTTGTAAGCTTGAAGTTCAGCCCCCTGATTTGTAGAGATAATTATACATTTCTTAATTAGATGATCACATATTCCTCTTCCCACAGGATCCTTCCTTTTTCAGCAAATGAGCTGTCTTTCAGTAGTCCCTTTCATCCTCACTCAATGTGCAGCTCAAGCTATTTCTTAATGCATGTTATATAACACTTAGACTAGATGCAGAATTATTCATTCCCCTTTTTTTTTCTTTTTCTTTTTTTTTTTAATTTTATTATTATTATTTTTTTTTTATCCTGTGGGGCTTGTACTGCTATATATCCATGGTTCATAAGCATTAATAGATGCATTTTATCCAGCAGCACTTGCAAACAGCTGAGGTTATTATTACATTCTAGGGATGGGGAACTGAGTCAAAAAGAGATCAATGCTACTGTTTTCAAGTATCTGCTGATTTTGGGTAGCTGCTTGAATAATCCATGTGTTTCTTTTTCCAGGGAACTTGCTCTTTTTGTAAGCTGGGTGGGACATGAGACACCTGCACGAGGCTAGGACACATGGCACAGGAACATGGGAGATTCATACCTGCAGATGGAGGTCAGGTGAGATACCCTAAAGCACCCAGTGTCATTACACACTGAATTATGTATATTGCGTACACAAGCAGAGCTCCCATCAGCGTTAGCTGTGCATGGGAGCACACAGGCTGAGAGGTGGCTAGGAAGATCCTGGGTACTGCAAGGAAGGGTTGTTTTATGACCTGAGTCCAGAGTCCAAGGGAGGTTGCTCTTGCAGATCCTGAGTGGTAGGAGATGTCTTGCTGCTGCGTCAGGCTGGGAGCCTGGCCTTCTTGGAGGGGTGGGGTTTGAACCCCACCTTTTCTCTCACTCTTCTGCACTGGTGTGCATAGGTTGTCGTTCGTTGTGTCCTGTGAGTTTCTCTCCTTAGGTTACTGTTTCCTCCCATGGTCTGTGTGGGCAGCCCAGGGAACCCAGCTCCATCTTTGGAATTCCCCAGGTATGTGCATTAGATAGTGCAGCTCCTAAAAATCAAATACTTTGTGATTTTTATAACAAATATCACATTTATCCACAGGGCTCTCTTTCATAATCCTTGCCTCTGAAGTTCCATGTTAACCTGAAAATCTGTGTTTGCATTCCCTTGTACGGAGCTAACATACTCCATGCTGGCTATGGAATTACTCTTCACATGTACTGCTTTAGGCTTGGCTACAAAAAGACAGATTGGAAGTGCTAAAATTCATCATTATTCTAAAAATTTCATGATTTTAAACAAACCCCCATGAATTTTGAGTGCTGGGAAATGACAATGGTATGCTATAAGAATTCTAGATCAGATGGGTAGAGTCTGTTTGAGGATTTGTAGTGATGAATAACATTTTCTACTTATAAAGTAGCTCCTTAGGGGCCTTGGGCTCTACTGAAAAATGTAAGGAGAAAATGGGAGCTCTGAAAATTTTGCACAATGTGAGATGTGCAGGGTATCTGTATCCATCTTTCTAAAACAGAACACATTCATGCAGTAGATTAGTTCAAACAGCAGATTGAGCTAACAAGTTTTGTAATTAGAAAATGTACTGTTAACTGAAGCTGAAATATGTGCAAACACTTTGATACAAATCAACTTTTGTAAGGTATTTCATGGAAAAAAATGTGATAACTTTCAATAAAGGGGAAGGTTTTGATTCAGCAATTGCAGAAAGTAACATTACAATATAGAATTTCCAAATTATTTTTATTACGTAAAACAAAATTATTATTTTTTTTAATAGTAAACAGTATTTTTCTGGGGATATATTTTATAAAATACAGAAATTTAGAAATTAATGTTTTTCTTTACATTTTGGAAAAGAAAGATATTCGAAGCTACAGAACTGCCTTTAAATCGGAAAACCCATATTGTCTCAGATCTATTTGGAAAAGTAAGAAACTGTCTGGGCTTTAAGCATGAATTTAAACCACAAATTCTTCAAAATAGAAGCTGTCCTACAGTGTGCTTTTACACGCATGCTGGCATAATTGGGATCTTATATTCACTGCAGCTGGTACGTATGTTGATGTCATAAAACTGGAAATACACTGATCTACCACAAGCAGGTTATTTAAACTTTCCACTTTACCTTCCTTATTGAAAAATTAAAGTTATGGCATTTATCAAAAGATAGAAAAGTTTTAAAAGGAGAAGATAACAAATTAAAAAATGCAAGACTTGATCCACTGAGTCAGTGGAAAAATGGGCTTGTGATTGTGGTTGGATCTAAAACGTAGAGGATTGATTAATCTTAATTACCTTTACATTACATCTTATAACATCAACAGATAATTCTCAAATAACATCCTTAATATTGTTTTGAAGCCAGTTTGTTGACATTTTACAGAATCTAGACTTTTTTTTTCTTGTTGTCATTCCTTCTTTGTTTTGTTTGTTTGCTTGTTTTTGAAGACTTCTACTATGAAAAAACACCTTACACTGACTTTAATGGAAAGTATTGATAATCTTGTAAATCCTTTAATCTAGAGTGATTCAAAACTGTTCATAGATTGAATATCTGCAGGGTACAGTAGTCAAATGCAAAAAGCTGCTCCCCTAACCTGTATCAAGAATACTTTACAGTAATGGCATAAGAGAGAAGTAAAGGATATCTTCTTCATTAAAGCTGTGGAAGGTTGTCTTGGAAAAAATAATATAGTTACTGTGGTGGAAAGGTAACAGACTTCAGAAGTCATTGTCCCTTGATCTTCATGTTATCCTGCAAGATACTCCCAGCAGACAGTGAGAAAAATGATACTGAATCTGGTATTATTATTATTATTGTTATTACTCTTTTCTGGTGGACAATTTATCAGAGATTGCAATGAAATTAGATCACATTCATCAATAACTTTTGCCAAAATAAAATCAATGAAGTACTTAAAAATTGTTAAAGAATTCAGTTGAATATGCTAAATGAATGTGTAGGTAGTCATACAGTACACCTGCTTCAGCATGGCAAGTGAAGACTAACCCATCCCAATTTAACACCCAGCTTGGCACTGTTCTGGGAAGTGTTGGATCAAATGCACTCTGAAGGCTTCTGTGTTCTACCAGACAGAAGATGTGTTTCAAATTTGGTTGAAGTAACTGAAAATTATTGTCAATAAAGAATTTTTGGATCCTTCTAGGTGGAAGAACTTAAAAGGATTGTCAGTGTTTTCCTTCAGGATTTTTGTGTTGCAAAATGCAGAAAAGCTTATAAACAAAATAATTTTAATTATTTGGGAAGTACTTGGGAAAAAGCTTGGGATAAACTTGGGAAAAAGCTGATGATGATGGAAAATGAGAATTTCTTTGCTAAGAAATCAAGGACCTGACCAATAGTCACTGAAGGCCATGGAAAAATTTCTATTGACAGATTGACATCTAAAAAGTTTTGATCAGCTCCTGAGTGTGTCAAAAGCTGGGTAGTTGGCAAGGCTAAAATATAGTACTGTACTGCAATGCAAATATGCCTTTTCATGAAGAAACTGAGGAAGAAATTTAGCACAAGCTTGCTAGAGCTGTTCTTGAGCTCACTTGGTACCTGGTGAGTCTCTGCTGCCCACTGCCCTAGCTTAGCTTCCCTGACACACATCATACAGCAGAAATGGGCTCAGCTTAATGGAGAGTTTTATCTTCCTGGATAAATTACACCATTCTCCACATCAGACCTTCCATTTTCTAACCATGTTAAAAAAGGTGCAAGCATTAGTGTCCACAGACTGATAAAGCCGCTGAGCTAACTTTCCAGCAGTAGCACTTATAAACAAACCTTTGTGCACACACCCAGACACTGAACCTTCCCATCTGCCTTTGGCTCCTTTCTAATCTATTAAATAGCAGCTAACAGAGGGGAAGCCTATTCCCCTACTTGTTAGCTATTCTTACCTCTGGTCCTTGCCACAGAACCCATCATTTTCTTTTTCCCTATCCAAACTATCTGCTTTGGCTTCATTCTCTGTTCCTTTCTCTGGATGCTCCTGTGTATCATTGCTCCAGCCAAGGCTTCCTGCAGCATCTTATGGGTTAATGTGACATAAAGTGAATGCACAATAGGAGGTGTTTTTCTAATCGAGTATCTGGAAGGACCTTATCAAGAAAAGGAATCTGCTCACTCAAGCACTGAATTGTGTAGTGACAGTCACACTGCCTTGCTTCCGTATCTTTGTTTATTTACCATTTTAAGAAGACTGGATGAAAGCCAGCTGTTGGCTCCATGTGAAAAGGCAAAGGAACAAGATGTCTACATTTACAATGAACTTTGGAAGCTATAATTTGTGTTACAGTGACAAACAAGTAGAGTACAATGTACCTAAATTTCAACTCAGAAAACCATTCCTCAGCCACATACATATACCACAAACCACACATTCACAAATCTGACTGCATAAAAAACACAGAGACCACATACACAGAGAACTATCCCAACACATCCTTTCTTAGGTTACAGATGAACTTGCATTTGCCTGTGTTACAAAACAAAAACTCAGGTTGGCAGAAACTCTGATTACTCTTCCTGCTTGGTTGGGAAAGATGAGAGTGAACTGACAGTGAACACCATAGATCTATGTGGAACCTTGATTGGGCTATGACAAGGAGCTGAAGATCAATTCTCAAGCAAGGGCACAGCATAAGAAGCTCAGCTCAGTACAGCAGTGAGAAAAGTTGAGGTTGAGAAAGTAATGGAGAGATGTAGAACACACAATACTCCTTAGGTGGTATAGGAACATCTTACTGTGTCCTCTAATGTCTCTCTGAAGTGGTCTTTCCCTTGCATTTCATGACTATTTTTGATGTCATGAAAATCAACTGCTTTTTCAGTCTTTTCCAAAGTGTTATTTTTCATATCACTGTGGCAAATACAATGACAGTAAGTATCTGGGGTATTTGAGTGGAAGTATGAGAGGAATATAAACTGTCCTCTGTCACTGAGTAAATAACACACTCCTTTACCCATGAGTATCGTCTACACATGCACTTTGTAGAAAGTGTATTATATGTAAGTACTAGATTAAGTTTAAAAGAGCACCTGTCTGTGATACAGGATTCTGCTTTTGCCTGTCACAGTGACTGAAGACCACAGAGTTAATAAATTCCAGTTCCGAGAATGTCATTGGCTTGTTTTCTTGTCCTCAGGGAGTTTTGCAGAGGAAGGATGTGTCAAAGCAGGCATGGGCTCTGTGATTCTCTTCTAGTCTGGAGCCTGCTCTTCAGAGACAGCCTTTCTCTGGTTTCTCTGAGACAGGTCCCAGTAACTGTAATGTACTTAATGGCTGCACTTGCCTACAGGGAGAATGGGTAGGGAGATTGAACCTACTGGATTCAAAGTTTTATGGCAAGTCGTTAAAGATATCTTAAAGGTTAGAAATGGCAAGTGAAGAGGGGAATTGTCTGAAGCAGTGTAAAAGGTTTATGATTATGATTACTAAAGAAAAGCACTGAAGTAAAGAATTATCTTTGTGGGGCAAGTATCTGCAGGCAGGTAGCAACTCTACCTGGCAGAAGGAGACATGCCTATAGCTAAGTCATTCAGTACGTTTTTAATAAAAAAATAAAATAAAATAAAATAAAATAAAATAAAATAAAATAAAATAAAATAAAATAAAATAAAATAAAATAAAATAAAATAAAATATAAAATAAAATAAAATAAAAAAAGCAGTCTCAGTCTCTGTGGGGGTGGCAAAAATCCCATTTACTTTAAAGCTAAGTTGCATAAAGGCATATCAGAGTCACAAATAACAGATTGCAGAGAAAAATCCTGCTCTGCCACATAAGAAAAGTGTCCAGGGTGTGATCTAATACAGTACCTTTTCATTAGACATTTATAAGACCTTATGAAATGCATATGCTCTAGAAATTCCTCCTAAGATGCAACGTGAGCTAAACCCTGTTGGACTCACAGCAGTTCCCAGTGGACTGAGAGGCCAAAATAGTAAGACTGCTTTTCTAGGAGGTTGTGTTGCACCAGTAGGGAAAGTCATGGATTTGGAACCTGCTGTTCTGTTCTGGCACAGGGAACTCTGGTGCGTTCAGGTGGGCTTATCTAATGCTTGCTTGTAGGAGAGAAGAAATCTATCAAAGGCCACCCGTAATTAAAATCCACCCTGTCCTGTTTCCTATTGTCAACAGCAAACATGAAAGCATTGACCTTTTCCGAACAATTTCTACCTTACAATGTCTGTCTGATTGTTTACAGGAGACTAATTAAAGTTACAACACTAACTGGGGCAGTAGAGCAGGGACAGTTTCCTGAAGCAATGAAATCAACCAATACCTAAATGTTGTTATTGTCTGGCGTGCAGCAGGATGTTGATATTCAAAGAGCAAGTTGCTTTCCTTCACCTGAGGGAGCTTGAAGGTCCCTGAAGCCATTTTGCTGATCCTAGTTGCTGATTAGGCCACAAAACCTGTGATGCTTTTGAGATACATTCTCAAGGTGGATTTCAGCACCTTTGATAAAGGCCTGTTTTAAATTAAACTTTGGGAGATTTTGTGTATATATATATCTTTTTAACAATAAAAAGCTTGCCTTAAAATTAAAAAAAATATATCTTTTCTTCTTTAATCACAATTTCTCCTCAGATACAGCCCAAGGTTGCCATTGCACAAGCACTGCATCTCATTTAATGTGGTGTAATGATCACATGGACACCAGCGTTCTTTTAGGATCAGTAACTGCTACTAATGACATAATTTCAACTCTCTCTTATTGAGGGCATAACTTCGTCTCCTTATCGAGGACATGCTCCCTTCTTATACCATTTACCCCACAGCAGTACTTTTCCACTATTCATTGGTCAACAACTTTGCCCGGCAACAGCAAACACCCGGCAACCTCCATGCCTTTACAGCTGGAGAACAAGCAACCCAAGACAGCAAGGCGCCTCCTGAATCACCCTTCTTTGTTCCCTCTAAACTCTTTACATTCCTGATGGCCTCATCTTTAAGAGTCCGATGTTATCACCAACCATGGGGCTTGTCGACCCCCATGGCCACACTCCCACAGGTTAATTCATTCCAAAAATCCTCTCTGCGGTTTCCTTATTGGTACAGTTTTTCGGGAGAAATGTATTCCACGAAGTGATACGGGTCACACTAGGAACCCTGCTGACAGAAGCAATTCACTTCTCCTGTCCTAGCCTCTCTCTCTGATGTTTTGTGATTATAAAATTGGGTGTGGGCGTGTGTTTGTGTGCGAATGCCAGCCATCCTCACGAATATGAGGGCTATTCTGCTTTAGTCTACCCCACCACTGAATAAAGATTTGAGGTGGTGATTTTACTTTCCTCTGAAAACATAACATTCAGTATTGTCTGAGATAATAAAAAGTCAGGTCCTGTTAAAGCTGATCCTATTCCCCTACTCCATACAGCACTCCTTTGGAATTGCTGAATTCACACGGGAATCCTGCTAGGAGAGACACCACATGCAGAAAGGTTGCTACATTTCCTTTACCTCCTGTCCCCTTTTAAGCTGGATTTTTTACTGCTTTTGTTATATATATATATATTTCTGCTACCTGAATTATTTCCCACTTCTCTGACATTTTACTCCTGCTGCACCAGTGAGTCCTAACAGAGAAGTGGCTTTTTTGGCTACTCCCTTATCACTTTTCATTACCTAAAACTAAAGCTTCTCAGACAGCCTGTTCTTCCTGGCCCAGTCCCTGGAGGTGGACTCCAAAACCATGCAACTCTACTGTCTCCAACTGGATCTTTGTGTTGGGAGCTTGGTGACAGGGCACGTG
The DNA here is from genome assembly GCF_964035555.1 of Netta rufina. NCBI lineage: Eukaryota > Metazoa > Chordata > Aves > Anseriformes > Anatidae > Netta > Netta rufina. Next base: position 127,428,522 of record NC_140123.1, read on the forward strand.
GAGAGGAGGTCAAAGGGGAGGGAAGAGTCTTGCCAGCGTGTTGAAGGAAAGGACTCTTAGCAAGAGTATTTGGAATAAACACCAAGAACTTTGAGATTCTGGAAAACTGTATTGGTTTTGCTATTTTTGTGTAATTTAAAAGGTTTTGTTCATATTTTGAAAATAAAGAAACATTTCACAGTAATTTCTAGTTGCCAAAATTACTTTTTTTTTTTTTCTTTTTTTCTCCACGAGTAACACAATAGCTGTGCTGAAAAGCTAACAGTGAATCAAAGTGATTTAAGCAGGAAAGGAAGACAAACTTTCCAAGGCCAGTAGAAAAAAGATTTTAACCAAAACTTGTAGCTCTTAAATCAACAGAGTGAAGGAGAAACATGTTTATCTGAGACAACGATGAGTATATTCAGTCATAGCCAGTAGATGGCAGTAAAAGATGGGGAATAATAAAGGTTAAACCTATAATTTAGAAACGGCTTGCGGGTTCTCATTGCTATTCAGAGACTTTACTGTGTCCTGGTGCCATAGTCTGTTTACAGTTGGATTAGAAAGGCTGCATTGCATAGTTTCTTGGAGAGCTTTTTTTTTTTTCTTTTTTTTTTTCTTTTTTTTTCTTTTTTTTTTCTTTTTTTTTTTCTTTTTTTTTTTTTTTTCTTATGACTTGTGTCTTTCTCCTTAGGTTTTTTGGATGCACAGGAACGTCAATGTTTCTGTACAACAAATCTTTGTTTCCACAATTTAATCCCACAATTAAGATTTCCTAAATAAATGTTGCAAGCGCAATGGCCAATTTATAGGTAGGATCTCCCACAAACTGCTGAAACTCAGCTTCCCCTTATCGGTTACTAATAAGTATGGTCCAGCAACTAAACAACAGCTCATAGAGAAAGTGAAGAGTACAGCCAGCTGACGTACAGATATACCCAGTGGAAGCAACTGGGAGCCCATTTGTCCACAGTAATGTTTGGTCAGCACTTGGATTAGCAAATTGAATATGGCAAAGAAAAATAATCCCAGGACGTTGAACAAGTGCAGTGGTCAAAGCCCAGGCTGTGCATTTTGCACAAAGCAAAGCCTTGTGCAGCAGAATACTGCACAGGCATGCATTGTGTGAGCTGAATGAAAGGCTGGGCATTGTAGTTACAATGTCACTCTGCAATAGATGAGCACCTGGGCATTATGGGACGTGACTAGCTTCTGTCACAGCAAAAGGGGTGAAACATGAGAGTATAAATCTGGAGGGAACCCTGGGACACAGATGTTTTACCCTGACTTTGCAGCCATGCTCACCACATCACATCTTTAGGAGATTTATCACGCTCCATCCCCAAACCAGTTTGTTCCCCTCCTTCTCCCCCTCATAAATGCCCTCTAATTATCACCTGTAGTATTCTATACATATTTATATGCTACAATCTGCTAAAGCTATGACATATAATTATATAAACTGTAATGAACATAACACAATTATGATTATATAATATAGAAAATATAGAATTAATATAATTAATGTCATTACAATACATTAAAAATCTAAATCTAAATAATAAAATGTGCAGTTCAGATTGAAAGCAGGTTGACATTTTTCACAGAAAATGTCTTCTGACAAGAGAAAATTACTTCAAAGTTTTTCAAAATCTGCAACTTTTTTGGCAGGTAAAATTTTTCATAGAAAGTTTTTCAATGAAAATAGAAGGATTAATTCCAGGTTTTCTCAGGGGAAAGCCATTTAATTACAAGCTATATGTAACACTTAGAAGAAAGAGCATCCTTAATCTGAGTCACCAGCTACCATAAAGACTCCTGTTCTAGGCCTGCCTCTGCTGAGAGTGAGAGATCTCTCATGTCATGACCCTACAAGGGTTTAAATTAAATCTACCTTACACACATTGTGGGAGGCTGAACTTAATTTAATGGCTTCTGCCTGATACCCCAGAGGAATGTATGTTCACTGAAGATGCTTCAACAAGACACTTTGGTAAGTCCCAATTTGTATTAATTTCTCCTTGAAATGTACTATTGTTCCTTTTCCTCTTCATTTCACAACTGTCACCATTTTTAAATCACAAAAAAATTATTTGGGAAGAAGGTCATCTAGTCCAGCTCCCTGCTTAGAGTGTGGCTAACTTCAGTGTTCGATCAGGTTGCTTATATTTTCTTGTAGAGCTGAGAAATCTAATAAAATACTGTAAATAGGACAACTGAAAGGTTCATTGAATGACAAGGAAATTCTTTGTCATGGCATTTCTTTAAGGCAGAGCTGAAGGCATTCACTGACACACCATTATTAATAAAAAATTACTTGTTCTTGTTACAATCTCTGCAAAGAACCAGTATAAACTGCACATGTGATTCCTGCTCCTGTTTTGTATAAAGTACAACCATCAGTTTGCATCAGGCATATATAAAACACAAGTTAGGGTGTATAAAGCAGTAATGCACTGACATACCTAGACACGTCCTTATTGATAGTAATAACTTGTATATTTTTTAATGCCGTGACAGCTGTTACCAAGTTCTTCTCACTGTCTGGTAGGGAGATTGGCTTTGCCTTGCCCAGTATTTTCTGCAGTTAAATTTCGGGGTCAGTAGTCCTCTGACGGAGTGTTAAAGCTGAATGCCAGATTAAGGTATGAATACCAGATTAAGGTATGAGTCATGGGAGAACCTTTATAGGGTTGGGCTACGAAGTTTGCATTTGAAAAAATTCTGCTTGGGGGTATCTTGACAGCTCGCTGAAAGAGAAACCTTCTGGAGCTAATCTACATTTATATGTAAACTGAATGAACATAATTCTTTGTTTTCTGTGTACAAAGAACCAATTCAAGTCTTCTAAACTCTGCAGGCAAAGCCTGTGCTGTTGTCCCAAAATATTGTGCATGAACCAGACTTCTTGACTTTGGAAGGGGAACAGGGAGGGAAAGGGGCAGAGCTGGAAGAGAAAGGCAGGGAAGAGAGTGCAGCAGGATACAATCCTTCCAGCAGCAGCTCCCAAACCCTCCCTCATAGAAAGCAGCAGCAAACCTGGTCTTCCCATGCTGCTCCCGGAGGTTTGCTCCCTCTGACGTCCATCTACTTTACTGGAGACTAGGACTGTTCATGTGCACACATTAAACGTGTTGTCAGCATCTGCATGTAGTAAATGCTCCACTTCCTCATTTCTAATTTAGTCCTTGTCTGCTCTTAGGGATGGTTTCAGAGTGGCTGGCAAACACCAATGCATCACGTTCCTAAGATGAGGGAATCTCTACACAGGGGTACAGGACCATCTCCCAGTGCAATATTTATGGGTAGCAAGGCTGTTTCTTCAGCAAGCTCAGGGTGAGAGCTGGTGAAAAAGGATGTTGGGAGACTTCAATGACCAGCATTAGACAGAGGCTCCATGGCTCTCCTTCAGAAAACATCAATCAGAAGCATTTTTGGTAAGGTTGTTGCTCCCCTGGGGCTGCAATTCTCCATATGAATTTCCTACATCACAATGCTTTCATCAAGAAAATACTTAGAACATGCGTTATCTAGAGAAAGTAGTTTTAAACAGTTCTCTTTCAGAAGACACAGGGATATACAGGAGGCCTTCTCCCTTCTGGGGAGGCAGCTGGAGGCCAGAAGTGACACCTAGGTTATATAAGATGACTCTAGATGCTCTTGTTTAGGCATCCCATTTGTAAACTCTCTATATTTTGTGACTTTCCCATTCCTTCAGGAGAATGTCTTCAGGAATCAATTTGCTTTAGAAATTAGCAATTCTGTAGTAATTCAGTCCTAGAGGGCTTTGTGCTCAGCGCTGTCACTGCTTCTAGCCTCTGCCTGGCCTCAATCAGGCAGTGCATTGCATCCAGCCACCTGACCATTGACTGCTGCTCTCTGCCACCACTGGGTAGCCAAAGCCAAAATGGCCACCAAGAGGGGTGAAGGCTGGGCTGTGTGCCTGGATGTTTATTGCTCCACACTTCAGATATCTATTGGAACCCCACTAACTCTTCTGTGCTATCTGACCCTTTGCTGCAGCGATGACCCAGTCCATTGTACCTGAGGTAAAGCAAGCAAGCTCTTGGTGATCCAGGCAGATAGGAGCAAAAGGGAAAATGTGAAGGCCGGAAATGAAAGAGGGTAAGGGGAGAGTAGGAATGTTAGAAGAACTCCCCTCCACGCGAGTGCCATGCTCTCATCTGTTTTGGTAACTACTAAACCCTGCTGTACCCTAGAGCTATATTTATCTGATGACACTGCTGTACTGACTCATCCCAGTACTCAGCTTCTGACACATACCTATGAACCCACAGGCAAAATATCCACCCATACTCATGCTGTATTTTTAAATCTACCGCTTGCCTTCCTATAATGCAGCAGTGCTTCAGAACATGAAAGGAGCAAAAGCGTTCTTTTTAACAAGACCAATGACATGCATGTACCCTGTTGTCACAGCACAGTGGTATGATCCACCAGCTCTTCAGGTAATTAGGATATTTTCAAATGTTCTTAAAATAGCAGTCAGTGTGAGTTACATTTTTATAATCTAGAATGGCTGGACTTCCGTACCACAGTATGGCTCTAAACCAGAGCTCAGCAACAACAGGTCACAACAGTAACTTCAGGTTCATGTATCTGATAGTGTACTCTAGCTGTACCTTAGTGTTAGAAACAGCAATTGGACTGAGACGAAATAGCAAATATCTCACAGGGCCTGAAAGTGATTTGGCAAAAGGATTTGGCAATATCTCACATTTAGTAAAATCTTATTCAACTGTCCTCCCTGTAGCAGATCTGTCAGTACAGAATTGCTCCTCCCTGGGCCTGAGTCAGTCTCATTTAAAAAGGACACCAATAGTAGGCTTGCTACTGCAACCCACACACTGTAAATTGCCCATCCTGATATTCCCAAGTGACAGCAAGGGGTGAAACGAAGACGATGGGAGTCTGGGATATGTTAAGTGAGGCACACAGAAGAAGAGGAATGACTTCTAGACTTATCCTACTGATCCTCTTTTCTAGCCACCAGTCCTACCACATCCTAGATTAACTTTATTGACTACTATGTAGTATGTACCATATCCTACAATCTAGTCCATCCAAGTTTCAGGTCTTGGATGAGTCCTGTGAGTCTTATGAAAGTTTTCTCATACATATATGCTTCGATCTCAGTTCATAAACTCTTCATCTGGGAATACTTCTGAGATGAACCAATGAGATTAGTACTTGGTTCCTGTAAGGGTTGAAAGAAACCCAATAAATTTAATTATGGGTTCAGTAAAACCTTATTCCCAGATGTATCAGTTTTTCTCATTACTCACCATGTTTGTTATATTTAAAAGTCATTGAGTACATCACTGTGACAACTGAAGAATTAAATGCAATCTGTAAGTCCTTTTCACTTCTGTTTTTTCCTCTAATCTATTACTGTTCAGCTTTTTTCTTCTATCTCCAATGACTCCCACTTAGAATCTATGAGAAATGTAGAAAACAGAGTTAGGATCAGAACAAATAGCAAACATTACATCCTACTTACTATCTTTTCATTTCACATGCTGCATTCTTCATTTGCAGAAGTACCAATGGCTTAAGCAGGCCCAGACCTACCTTGTAAAATGGTGTTTTCAGACAGAAGAATGACAAGTCTCAGTTCCACCTGGTGGTCCAAATAAGAATCAGGAATTGAAATAACAAGGTAATTCGTGGAAGAACTCTACAACTCAAAGCAAATGAGTTATAAAGTAGGTATGTGGTTTATTTTGGCGCCAGGCACATGCAGGATAGCTCCCAAAGGCATGTGCACCCTAACACAGCAGCTTGCTTTGGTTATATGCAGTAAAGAGTTACATATGCATGAAGTTTCCCAATATGTCCATACATATTCATAACCTATCCCCACTTTGTATTAAAATTAGCTCCAAGAAGTAATTTCCATAAACTCCTTCCATCTGCGCCTGCACAGTGCCTTCTGCTGGTGGCCGTGGGGATGAAGGCTGATAACTCTTCTTCATCACCACTAGTTGACCCCCTGCCTTTGTTCAGACTCTGCTGATCCTTGGCTCTTGTTCAAACCACAAGGTCGGTCTCAGCTGGTTTTTGAGACAGGTTCCCCATTTTGTCAGGAAACATCCTCTGTGAGGGGCCCCAAGACTCTTTGTTTCAGTTAATTTGCACAGTAGTAAGCAAAGGCACTCAGCAGTATCTATTTTAATGCAATAAAGTAAACCCCCATTCTTCCATTCCTGGCTTTAATAGTTGTTTTATTTAGAAATCATTAATGCGATTAAGCAAGCCCCCATTCTATCCCTGGCTTCGAAGGCTCATAAGAAAAGGTCACATTAGAAGTCATCTCCTTAGGAATGACTCTCTCCTATATTTATTTATTTATTTATTTTTCCTCCTGGAAATGAAAAGACTCAGTGGATGAAACTGTACTTCTCACTGAGAGGCCATCCAGACATTTCACTGTTCAGCACAGCTACAAATAGTCTACTTAAACTCTAAAAAATCACGTTTTCTACATCACATGTGCTTTCTTTCCTAAGACAAATACAACATAGAAGAAAGGATGTAAAACCAAATGGCAAGCATCTGTTTTCCTTCATTTACCCTTATTCTGAAAGCTCTGAAATAATAATTTTTTGAAAGCAGAAACATGAATTACTGGTTAAAGAGGTTCAATCCAGGTCACCAGCATTTCATGACATCTTTCACCTTGTGATCACTTTCCTCAGAGGCCCAAATGAATCCCTCTGTGTGACAAAACTACGTGTGACGTCTGAATAGCTTCTCACCTGAGGATTCTGTCTTCAGCACTGGGGAGGATCAGCACCCACCTTTCCACACCTGCTTCTTCCCCAGTCTTCCTCCTTTCTATCTTAAATGTTCAACCATGTCACATGGAAATGACAGACTGTGAATGAATGCAAGTGTTGTGCAAACGCCCAATAGGCAGCATGTGAAACCTTTCAGTGCATAGCTACACAATCCAAAAGTAGCTATATAAAAATGCTCTGGAGATCAGTTTGTCCTTTTAAGCTTCACAAAGGACTAATATGTTAACCTACAATAAAGACGTAGTGAGGAAAAAAGACAATTTATTAAAAAAATAATTTAAAGAACATTTTCCAAGTTGTGTTTACATAATGTGAATGCACTCACACAATGCTGGCAATAAGATGCCAGCTTTGTAGCCCTAGAAATTCTCTTCTGCCCAAACGATTGTAAAACTGTGTGCTACTCAACCACTCCTCCCAGAGGCTGAGGTGAATTTGATGCATTTTTCATTGCTTTGTTTTTCAACAAGCAAAGAGAGCAGGCAGTGGTTTTATTCTGTAGCTTAGATGCCTATCAACAGCAAACGTGCTTACTACTTCACAGCCAGAAGGAACAACTAGGCGCTCCCATTCCACTCCAGATGGAAACTGAAAACCAAGAGCTGAAAGACTTTCTAAATTTCTAAAAAAGTCATTACTACCCAGTACCAAATAGTCTTTAGTGGTCTTACAGTTCAAATGCCAAATTTGAATTTGGATGGTTTTAAATGTTTACAAGGAAATACCCCGAAATGTCACCCCAGAAAAGAAGAATGCCCACCCACCCCCAAAACTGGCAAGGTATTATTGTTTTATTGTCTAGTTAAGAGTAGAATTGAAGAGGAGAAATAAATTGCTCACTTTCACAAAGGATGAAGGAAAGCTTTTACGTCTGAAAAGGAACTTTGCAACAGTCTGTTGTATATAGTCTGTACATACATGTTAATGATCCTGAAAAATGGGTAGAGGAGTGTGCAAAACCTACTGACACTGAATTGTTTAGGACCATAAAAACAAAATCAGACTATTAAGAATTGCAATATACTAAGTAACTAGACAATGAAACAGTACTTGACAACTCATTCATTGTTGAAAAATGCAGAGATGCACATGAAAAACAATCATACACATAAAGACTGATTGTCTGTGAACTAGCTGTGGCCAAATGGAAAAGATACTGGTCTAACCATACTTGCCTTACAGGCACAGTTCAAGACATTCCCAATTGGCAGTTCTGGCTTATATCAATTCATCAGATGGCAGGGCCAAAGTAAGCAACAGCAGTAACCTTTTTTTGTGTTATTAGAATATATTGTCAAACACATAGTTAGAGGATGCTGTACAAGCCCAAGATTTACATTTATAGTACATAATTAAATACCTGATACTCCATGGAGGTCTAGTAGATGCAAATATGCAAATCTTGATATGGAAAGCCATTAATTAACAGATTGCTGTTGGGAGGAGAGGTAGTCTCACTGCAGAATTTCCTTATCTTCTTCCCTCTGCATTTGGCCACCCAAAAGAGAGCATACCCATGGGGTAGGTAGGTGTACAAAGGCAACATGCCCTCGTACAGAGCTTGCTGTATAGCAAAAATACATTATTGCCAATAGATATGGACCAGTTGAGTGATAATGTAGCCTTAAAATAGAAGGGCATCACCAGCTCAGAAAGAAGCCCCATCCAAAAGAGATTTTTTTTAACATTTAATTAAATCCTATCCAAGTGGCTGACATTGAATTTGTGAGTTTGTCCCCCATTTTACAGACAGACAGACAGACTCAGAGCAAGTGAAAACCTGAGTATTAGACATGCTTGCATCACAGATTCAGGAGTCATTTTTGGTGACTGGCACATATTAAAACAATGCAAACAGAATCAATCTAGAAACACAATCTTGTTCCTCCTCACATAGGTTTCAGTCTGTGATGGTAGCTACAAACTGTCAGCAAAGAGAAGTAAGACATACTAGAAAGCCAAGTTAGATGAAGGCACTGAAGATGACAGATTAGGCAACACCCTTTGGAGTCCCAGTGTATTTGATCTGTGTATGAGGAGCTGAAGTGATCACTGTTTTGGTGGTATACAAGAGGATAATTTCCATCCTCGTTTGACTGGCCAACCAGGCCAGGAAAAGAAATATCAGGTAGACTCAAAAATGAAGTATTTTTTGAAGGATTTGCATAGTGCTTTCAGAAGTGCTTTTTGCTTTCATTTTTGTTATTTTGTTTTATTCCATATTTGAGGCTCTGAGCCATCCATTTACTTGCTCTTTAAGAATCAGCAGAAATATTTCCAGCCCACATCACACTGTAATCACACAGTGATAACAAAGTTGTGAACAGACCATCTCTTCTTGCTTTTAGGGAACTTGACTTCTAAGCCCAGCTGAGCAGCTACGGTTCTGTATTGATTGGTCCTCTTTCTAAAGAAAGAAATTACAGCACTACAGCAGGGCAAGGAAAATTGATATTGATTTATTGCAACCCAGATTCTAATAATAGAAAACACAATGAAGATTCAAACCAAATTTTACACAAGTGTTCCTAACCTACAAGACAAATTCTGTAATTTTAAGAATCAAATGTTCCTGCAACAGAGCTGAAATTGCCAGTTCATGACCGCATTTCTTCAGTCTGTGTGCCACATTCTACATGGGAAGAGATGAAAAGTGTTAGATATTGAATTTATTAGCTCACAACTGTCCCAGTATAAAGTATGAGGTAACACTAAGACATTGATCCATATGTTGGGACACAGTACGGCTATCTGATAATCTCCTCTTTCTTATTATTTCATAACAAACATTCTTTAAAAAAAATGCAGATACCATGCATGCTTGTCTTAGTTTGTCTGTCTACATTTCCCTAACAATTTTGTCGAGTTTCATCTTAATCTTACAGAAAGGCAGAAATGCCATCTTTCCAATGAGACGTTTGATCATGTCAGAATCCTAGAACTTAGGGCACTATAATATCAGAGTGAAATCTATTTGTTTTCCTTATATCAGACAACATGGGAAATGGAAGGATCACATCTGTCAGAAGAAAAAATGTATTCGGACAATACTGGATAACAAGTGTTCACTTACAAGGCTGATATCTTCCTCCTGCATTTTCCTTGACATACATGAATTCTTCTGTAACAAGACATCAGAATGGTCACACTGCTAGATGATACACCCCCACACCCTCAGCAAAGAAAACAATACTGCTCAAAGCCTTGATCTGCCAAGAAGGTCACAATAATGGCCAAGGACGCTTGTACAGATTGGGATAGTCACAAGAAAACACTGAAGGGGACGTGTAGAAATATAATAATCTGAAAAGTTCAGGCCCCCCTTTTCATCAAAGACACCTCATCTTTTTTTTTTTTTTTTTTTTTTTTTTCCCATCAAAACAGATCACCCTCAAAGGCAGACATAACGCTTCATTTTAAAATGAAGATTTAGATCCAGTTCCATATCTGGATATGTCCACTTGGATGTGGGAGACTGAACCTAGTTACCTACTTGGGGTAACAACTTCTGCCCTTGTTCATGTAGACACAAATTCATAATCTTCTAGAAGTGAGAAAGACACTTTAGGCATGATCAGGCAACAGAGCACTGTGTCCAGATCATGAAGATCTGAGATCTCCAAACTGACTAAGACCCTAAAGAATTCATACAAAGTATGTAATTTCCACATAAAAAGAGTAGGATTTTTGCTATAAAGGAGCAGGAAAAAAAAGAGTATAAATGAAAACTCATGGAGACCCCCAGCCACACATCGCTCATTCAAACTGATGTTGTGCTCAATTGCTGGCATGAGGAAAAGGTCCTAAAAACAATGGACAAACAAAACCCCAAACCAATAAAGTCATTTCTTTGTAACAGTTGGTCTTCCTTGTCAGTTGGATATGAGTTACTCAAAAGGTTATCCAGAAACCAAGTACCACTTGTAACTGACCCAATATATGGACCACCTGGTGCTTGCACACAGGACCTGATGCCTCTGTTACTATGTTTACTTTGTAGCAAAGCAGGAAGATGTGCTTATGATGCCCAATAATGGAAAGATCAGGAATCCTGGGATTGCCATGCATTGCCTGCATCCTTTGTAACATGCAGTTCTTCTCTGGAGCTGACTCACATTAGTTTTCTATACTTTATGGATCATTTGCTTCGTCATGAATTTCAAAATCTTAGTGTAGCCAGGAGACCTCCATATATGATATGAAGATAAATGCTTATTATTTATATTACCAGTATATGTGGATATCCTCATTATGAACCATGGGAATATTTTATTATTTTCTGTAGTTTAATATCACAGCAAAGATACTTATCTTTGCCATGTTTTCCTAAAACAAGAGTTACAGGCTTTGTGCATATCTTTATTGACTTATTAATGTAAAACCTTCTGTTTGCTGCTACCTCGTTGTAAAAAAAAATAAAATAAATCAGTCGATTTAAAAAAGTTTCCATGGCACAAGTTCCCTCTCCAGCATTTTCATATTTCTATTTCTTTGGAAAAGTACCAGAAAATATTTTTCTTACATATTGTAAAAAGAGACACAAACATCACTGTTTATAAATAAAATAAAAATAGAGAGAAAACTTCTTACGTGTTCTGTTCATCACGTATTGCTCAGTGGAGATACTGCTGGGCTCACCTACAGAAAAGAAAAATCAGAACTCTAGGAAATGTATGGTTTGGATCCTTTTCATCAAAACTGTTTGCAATTTGCCACAACAGGGTACTGTAGGGTTGGCTGCACTATGCAAAGGAAGCAGAAGTGGCAAGCTAGCTGAATTTCCTGCATCCTCTTCCAGTAATACCAATAACAGGTAGCAGAGTTTTTCATGCAAAGCTTGCTATTTATCACATATATCAACTATAAGAAAAAACTGAGTGTGCTATTTTTCCCCTCTCAAAATAATTGCCCACAGATAACTCTTTCCTCTGCTTATGATTTCTGTACATAACTTGTATATGCTGCAGGCTTAAATAATCCGTGACAAGAATGAAAATTAATAAAATCCCGGAAATACAGCAAAGAACACTGTGACAAATCAGGATATTTGGATACTGTTATACAATGTTTGGGCTTCTGTTTATATTTAATTTAATTATTTAATTTTTATGGTATACTTACAGCTGGAGAAAGGAAATGGATAAAAACTTCAATATTTCTCCCATTTCCAGCATAATATAGTGTACTAAAAATAACCGATTAATCTCTGATGGCTCCAATAAATTTTCCTACTAAACTAGCAGACCAGACTTCACATTTTCAATATTTTTAAGAAATAAAATATTTATTTTAAGAAAAAGAAATATTTTATTGCCTTTTACAAAAAAAAAAAAAAAGGCAAGAAACAATAAAAACCTTCAGTTCTTCTGCCTCTCATTATACTTCACAAAGGAATAGGCTAAGAGGCCAGTAAGCAAGCAATGACTATAAAATTCTCCTTCTTCTCTCTACATAGTAGGCTTGTATGCCATAGTAGAAATCTGAAAAGTGCGTGAGAGTGTTATGTGTGACTGTTGGCAGAAGATATTTGCATATAGAAGGGTTAAAGAAGCAGAACTCACTGGACTTACCAGTCAAGTAGTCTTCCTCTGTAATAGAGTCGTATTCAACTATTTAAAAAGAATATTATTATAATTAATAAAAAAATATTAACATATTTTAAAAGGCAAAGCTTTTTAAGACTTCACAGGAAACTTCAGCCCATAAGAAACAAACTGAGGTTCAAGTTTCATTCTGTGGAAGAACAACTCAAGTCAGATGTAGAAGACAGAGAGGAAGACAATGGTATGTTGACCTGCCCACTTCCTCCTCCCATCACGACAAACCCTCTTGAAAACCATACTATCAGGAAAACAGTATTAAATATTTTAGTTGCTACCAAGCAGACTGAAAAGTAATGTTGCTGGTAGAAGCCAAAACCCTCAGATATCTCAGTGTTTTAGGCCCAGTGCACAAAAGCCACGTGACGAAGCTACGCTTCAGCCAGTCTCCTCTGGGCATACATCCCAGCAGAAGGTACTCACTTCCCACATCTGTGCTACACCACAGTGCCCAGGAATGAACTACAGCTGGTAAGCACACTGACCAACTGTGAACTATACTTGGCGATCCAAGCCACAAAAGAACTTGTGTATCTGTGCTGTAGAAGCAGGGATGCAAGAGAAAGGGAAGGAGAGACAGTTAGAGACTAGATGAGCATACAGACTGCATGAAAAGAGATTCTATGAAGCAGAAGAATAGCCATGCACAAGGTCGTGGAAAAGCAGAATTCAGAGCTCTTTTTGTTGGTGTGGCAATTTGCCAAGTTGGGGTGCTTCTTTAATCAAATGTTGAAAAGCAAGAAGATAATCAGAGGCACAGGATACTGCATCAAGGCACCAGAGCATGAGGAACTGAGGGAGGTGTGTGGGGGAGGACAGACCTGGAACAGCAGAAGGAACGTAGTTCAAGACTGGCAGAGTACTGGCCATATTATTGCAGGAAGAAGATTTAATAGGAATAAGGCCTTCAAAATTAGTATGAGAGAACTCTGGTGGTAAAGAGGGAAAGGAATCTGAAGAACATTAATTTATGACTTGAGTTTAAGCTCACCTTCCCACTGTTTTCTGATATGAAATCAGGGCTTTGGGTCCCAAAGGCCTGAAATGTCACTAAACCAAAATCTACACACCTTTAATAGTCTAGGTCTTTGCGTCTCTGGCCTCTGCAACCTTTCATACAGTGGGAGCTACAGTCTTTCAAGTAGTTATGGCATGCACATGTATCACAGTAACAAGAGTTAGGCACTTCAGAAATAACAGAAAGTGCAAGACTAACTTACTGTATTCACTCCTCCGGCCTCTGCTTTCGCTGATGGTCACTTCACCTGCAGCAACAATGGTGAGTACAACAGAGCATACTTAGGCCAGACGTGCCCTGCTAGCTCTGCTCTCCAACACCTACAAATACTTAAATACATGTGGCCATCTGCTGTGCCTATGTGCCCATGCAGCAAGGCCAAACATCTAGGCTACCAGAAAAATATGATGTAAGAGATGGTCTGCTGTATCACCGGTATTTCTGTTCCAATGCCTATTTTGTTACTGAATTCCTGTGTGATTTTGGGCAAGACCTTTGTATTTGTCAGTACCCATCTGCAAAAAAAAAGTTGATGAATTTGTTAAAAATTGTATGATAGTGATGGGCATGTAAATATCCCGGATTAAAAGCAAACAGGGCTCAGAGAAGAATCTGCTTCCCATTTTTGAAGAACATTTTTCTTCTGCTATGATACACTTTTGAAATTGCTGTCAATAATATCTATTCAAACTCATTGAAATGGATGCAATTTAAGATATGTAACAGTAGGGACATGGATCTTTAAGCCTTTAGCACAGTTGAGAGGTCATGGTAATAGTTCATAGGAGCTTACATATCCTAGAAAACATTCCAGTTATCAGTTGACCTCATTTTTATGGTTGATTCTCACAGTTGAAAGTTTACACTACTTAAAATGCGTTTCCATGCAGTGTTACATGAGCCAGCATGCAAAGCCATATGTAAACCACCCCCTGCATGGATCTCTTGGGAGTCGTGGTCTGTGTGTCCATTCCCTCTGTAGCTGTTGTGGGTTACTGGGAAAAGAAACTCACCAGTAACTTCTGTGGTTGTGTCCTTCGGGTAGGAAGCTGTGACATCTGGGAACAAATATTAGAATATAGAATATTCTAATATTAGAATATTAGAACAAAAATATTAGAAATAATTAAATATCTCTTGTATGCCTGGAAGACATGAAATACTTCCTGGAAGCTTTCATCTCCACAGCAAATAGCATATACCTGAGTAACCCAGCACTCCATTGTCTTCAGCTATGGGTCAGTAAGCGCTTGTTTGATCTCTAGAGGTCTCAGGCATACACAGTAATGACAGTAGAATTTTCCATCAGTGCTTCCCAACAGCACCGTGGGTCTTTGCACTGTATTTCCAATGTTCTTTGCCCAGAGCTGCTTACAGCACCTGGTACATGAGCTAGAAAAAGCTCCTTCACTGGTCTGATCTTAGCAAGGCTTCAGCTATTGCAACACGCATCTCATCTGGAGGGGAGGTGGAGATGCACATTATCATTTTGCTTATACAGCTGTATTTGTTTGGGACACGGTAAATTCGCAGTCCTGCTGGCTTCTCCAGCCCATCAAGCCTCAGAAGGGAAACTGCAGACAGGCTCCAGAGACAGCCTGAGATGCCCAAATTTACTCACTTCCAGGGCCACCATGGTTTCATGCTTGAGCCCAGTAAGGTCCTGCAGGGTTCTGCCACTGAACCTGTGAAGATGGGGCTGCTGGGGAAGAGGTCCTGGCACAAACACGCTCTAAGGCTGTGAGATCCCCACACACAAGGGGCTGGGGAAAGCTGTCCTACACAAACCAGACCCATTGTTCTGGACGGCCAGTATCCCGCTGCCTGCACACCTAGTGGTGAGGCTGCTGGACACAAGCAAGACTGCTCCCTTCAGCTTATACCCAAATAATGTACCCCCAAACAGTGTACCACCCCTCAGAGCTCCGATTGGCAATGGTCCCCCTTCCCACCCACAGCAGCTGGGGCTGTTACCTGGTGCTGCACTGGGGAAGGACAGCAGCGGGGCCGGGAGGGCCAGCAGCAGGGCCAGTGAGGCCAGCAGAAGCAGGGCTTCCCTCGGCATGGTTGTCAGCGACCTACCCCTTCCAGGAGCCCGGTGGCCACCATTTAAGGGGCTCCCAGGAGCCCCGGGCACTGGTGGGGCCGCCTTGCCCAGTGACGGCCTCCTAAAAGGGTGCCCCGGGGCCCAGGCTTGGTGCAGTGGGGAGCCGAGAAACACATTCCTGCATTTTATGGGAAGTGGAAATTCCTGCCTTTCACCATCAAAATGCGCAAAAAGTGCAGCTCGAGGGCAGTGCTCCACCCCTGCCTGCCCTCCTCTGTCCTGCCCCTGCCCAGCGAGGGGAGCTGGTGCCTGCCCGCTGGCGCCAGCCTGCAGAGGGGCTAGAGCCCTGAAAGGATGGTTGTTTTTTTGCATGCTGCAAGCTCAACTTGATTTGATCCTTCTGCCCTTATTTTTATGGCCAGCTCCCACTGCTCTTAAGGATTGCAAGGACTGCCTTCCCGAGCTGCAAAAGGCTTGGAGGCACCTGCTCTAGTGTGATGAGCATCCATGAATCCATGTAATGGCCTCCAGAGACTTGCATTTTAATTCTCCTCATCAGGAAGGAGCTGGCTGTCTGCATAAGTAAAATCAACTGTTAGAAATTAGGTGACTTATCTTAATTAACAGCACGTCATGCTTTGAAAGATGGCAGACTTTGTCTACATGAGACATTAGGTGGTGATTAACATCAATTACAGGCTCCCTCTTCTTTAGAATGCAGCATTTCCTGGTCTAGCCAGGATGAGGTGGTAGCTGCATTAACAGCAGACCTGGGCCCTGCAGGGCTGAGGAGGAGCAGTACAGAAGTGAGTAAGGTCATATTCTGGTTTATCAGCCTGGGACAGGATTGAAGCCGGTGATTTTATGCTAGCCATGGAAGGTTCGATAATGATGGACCTGGCATCAAGTCTAGCAGTACAAAGTTGAGCCTCCAGTATTTTAAAGAGATTTCAAACAGCAGAAGGTAGGGATATTTTGCAGTGGTTCTAGAAAACCTCTGGACAGGTTTACTGTGATATCAAAGCCTAGTCTCAGTTTCATTGCTAACCAGAAAGTGTCTCTTCCTCTTGCTCTGTAACAGGCCACAAAATGTCTTTGCTCAACTCTTAGGGAAAGAAACAAAACTCCCAAACGCAGAAGCCATACAAAATTCTGAAGAGATTTAATGGAAATCTAAAATAAGGAGACACTAAAAGACAGCAGTATCTGCAAAGAATATGGCTTCAGACTTGAATCTGATAACCCCTGTGCAAACTCCTTTTCTACCACAGAGCACTTGTGAGAGGGGACATGAGTTTCTGTGAGTGCTGAGGAGAATTAAAAGATGAGCAATCCAGTTTCTCAATGAGACTGTGAACTAACATGTTCTCCTTGGCCCCCAGATTTTCTGTCATGTAACCGATGCAGTCCAGTTAATGCACCCCAGGGAGAAAGCAGTGAAAAAAATAAAGGAATTTATTTGAGGGAAAACAGAGATACAAGTATGAAGACAGAATTAAACACTGGTGGAAATGCATCTTTATTAACCCCAATTTTCCTTCCTTACTGAAATCACTTCTTGGGTGACTGTCTTGCTCTCTTCTTTGTCAATTAACTATCAACTTTCTTGACATTATTCCTTACCAGTAACCTCATGTCCTTGTTCTCCTGTGGTTTTCACATTTTATGAATTGTTTCATGTTATCCTTCCACTTTCTTCTTCTACCCTTCTAATACTCCCACTCTTTCATCTTCTACTTGCTAAATGTCCAGTTTCATGCTTTTGCCTGTGTCTTGGACTGATTTTTGGATTTATAGGCTGTATTGTTATCCTGAAGAGGGGAGAGCTAGGCTAAGTCTGAAAAAGGAGGATAAGTAGCAAGATCTGTAGAACAGGCATGGCACAAACTGGCTTCTCCACAAAATCTGGCAAATAAAAGGGATTGCATTAGTCCTGCAGATTACATCAGGTGATTTGTCAAGTATGGACTCCTCACCTATTTCATGCCTTTCTGGTACACGCTACAAATACAATATGACCCGTGTTTACAAGTTGTTAGTTTGGAAAACATCAGTCACATTTCTGAGCTGCAAGAGGAAGTGTCTCATTTTAGCATTCATTTTTTTGCATTGTGGTAGACATGCTGGACATGTTTTTTTTAACTCCATTCTTAACCACAACACATACTACACAGTTATGCAGGCTTTTATCTTTCTTGGTGCTGCATGAGAATCTGAACCCAAGTTGCCACTGAGATTTTAAGTATGAAGTAAGAGCAAATGAAGAGTGCTGTGTGGACTCCAACTCTCAGGCCAGTGGACTATGAAGTGCCCTGGGATCTCAGGACAAAGCTTGTTCTTCTGTTTGTATTTCTGTACATTAAGGCATATTCATTTACTAAAAATGGAAAGGAGACAACATGCAGCCAGATGTGCTACTCTTCAGAGTTGAAATTTGTAAATTATCAAGGACTCGTGGCTGCCATTCTGCCTCAGTTGCATTTCTTACCATCTCAGGGTGGTTGTTGAGGTGTTTCATCATTTCTGTTTTAGATCTCATGTTTTTTTATTTGCTCTTTGCTATCTGACTTGCCATGCAATAACAATAGAATGAGCATAAGGCCTGATCCTGCAAAAGAAGTCAGCGCTTTGCTTTTGAGTTAAACGGGGTCTGGATAAAAGGCTGTTTTTGAGCATTGACCATTACAAGAAAAAAATGACCACTGTTACAAGAAAAGAACTAAGAGTTCATAATTAAACCACATATTGAAATCAGATTAGAAATATATTTTATTAAACTGAATATGTATAAGGATATGGATTCAAGGAGAAAATCATGTAAAAGGTGGTGCTTCAAGGCTGATTTTTTAAGTGTGGATTTTGTTGAATTATAGAAATTTGTTCTTAAATTTCCAACTGTCTTTGAATCATCTCTTCTGTACAGCTGAGTCTGAGAAAATTCTAAACACTATCACACCTAAGCACAGAAGGAGGGTGGCAAGCAGGTAAGGACTAATACAGTTCCTATTGCAACTGCAATAATTCTTAAGGGTCTAAGAGTTAGTGCTCAGTAACAGCTCAATAATCACATTTGGAAATATTAGTTCTAAAAGGACTAAGAGGCTTTGTACTCCGCTTACCCTCCCATTCCCTGGGGAGTACAGTAACAGAAGACCATGTGAATTTTCCTTGGCAAATGAGATTCCTCTTGAACTTGTACCCCCAGATATTGGACTGGTTTACTGCAATTAGGCTTGTCAGAAAGGAAAAAATCAAACAGACTGCTGAAGGGCATATGCACCCACAGAACTCATACCCAGATAGCCCTTGTACTGGGTCTGTCTGGGATGTTAACTTTCCCTGCAGCAGCCCATACAGTGGTGTGCTCTGCACTTGTAGCTGGAACAGCAGTGGTATCACACCAGTGTTGTGTCTACTGCTGAGCAGTGCGGGCACAGCATCGGGACTCTCTCTAACGCTCCTAGGGGGTGGGCAAAAAATGAGAAGAGAAACATCACCAGGGCAGCTGACCTAAACCAACCAAAGGGATATTCCATACCATCTGATGTCACACTCAGCAATAAAAGGTGGAAACAGGAAGAAGAGCGGAGGGGTGGGCTCTTGTTGTGAAAACATCGGTCCTCCTCCCGAACACCGGCTATGTGCGTTGAGGCCCTGCTTCAACGACGTGGTCAAGCATCACTCATTTGTGGGAAGCACAGAGTAATTTCTTTCCTCTGCACTTCCACATAGCCTTTATTTGTTTTATTTGTTTTCCTTCCTTTTTTCCCTTTCCCCCTCCCTTTTCCCCTTTCCCTTTTTTTTCCCCTTTAGTTAAATTGTTTAGTTCATAATAATCTTTCCTTTATTATTATTATTATTATTATTATTATTGTTGTTGTTGTTGTTGTTGTTGTTGTTGTTGTTGTTGTTGTTGTTGTTGTTGTTATTTCCCTTTAATTAAATTATCCTTATCTCAACCAGTGAGTAGTTCTTTGCTTTATTTCTTCCCCTCCTCATCTAAGGAGTGGGAGTGAGAGAGCGGTTGTGGTGTTAGCTGTCTAGCACAGTAAAACCACCACAGCCCTCGGTAAAAACAAAGGAAGATCATCTGAATGGACCAGAACTGTAATAGTGAGTTGATACAGCTGATAAAATTTCCTTTGAGTTCAGGGACTAAGACTGACCTCAGGGGTCAAAGTTGGTTTTCTGTTCAACACAGGCAGAGGGTAACTTAGACTAACTAGAACAGGCAAGAAACACAGCAAAGCTAGCGTAGGGTGCCTTTTGTTTTATTAGAGAATTCATAACCAAAACCAGCAGTATCACCATTTTTTTCCAGCATTATTGCTATCTTGAATGAAGCCCCTGTGGCAGACAGGGAACAGAGGAAGAGCTCTGTCTGTGTTTGAAGAAAATCCTTATCCTTAGTGAACCTTACTATAATGAAAAAGAAATCTGAGAATGAACAACTCAAGTCCACTGCCTCACAGGAAGGTTGCATTTATGGACTGGGGAGTCCAGCTATGCAAATAGGTGGTTAGCTGATTCATCTCAGACAGTGGGCCACAGTATATCCTGTCATTTAGGAGGAGCTGTATGAGTTTTACATTTTCAAGTCCGAGAAGTGATGAAGTCTTTGGCTTACTGTCAAATGGCAAATGTGATATGTACTTGATTGCAAAAATAAGACAGGTATCTGTGTTGCGCCATCTGAAAGAGTCAGCCCTCTTGTCAAACTGGTATAGATACCTTTAGCTTGTCTCACCCTCTGAATGAATCTGTGCCACTGTTTGTGTTTAGACCACCCTCAGTGAGTACAGGTTGACATACTTCATGGGGAAGGTGACAAGACATTGAGGCTAGATGGAAACAACAAAGCTGGCTGTGAAATGCCAGGGAACTTTCAGTTGACACTTGGAGCTCAGACCTCTCACACAAGTTTGTGATACATAGTTGGCTGCCACATCTTTAATACCAGTGGGAGACCAAAGCCATTCAGGGATTCACCCTTACCAGGCTATTCTTGATAGCTGAAATGAACCTTACCTTTGTGCAATAAACATCCACATCTGATTCTGTATTACAGAATAGAAGATCCTCAATAAACTGCGCACTTGCATCTCCAGGAAATGCACACTAAATACCCTTGTGCAGTTAAGCACATCCTATGAGAAGATAGAAAATGAACTAGTAAAGCTCACAAAAGTTCCTTCATGTTCATGGTTCAGGTCCTTGGTCTTCCAAGCAACTCTACCAGAAGACCTACTGGGGTGCACTGTGGTTCCCTTGATGCCCAAGCAGCCAAGGGGAGGATACATAGCAATCTCCTCCTTTCTGTCTGCATGGAAGCAGGACAGATCTTTTCCCTCTTGAAGTTCTCCTGCCTGTAGAGATGACACTGCTTTGGGATGATTTCCTACACAGGCAGGTAAAGAGTTTTTTTCTAATTAAATTCTAATGTCTCACATTGTTGACTTGATGCCAGTTATTATGCCTGCTAGCATTCTGTTGCTTTCCAGAGACATACTGTTACAGTTTCTCTCAGGAATTGATGCATTGAAAAGAATTGCTAGGTAGAGCCTGAATATTCTGCTAGCTCATAATCACAGAATCACAGAATCACAGAATTTCTAGGTTGGAAGAGACCTCAAGGTCATCGAGTCCAACCTCCAACCTAACGCTAACAGCCCTCCACTAAACCATATCCCTAAGCTCTACATCTAAACGTCTTTTGAAGACTTCCAGGGATGGTGACTCCACCACTTCCCTGGGCAGCCTGTTCCAATGCCTCACAACCCTTTCAGTGAAGAAGTTCTTCCTAACATCTAACCTAAAACTCCCCTGGCTCAACTTAAGCCCATTCCCCCTCGTCCTGTCATCAGGCACGTGGGAGAACAGGCCAACCCCCACCTCGCTACAGCCTCCCTTGAGGTACCTAAAAAGAGCGATAAGGTCACCCCTGAGCCTCCTCTTCTCCAGGCTGAACAAGCCCAGCTCCCTCAGCCGCTCCTCGTAGGACTTGTTCTCCAGGCCCCTCACCAGCTTCGTCGCCCTTCTCTGCACCCGCTCAAGCACCTCGATGTCCTTCTTGTAGCGAGGGGCCCAAAACTGAACACAGTACTCGAGGTGCGGCCTCACCAGAGCTGAGTACAGGGGGACGATCACCTCCCTCGCCCTGCTGGTCACGCTGTTCCTGATACAAGCCAGGATGCCGTTGGCCTTCTTGGCCACCTGAGCACACTGCTGGCTCATATTCAGCTGACTATCCACCATCACTCCCAGGTCCTTCTCTGCCTGGCAGCTCTCCAACCATTCCTCTCCCAGCCTGTAGCTCTGCTTGGGGTTATTGCGCCCCAGGTGCAGGACCCGGCACTTGGCCTTGTTGAACTTCATGCAGTTGACCTCAGCCCATCGGTGCAGCCTATCCAGATCCTCCTGCAGAGCTTTCCTACCCTCGAGCAGATCGACACATGCGCATAGCTTGGTGTCATCTGCGAACTTACTGAGGGTGCACTCGATGCCCTCGTCCAGATCATCAATGAAGATATTAAAGAGGACCGGCCCCAGCACCGAGCCCTGGGGGACGCCACTAGTGACTGGCCTCCAACTGGACTTGGCTCCATTCACCACGACTCTTTGGGCCCGGCTATCCAGCCAGTTTCTAACCCAGCGAAGCGTGCGCCAGTCCAAGCCAAGAGCAGCCAGTTTCTTGAGGAGAATGCTGTGGGAGACGGTGTCAAAAGCCTTGCTGAAGTCAAGGTAGACCACATCCACAGCCTTTCCCTCGTCCACCCAGCGCGTCACTCTGTCATAGAAGGAGATCAGGTTCGTCAGGCATGACCTACCTTTCATAAAGCCATGCTGACTGGGCCTGATCGCCTGCTTCCCCTGCAATTGCTGCATGATGACTCTCAGGAGGATCTGCTCCATGAGCTTTCCTGGCACTGAGGTCAAACTGACAGGCCTGTAGTTTCCCGGGTCTGTCCTCCGGCCCTTCTTGTAGATGGGCGTCACGTTTGCTAGCCGCCAGTCGATTGGAACCTCCCCTGATAGCCAGGACTGTTGATAAATGATGGAAAGTGGCTTGGCCAGCTCCTCTGCCAGTTCCCTCAGTACCCTTGGGTGGATCCCATCCGGCCCCATCGACTTGTGCACATCCAAGTGCCGTAGCAGGTCACCAACCAGTTCTTCATGGATAATGAGGGCCACATCCTGCTCCCCATCGCCTTCCACCAGCTCAGGGTACTGAGTATCCAGAGAACATCCGGTATTGCCGCTAAAGACTGTCTGTCTAGGAAAAAAGATGTACAGAGTTGAAAATATGAACTGTAGTACCTCTCTCTTCTGATGAACTCCTGTCCCTTCTGTTCCCACCCTTCAGCTTTTACAAAGAGAGTGTTGAATTTCCAAAGAAAAAGGTTTGAAATTAGCCCTATATTAGGATTTTAGTTGGTCTTCTAACGTTTATTATATTTGCCTTCAAGGATATCCTAAAATGTTTGTTCTGTGATGGTTTATCAAGGACATCCTTTTAGTGACTTGTTTGCATTCTTTTAATTATCTCCTTCAGTCTTCACTTATGCATTATTGTGTCCATGAACAAAAGGGATGGTGCTTATCAGCAAGGGTTGACTGGAATGGGTGAAAAGCCAGAAAAATAGGCCAAGCCAGAACAGCAGGAATGAATGTCACGCGTAGCTCCAGGATGTGCCTGAAGCCAGAGGGAGAAAGAATGCAATAAAAGGAATCACATAAGCTCCAGGGAAAAGGAAAGGGACCAAAAACAAAGGAGAAAGACAGCTCCCTTGAGCCAGATTTACAGTCAGATGTAATTTTTAGATGTCATGCGTAAGACATGTAATATTATATATATAATCAGTGACCAGGCAGCCTTGTTTTAACAGTTCAGTGACAGATAGTCCATTTCCCCCTCAAGTTGTATCTAACAAGGATTTTGCCTTCATGTTTGAGAGCTGGTGTGTGTGAGCATGAAACAAATGCAAGGAGAAGGGTACTTCCTTTCTCACCCATATACATATCCTTAGTATTGTAAGGATGAGAAACCATTGCAAGCTGTCCCTGAGAGCAACCAGGCAGATGAGGTTCAGAAGAGTGATCAGCTGGCATGGCTCCAACAGGCAATAAGTAACTAGAGCTCATCAGGGAACCACAAGAACCTGCTACACACCTGCCCAGCCATCATCTGTATATTTCTGTCTGCCAAGAGCCATCAGCAGGAGCACACTTCATGTCAACATTTCAAAAACATTAAATAGACCTTAAACATTGAGAAACTCCCCCAAATTCAGTGAACACAATTATAGACTCTGCCTTGTGAGAATGAAAATCAGGCTGAAGTTTCTTAAAATTGCCTTGAACACTATAGTGGGCTCATTGTCAAACCCACAAAAACGCAAAGTGTGCCAAATTCTTAGTAAACAGCCAAAACAGTCACTTCAATTTTTAGAAGTTAACAACTTCTCATTTTAATCAAAGTAACTTCCCTCCTTCAGCTACCAAGCAGCATACAGAGCAGTACATGCATGCTTCTTACTCAGTTGTCTGTGCTGTATATGTGGTTACTTTCCGGATGGTAGGACATGCCACTTATATTCCCAGAGATCTGCTCGTAGCAGCTGAAGACCTGGTTATCTGAATGAGTCCCTGTTGGTCTTATAATCAGTGACAGTTTCTAATTGGTTCTGAAGTGCGTTTCCCTTTGCTGTGTTTGCATATGCAGCATCTGGGTGGATGTGCGCTTAGTTCCTTGTGAAGCTGGCTCATTCTGAAATGATGACCTTCTCCGTGGTAGAGCTTGTATTGCCAGGAACTATGACTCCTGCTGCTGTGTATCTGCAATTATTGAACAAGTTTTATATATGCAAAACTACATTACTTTAGCTTCAAAGACTGGAATTTTTCTCGTTTCTAAAGAAAGCTGGAGCTAATTTATTTAGGTTGACAATTTAATTTGGTTGCAGGGTTTATTTGATAGTCTTATGTGAACCTTCAGGCTAAAATCAGATCAGTCTAGTGAAGGACAATAAAATGCAGTTCCATTTCAGGTCCAAATGTCTCCTGCCACCTCTTCTTTTATTATCTCTGTTTTTTAAAGTTTTCTTCCTCCACTAGTATTTAAAGACCTGGATTTATCCCACAGCCTGGCAAGCAAAATGATCTTAAGAAAAACATAACCATTTTCTTCTACTATTCACTTGATGCTCTTCTTCTGTCTTTAGAAAGTACTTATTAGATCAGCACCCCGCTTCCTGACAACAGCTCAGAAGTGTTATAATCATACCATTAATAAATGTATGACTAACATAAGAACAAATGCTGGCATGCCAAGTGCTTTACTAAATCTTTATTGATTTCTGGTAAATATATTATAAAAATGTGGTGCCTTACCAACAGCAACAACGTGGCCTCAGTACAGATAAGCTTAGACACAGGGAACAATTTCCAAGTATTTGATACACTATATAGTCCCTCCTACTCAGGAATTGCAAATCATTACTATCAGCCTGTTCAGAGGAATTATAACATAGCCAATGAAAATTCAAAATAATGTAAAAACAGACACCTAAATAATAATTACAAACAAACATTTAAACCTGAAGTGGTTTAGTTCCATTGGAGGGTTCTGCTTTAACTGAAGCTACAGCATTTGGGGAAAAAAAGAAATCAAAACTAAACAAAAATGAACTGCTTCTCCAAGACAGAAACAACATATTGTAAATCAATGAGATACTCCTCTGGACAAGCAGAACAGAATAATTTTACTCAAGCCAGTAGGGGAATGAGGCTGAGACTTCTCTGTTAAACATTTAAGTTCCTTGCACCTTTAATAAATCCCACCAGAAGGCTGTCAGAGGAAGAAAAATTACACGTAGGTTTAGACTTAGAAAAAAAAAAAAAAAAAAGTTTAGTGCATTCCTTGTTTTATCCATGCATTTTTGCACTTCAGCATATAGAAATCTATAGAAAGCTTATCTACATGCAAATTATGGCAAGATCAAGTCAGGTGTGAAATAAAAGTGATGTTCCAAATGGGTCTACCTGGTCATTTGCGTTGTCTACAGAAGACCCAGATCCAACATTTGATGCAGCAGCTTGAGCCTGTGCCTTGTTACATGCACTGATATAAAGAGATGCTTGCTGGCATTATTATATTAATAATATATAATATATTTTTCCACATATGGAGGCATTTAATGAAAATCATGGAAGAAGTAACTGAAGAGTGATCAGTCTGGCAGCATGTCTTCTTTCATAGAAGTCTGTTCAGAGAAGGTAATGTAAAAATAAACAAACTTCATGTCTTGTTTTGTTGAAGAAGCAGAGCCTTCCTGTTCTGACTTACCTGGAAATAAAAAGACAATAGAATATCTTAGTGAAGTTCAACCTGTTGTGAGTGTCCTCATGAGTAAAGGGAGGGCACCTGGGCATCATGGGGATGACAGATAAATGTGCCATGCCTTGGGATGGAGGTGTGGTAGGACTAGGGAGACACAGTGAGGGGGTCATTGCTCAGTGACAGGGACACTGCTGCTGGCTCAGCTTCTGAGATGGTGACAACTGCCAAGGGGAGTGATGTGGAGGAGCGATTAAACACTTCATAGCTCTACAAGAAATGAATCTGTCTTAATACTGGGTCTGTTTTCCATGCAGTGTACTTTTACTAAAAGATTTCCCAAAAGATCCCCCAAAAGCTCTAACATGAGACAGGCACAGATGCTTACAGTGTTTGTACCTTTCCCTCCACATGTACCACGTCAGCCACCCTGTCCCAGAGGGGGCATTGCCTTTTCAAAGCTGCCCACAGAGGGCTGTAAGGGCACTGGATATGAATGGGAGGATTTTCTCTGGAGGGCTGTTCCCTGCCATTCCTAGTCTGAATTGGACAATTGTTCTTCTGTCTTCTTTCAAACCCCAGACTGATAAACACGGCTTGTTTGTCTCACGCCACTTCACTAGATCCCTATTCATGTCCACCTGGACAGTAGTTGTGGCAATCGCCTCTAGCTGCACCAGCCATGTTTTCTTTTTTTTTATTATTTTTTTTTAATTTTTTTCCACTTCGTGGCCTGCTGGTGGGGTTATTTCTCTCCAGAGCTCTTGGGTATTAAAATATGCTCAGTTAAGTGCTCTGTGCATCAGAAGCAAGAAGCTAGATTTTATCTAGTGTGATTGTGAATTGATGGCTGGCTGAATGTGTGGCAGAGACTTTATCATATGGGTAGAATGCTTCCTTGCACCTCTTCTGATAAATGCGAACATATTGTATGAAAATACAAATAAGGATAAAAATGTCTTACTCTGTTTGTCAACTGGACTGCACCATCTGCCTCAGGGATTATTACATTTCACAGCTAAAATGATCACACAGATGAGCAGAATCACTGCAACAAAGTACAGGATGATGGCAATGTAACACCAGTGTTTGCTCTCATGGCAGTCCACTGCTGAAGAGAAAAGGAAGAAGGATCTCACAACAGCCAGAAGCAACTGAAGTTTTGTTTCAAGTTAAGTTTTGTTCCCAGAAAGAAAAAAATAAATAAAGTCAGTTAGCTAGCATACAAAATCACTTTGGCTAAGCCTCCAACAGGAAATGTTGGAGCATATCATCACTCTGTGCTGCAGATGCAATACATGCAATTGAAAGTGTTGTTGTTGTTATTGTTATTTTGTTGGGTTTGTTTGTTTGTTTGTTGTTTTTCAGGTAAATATATTTGTATTAGCTAATTCTTGTTCTAGAAAATGTTATTATTGGTTTTAGCTGTAATTTTAGTTATTAAGTGAAAATAAAGCCTTATTTGTATATGTTTATATATGAATTCACATTTTCAGTGTCAGAAGAACCTGGTCAGTTCTAGTTTTGATCATGATAGCTCTTAAGAAGATGCCTGAAAATGCGACATCTCACTTTCTGAAATCATGCACAGCTTTGCCAGCACTGCTTGACTTGCCATGCAGTTTATCTGCTGCTGTTGCACAGCTCTGACAGTGCTTCTTGCTCTGCAGTATATCCGGAAGTTCTGTCCCGGAGTTTCCCTGGGAGAATGACTCATAATGTTAGTATTAGCATGGGGTTATTATTCTGAGGTTACACAACTGAAGACCCAGAAGGAAATCATGACATTCCATTCCAGCTTTTGGAAAAAGTTTTCACAGGTAATTTGGAAATTTGCAGGCTGCTTTTTCCAGGTAGGCTCTTATAATCCTTTTTAAGCACTCCAAAGAAATACATGTTTAATTAATTGTTAAATCCCTGCCATCCATTATTTTCTGCTACCACTGTAACCCTGTCCAGGATCTCTGTGCCTGTGTTCTTCCAATTCTTATCCCTTCCCACTTTCCAGACCAATCTGTATAATAATAATAATAATAATAATAATGATAATGATAATGATGAGAATTAGAAGAAACACCTGATTTCTGTGACTTTTAAAGAGGTTTCAGTGAAAAACGTGAAGGCACAGAGGTCACCTACAGCATTTTGCCTGGATTTTGATAGTTCTAGAACCAAATTGTGCAAACTTGGAAGTATGGGTAAACTAGGCAGAATCAGAGAAGGGGAGAAAGAAAGCGAGGACTGGCAGTCAGCAAACAGAAGATAATGATATATCAAAACCATACACTGCATCACTTACAATACTTTTAATGCTGCAATCCAATCCCAATTTCTGTGACAAAAAAAAATATATATATATATATATATATATATAAAATAATAATAAAAAAAAAAATCAGAGGGAATTTAAAGTAAGCCAGTAAATTGGTTTTGCCTTTATATCAGCAGGACTGAATCTGCATTTGGTCCACTCTCTTTTCTGCCTGACTGGAACCGTTAATCAGAAACACCTTCTAAAACTGTCAGTTTCTTTTTCCCTGCGGTAAGGCAAAATTAAACCAGCAATGGAAACATTTGTTCTCACTTAGCATTTTCTGCAGCTAACATTTTTTCTATAAATATCTTAATGTTCTTCTGCATTGCATGAATGCTATATTTTCTTTCCTTCTCTTATTTATTTAAACCTCATACAAATACATGTGACTTAAAACTCCTATATTATTTTGCTTTGCACAGCCAAATTTTGTTTTAGGGCTGGTCACACTGCTTGAAAAAAAGTATTTTAATGTATCATAAAATTTTCACTTCAGAAAAGATCAGACACAAGTTATCTGAACGTATTAAATAACTGTTCAAGACCTAATTAGCTATCACTTTCTAAAAATAACTCAGTTTCTCCAATTTAAATGATATTGCTGACTTGTTTATTCTCTCT